>NW_006238918.1:10195368-10220570 GCF_000375325.1 Capsella rubella
CTCAATCAGTCTTTCTAGAAGCCGCGTTGACTAGCTTCTTTGTAGGTTGAGCCGTGATGCTTTTAATGAGGCAAAGGTCATGTCCAACATATGCTACCTTTCGAGGTCATGAGTGATGCAAGTAATTTAATTGTTGGAATTTTACTTGGTCAAAGGAAGTATAACAATTTTCACGTTATCTACTATGATAGGCGAACATTGGACAGGACACAAGCAAAGTAAGCTACAACTAAAAAGAATCTCCTCATTATAGTTTTTGCCTTTCAGATGTTCTGATCGAATTGGGTGAGTTCTAAGGTGATCTTACATACCAACTATGTTATTTTGTAATATTTAATGTCCAAGAAATAGGTTAAACCACGACTATTACATTGACTTCTTCTCTTAAAAAAGTTCAATTTTCAAATCAAAGACAAATAATTCATAAAGAAATCTAAAATAGTATCAGCGATCTTTTCTTAAAACTGAGAATTGAAGAAGAGTTCTTTTGACGATAGAATTTTCGAGGAAAAACGTTTACAACATATCGGTAAATCAAAATTGTGACAAAGAGTTCATAGCTTTGATCATCGACAATTTGCCTTATTATGATGAATTAATAAAGTACCTATGAACTAAGATAGATTTGGTGACGCCATTGTATATGTGAAGTAGAAATTTTTTGGACTATCTCGAACACTAGTTTTGAGATGAGTTGATAGTCTTTTACTGAAAGTGCTTTCTAGTGGCCACGCTTAGTTTACTTCAATGTTTAAAGTATTTATAAGTTTTGAGACTTGACATATCAGTTTAGGACTTCTCGACATCAAAAATATAAGTGATCCCATTTTGTTGATATTGAAGGAACGTCAAAGCTTAGCCACAGATGGATGAGAAGTATCATGAACAATAAAATATTAGTTATCGCAACCAAAAATACATATCCAAGTGACCGAGTCCAAGTGGATGAAGGTCAATTACTATAGTTGATTGTTAATTCATTGTTTATGCTCGCTGACCAAGTCTCATTTTTTCTTTTTATAGCCAATCTCCTTCGGTTTATATGTCCAACTAATCCAAGTCAATCAATACTATTATGGAAAGAAGTTTTATTTCATTTAAAAAAAAATATTCTGAAAATATAGTATTTTATTTGTAGAATGTATTTTTCTTTAAATTATATAATATACCACTTCAAATAAAAACAATAGTGCTAAATGCATAAATCTAATTGTGCTTGTGCATTCATACACTTGTCATTATGGTTTCTGAAAGAACCCATCCCGTTTTTTTTCTTTTAACATGCAAACCGAATTAACCCAATTAATTCAAACCACCTAAACCGGTCATAATCAATTTAAATCACTAAACCAGCTAAACCAGCCCTAACTAATTTAAATCAATTAAACCAAACAATTCCATTAAACCAAACCAATCAACAATTATTTCAGAAACATAATCACCCTATCATGCTTCTACATTCTAGTCTAACAACCTAACAATTCCAACAATAATTCAAGAACACCAACGAGCCCCTAGATCATCATTTTCTCCTCGCCATGATTCCAGGGATCACACTTTTCCTTTACCTGCATCACAGAAAAGAGATGCATAAGTATTTCATTAATACTTAGTGATGGCGATCCTCCAATATACGAGCTATACACACAAGAAATGAGATAACACCCACATATATAACATAAACAAACCATCCAGCAAGCTAAACATCCAATAACACTTCCAGTTCACCTACAAATCATCACAAACAAGTCACTCAATCTCAATCGCTTAGATAAGCTCATGGCCATGCACTCACCTTAAAAAGGTGATTTGAATAATAAAAACAACCAGGAAAGACTCTCCTTACGACTGCAACAGCCAAACAACGCCCTACAACAATCCACGCAAACAAAATCTTTATGAACCAAAATGGACAGAAACATCAGAAAAACTACAGCCACATAAATGAAACCCTAAAACAGAAACCAACCGTTACCTTCTGAATGCCTTTGGTGGAAAGCAAAACCTAGACGTCACTAAGCTTCTCATAAAATTTGGTGCCGATCAGAGAAACGTTGTAACCTTGATCGCACTTACAAACTCCATTGATCCCAGTTCGCAACAGAAGAAGCGTCTCACCAAACTGAATATAACTCATTGAGTTTTAATACGAATTCACTTCTGCAAAAAGGAGAATCAACGTACACACCTTAAAAATAAACTTACCAAATTTCGTTACCTTTCGATAAAATTTGATACGTCGTAACTCTATTCTACCAAGACGTGACAAATCTGCTTCTCTTGCCTTATACACCAAAGCAAAGCTAACCCTCTCCTTTCCACAAGTGAACTTCTTGTACTCTTTTCTTCAAACTAAATTCTCAGAAACAAACAGCGACAAAACAAAAGAGAGAAGAGGCGTTCCTTATAAAAGTCGGGTTTTTGGTTTAATCTGATTAAACCAGGATTTACCTAAACCGACATTAATTAAACCTCACTTAATATATTATCTTGGTCTACAACACAAAATATTTTGCTACGTAAGTATTATAAAATAGGTTTTTATACAAAAAAACAAATCTACACACATATATAGACATATGTATATATATATATACCAATACATTAAATATATATATATATATACCAATACATTAAAATATATATATATATATATATATGTGGGTTTTTATATGTGTGTATACCAATACTTTTTTTCTACTCCCTCTAACTGCTTCACAATATATACATATACCAATACAGTGTATCTATATTTTAACGATTCCATATTAACAGGTTTTTTTATCTTCTTTGGAGGTTTTTACTATTTAGAAAATATTGTTTTGGAGGTTTCTAATATTTTCTTCATGAATCTTTTCATTTTTTGGTTTGTGAACTCTATATTGTAGAAAATTTTAAAATTTATATTTTGTATTGATGATGGTTTTTCTTCATTTTAATAACATGTTTTGATTCTTAAAAAAAATTATCTCATGAAAATGAAAATTTATATATATACAAACAATTGTGGAAATTATGTTGTTGTAAGTATATTTAAGATTTTTCTTTTTGTCATCTAGAATTTTATTAAACGGTACAAGTTGACATACATATGCCAGCGGACTACAAAATGTCCCCAGAGACATTGGCCAAACAGAAAGAATCACAACCCCAAGTAATATGGAGACATATTACAAAGAGTCAAAATTCTAAAGAGGAAATACACTTCATGGAGAAAAAGCATCCAAGCACTATAATTGAGCAAAGGCATGAGAGAATCCTACATATCTTCTCTTTAGAAACTAAGATGTTATTTGGCAGCACCAAAAAGACCAGATGACCACACCCCGAAGTCAAAACAGTAGCACACAGACAGGTAGGAGGAACGCAGGAGGCAAAATATGATATATTTGTCCTTAATTCAATACATATTTTTCTCGATTCGATTTTGCGCTCCTACAATCTTAATTCAATAAGTCCGCTTTCTGCTTATCGCTTAAAAAGGATTGAGAATTCTTCGATTTTGTTTTTTAGAAAAACAATTTCAAAATATTGTAATAACTGTTTCTGCTGTCATATTGCGGTGCTTACGCGGAAATTTTATAGAACAAAGTTTCTTTTACAACTTTTTTTCTACTCCCTCTAACTGCTTCACAAACGCTCTTTAGCGATTGTTGCGGACAGTTCTCTAGAACGTAACCTCTCGGGTTACCACGAACGCTCGTGCTTGAGTGAGTTTGTGAAACGCAAGGTTCTACAAACGCTTCCTAAGCGAGTTTGCAAAAATAATTCGGTGTTATTTAGTTACTTGAATTGTTTTGATTAATATACTAATCAAATCTGTTTATTTTTAATAAAATGTCTAGACCTAGGACCAACATTGACGGTGCCAAGGCGCATGAGACTCCTGCGGACATGGCTTTACGTCTTGTAAAAGAACTTAAAAGCACAAAGCTTAGCGATTCCAATAAGGAAACCGTGCGCCAAAATCTGTTCGGTAATGAACCAACCCAGAAAGGGATACCCCCTCTGCATCTCAAGGGATGATGCCAGACAAATTTGATAGCAACAGTGGGTTCAAAACGTGGCAAGACAAGATGCGCTACCATTAGGCCATCATGCACGTCGATAGGTACCTCAGAGAGGATCCACCGATACGTCCGGTAAAAAACACAGATGTGTATGTGGCTGGAAGTATCGATAACTGGCACCAAGGGGACTATATGTGCAAAGGTCAGATTCTGAACCGCTTGCACGATGACCTGTTCGACCTCTATAGTATGTACAAGACTTCAAAAGCATTGTGGTTGGCTTTGGAGAACAAGTACAAGACTGATGAGTCTGATATGCAGAAATTCTCAACTGGGAAGTTTCTGAACTTCAAGATGGTGGACTCCAAACCTGTTATGGAACAAGTGGAGGCTTTCCAACGCATCTGTCAAGAGATAGAGTTGGAAGGAATGTCGATCTGTAATGTCTACAAGACGAATAGGTTGATCTAAAAGCTACCACCAGGCTGGTCGGATTTCAAGAATTACCTTAACTTCAAACGTAAGGCAATGTCTTTTGATGATCTTATCCGAAGGTTGAGGATTGGGGGCAACAATTGTGGCGTTCATCCAGGTGCTCGAAACCAAGGGCATGATGTCAATGTAGCTGAGCATAAGGCCAAGCTGAAAGGCAAGGGTAAAGGAGTGTCTAATCCTCATAAGGCTTTGAAGGTGTTGTCCACAACGAACTTCAAGAAGAGCAACCCTGAGAGGAAGTTCAAAGTCAAGTTTCATCATTGTGGAAAGATTGGGCACAAGGCTGAAGTTTGCAAAAGCAAAGCCAAGGATATCAAGAACCAGGCAAACCTAACTGAAGAAGACATGGTTGCGGTGGTTACAGAATGTAACATGGTGGAAGACAATCCATGGAGTGGTACTACGACATTGGTGCTACCACACACATCTACTCTGACATGACCATGTTCTCCACCTACATGAAGAACAGGTCAAGTGAGCAACTTTTCATGGGCAACACAACGGTGTTCAAGATTGAAGGTAAAGGCAAAGTAGTTCTGAAGCTGACATCAGATCGTGAGCTGACTCTGCTAAACGTGAAGCACATACCAAACATGCGGAAGAATCTCATCTCCGGAACGGTGATAAGCAAGAATTGTTTTTCCATTAATTTTGAGTCTGATAAGCTAGTTCTTAAGAAGAATGGGGTGTATCTGGGAAAGGGTTTTGTTAAGGGTGGACTGATCAAAATGTATGTAGGGACTGTCTATCCAAAAAATGTAGCTTCTGCTTCTGTTGCGGAAATCAATAAAAACCCTATTGCTTACTTGGTTGAGTTGTTTACTACTTGGCATGAATATTTAGTACATGTCAATTATAAGACAATGCAAAAAATGCAAAATTTTAATTTAATTCTAATATTCAAAACTAACCAAGAAAAATGTGAAGTATGCGTACAGGCCAAACTAACTAAAACTCCCTCAGCTCGAGTTGAAAGAACAACCGAACCTCTAGGTTTAATTCACACGAACTCATGTGAATTAAAATATGTGCAAACTAGAGGCGGTAAGAAATACTTTGTTACCTTCATAGATGACTGCACAAGATATTGCTATGTATATTTGTTACATAGTAAAGATGAAGCACTGGAAAAATTCAAAGAGATTACACTCGAAATAGAAAAACAGTTGCAGAGAACTATAAAAGTAGTTCGAAGTGATAGAGGACGAGAATATAATAAGCCGTTCAATGCATTTTGTAGAGAAAAAGACATTATACATCAAACGACCACTCCTTACTCACCAGAATCTAACATAGTTGCGGAACAAAAGAATCGATTGGAACTGTTTAATCGTTCATTTTTAATTATCATGACAAATTATCAACAAAACCGGTAAAACCCAATTAGTCGAAATTTTTCTCCCACGCTGTAGCGCCGATCCGACTCTAATAATTTTATATTAATGACACTAATTAATACTGACTACATATCATATATATAACTAAGTACTCAAGAATAATACAGTTCATTTTTGTTTGACTAATCCATTTGTCAATACCATTCCAATACGAGTTCAATCATTGTTAGTTTGTTATTTACGTGTTACGTACGTAACTTTTAAAAATTATATTGATATAAATAAATATTTTAATACTACGTAATGATCGACAGGCTAATTAACAGAACTAATTTGCTCAACCCAATGTATATCCTACATCCGTAAAAGAACAATGGAGTGCAAAAACGACGAACAATTTACTCACGCATAAGAAAAACCGGGAAGAAGTTCAAAAATAAATAAACTTGAATGTAAAAACCTCATTGTACAGAAGCCAGAAACTACAAAAGTCAAGAAAAAATAAGAAGTTCAAGGTCTATTGAAAGAAGAAGGAAGATCTTCATGATAATCCAAACATGGAGTTCTCACCATCGTCGTCGCTGGCATTCTACTCCGACCAATCCAAACATTTCCGATCGTCTCACTCTTCTCTGAATCTCTCTCCGTCTTCCTTGACCCCTTATTTTCACTAACTTCACCACAACAACGATCACCGCAACAGCTATAACGAAAACTACAATCCCGGTTAAAACAAACCACCACCAATTCCTCCGAACAAACTCTGGTTCGTGTTTCACTTTAGTTTTCCGATTTAGAACCACAAGTGCGTAATGCCCATGAGAATTCGTAGTGGCACATTCGTAGTGGACACTTACAGATGAATCAATTAAAATCACCTCTTAAGTCTCTCCAGCGTATTGGGTGTATTGCTTCCATGAATGAATGATCTTGACTTGAATTCTCCAAGTGGTTTTGAAAGGTTTGATGGATGAAAAATCTGTGAATGCAGGAATGTTTGCCATTTGAAACTGTAGGAAACGCTATAGGAGGCAGAAGAATATTGGTGAAGGTATGTTAATACAATGATCGTGAGTGTAGTATAAATAATACTCGAGAGAAGGCTTGGATATAGGTTAAAAATCCATTGAATAATAAGGTATATTCGTATGTAAACTCTAAATATTCTGTAGTATCGATATTAATCAATGTTTTTAATTCTTTAGAAATCGGATTTGGATAATTTTATTGTTTGTTGCTATATGTAGTTGCTAAGAATATATGGGAAACTTAAATATCACGACATATGTGGGATATTTGATATTGTGTATTTGTAATCACGGCAATAAGAGGGAAGTTAAACATTTTCATTTAATTAAGCGCGTATGACCCAATTAATTTCGGTAGATCCGAATGACAAATATCGAACATTCAATTTTTGGGTTTTTTTAATTATAAATTGACCCGATCCGATTAAATAACAACGAAATTACCCCAGATATTCTCTTATTGATGTTGAAAGCAAAGTTTAATCGGTTGATGTTTAGGTAATTTTGTTTTAAAGTTTTAGAGTAGAAAAATGTACTCCTCTTTTACTATATAGGGGATTGTGTTTATTTGCCGTACCCCTTTTGTACTCCTCTGTTGCTTTCAATGTTTGCACCTTATTTTTTCACACCTTTTTGTTTTCACACCTTTTTTGTTTATATATATATATATATATATATATATAGATTTCTATGGACCTTAAAAAGAGTTTTTTCTGAATATTGTTTTACACAGTTTTAAAATTTTTTAAATATGAACTATTTTATTTAATGATTTCCTTATCCAACCTTTGTTAGGTGTAATTTTCCATCTTATACATGCATCATCACCTCTTCCAAGTATAAATATAGGTAACTGATTTTGACTCTCAGCCTGTTTTTCTTATTACTTTTGTAAATTTCGATAGAATAATGATTTGAATTTTTTTTTTCGTGAATACATTTCAAAACTGATTATTTGACTAAGACTCGAAAAACCTAGATTCATATATCTTGTTAACATTGTTCTCTTATTGTCATTCAATTAATTTTTGTATTAGCAACAAAATTATTATTTGATTAATTTTGGTTCCCTTGGGTTTGAGGATTTGGTTGATTCATGTTAGGTATTATTCCTCAATTTCAAATGATACAATCAAGAGATGTGAAGTCACAGTGTGATTGATTCCAAAATAGAAAAGCCAAAAATTATAACTTCAAAATAATTTTAAAGCTCTGAAAAATACTGTAATTTGGCCATAGATTTTTTGTTAACCTTTTTAAAAAAAAATGAAGCATATTATGTCTCATTAATGTTTCTTTAAAGGTATAATATTTCTATTAATTACCCAAGAAAACGTAATTGATAGCAGTGGAGAAACCGGTGCAAAGAAAAAATATAATTCCATTATTTGAAATAAATAAACTTGTGAGACTCTTTTGCTTTGAACATATAATCTGGTCTATTCCCAAATCCTTGCACAAACAAACTAATACCCCTTGTGTTACGTACAAACAAATCATCTTTAAGACCAAATACACCAGTTTTACAAGTCTTTAGAGTTGACATAGGGAGATGTTCCACCAGTTGGGCTAAATATTCAACTGCTATCACATAACCTGCTAATAAACTACAAGAAAACAACCAAAAACTGACGGCTATATCCGTCAGGAAACCGTCAGAAACAACTCAAACAGACGGTTTGCCAAGGAATTTTTCTTTCCGGTTCAGAGTGTCGGGAAAATTTATCCATCCGGAATCTGTCGCTATTTTTTAACCGATTTCTGAAGGCAATCCGACAGTTTCCGACGACTAGTTTCCCGACGAAAGACTGACGGAATTAAGATGGCAAATATCGCTGGTAATCCGTCGAGAAAATAAGTGACGGAGACTGACGCTATCCCGACGGATTGTTCGTAATTCCCGACAGATTCTCGACTCCTTTAAACGATTATAATTTCGTGTTTCACGACGGAATCCCGACCTTTAAAAAAATAAAATTCCGTCTTTCCTGACAGATTCTCGACGGAAATCTGATATTTTAAAAAATAATTTAATTTTTATATTATATTTATTTAGTAATTAAATCTAATTCATAAATATTGGTTAGCAAATAATATTAACACTCATAAATGTAATATTTAAAAAATACAATAATAAAATTATTCACAAAACTAAAAAGAAATATTAAACTAATTTGAACTCGAAGGGAACTTTGACCTCATCTCAGCCATGAACGAAGCAATTTTCTTGTCTCTTCTCTTGTTCACCAATTTCTCTTCTTCCATCAATTTTTTGAGTGCTTTGATGCGATCGTCTTTCTCTTGGAGGTGTTGCATGAGTTCGGGGTCGCGGTTATATATTTTCATGATGAGTAACTCATCGCAAGGTTGGGATAGGAGTAACTCATCCATCCTCTTTCAGGAAATACTAATCACTTGTTTAGCCACCGGGTCTTGAATTTCATTAGTCTTTTTGTTGGTGTGGGTGTCTTCCATCAACGTTAAGTGATCGGTAGCCACACCATAGTCTTTAAAAGAAAAAATAAATATCCACTTTTAGAAGTTCATTAAAATAATTGCTACCAAATGTGAGAACTTACAAGTTGTTTTCCATGGGTATAGAAGCTTGTTGACCCGGCGTTTTGCGTTGCTATCCTTTTCCCGCCTCGGTTGCTTTTCTGGTTCTTGGATTTTTGTAAAGATGTTACCTTTGTCTCGGGTTTTGTCCAATATTCTTGCAACCCTTCGTACAACTTGTCGTTTATCCCCTTTGGAGTCTCTCCAACCACCCATTTTTTCTTCCACTTATTTAAAGTGTTGGAATATTGAGAATATACATACGCAAGTGAGTATACTCCTGCTCTGATAGTTTACAATTCTTGCCTTTTCTACTAAGGCGTCCAATCTGAGTAAACAAGTTTGGAACATACCCTAGATACGTTGGTTTTTCGCCACCATCGTCATGGCGAGAAGGTCGTCGACTCTTAGTACGGACTTGCTAAGGAAAGTAGTATTCCGCAAAGTGTGAAGGTTCTTCATTAAAACTTTGTGCCACAATAGATCCCTCTACTTTGCTTAAATTTTTAACCTTTTTCTTCAAGTGAAACATGTACCGCTCAAAAAGATACATCCATCGGTACTGAACAGGGCCACCAAGTGCTGCTTCTCACGGAAGATGAATAGGTAGATGTTCCATCACATCAAAAAAAGAGGGTGGAAATATCTTCTCAAGTGTTCTTGCGGAAAAATCGGGAAAGAAAGCACTAATTCCTGCAAAATTCAACCAAAAAATATAATATTTGAATATTAGTAGATAGAGAATATGTTTAAATTTAATAACAAAAATGTACCTGCAATTGCTTTGTACACGTTTGCTGGCAAAATATTAGCGAAAGCAAATGGAAGAAGTCGCTGCATAACAACATGACAATCATGACTCTTCATTCCTACAAACTTTCCTTCTCTAATATCAACGCAATTACGCAAATTAGATGCATAACTGCCAGGGAACTTTACACCATGGGTAATCCAGTTGAAAAACGCTTCTTTGACGCTGCATTTAATCGACATATTTGAACTGGACATCTCCCATTCCCCATTACCCCAATCTCGGGCCTAGAGCAAATATCTGTCAAGTTTAATATAGACTTCAAGTTTTCCTTTATCTTCCCTGGGATGTTTAGAATGGTTTCTATGAGGTTGTCAAATCAGTTCATCTCAATGTGCATGACATCAAGATTATGCTTCAATAAAAGGTCTTTCCATAAAATACTCTGCTTGTGCCAGTTATGATTTACACCAACACTGTCAATGGGATCATGTCCATTACCACCAACGTCAGGAGTCCTCGCTGCTCCAAAATCTCTTAACTGAGTCAACATACTCTCACCATCTACATCAGGAGGTCATCATACACTTTCTTATTCTTCTTAAACAAATTTCTACAGAGAGAACATGGACATTTCAACTTACGTGTTTTTCTAGCTTCCGGTTGTTGACAAGCTAACTCCATGAACTCGCCTACACCTCGTGCATATTCATCTCTTTGTAAGTTTGACTCCATATCCATCATTGGTTCATCCATCAACGATCTAAAATAAGAAGATGAAGACATATCTATTTCTCTCGATTTTCAATTTTAGAGCAAACATAATGTAAGCTATAATGAGATTGTTGTTGAGAATGAGCGTAAATATATATAGATCGCGGATCCGTCGGGATATTAAAAATTCAACAGTTATTTAACAACGGTAATAAAGAAACGACATATCTCTGACGATATTGAAACGGCTATAACAACGGTAACACATATCCACATTCCGTCGGAATTCCGTGAGGAGTTTGTTCCAATTCCCGACGGAAAATTTCCGATGCACTACCGACAACACACAACGGTGAAATCTCGTCACATCTCCGTCGAAATCCCATCAGAAATTATCGACGGATAGCTATCCGTCGGGAATTCCGTCAGTAACGACATTGTTTTTTTGTAGTGTCCTCAGCTCTTGAACTATTCAAAAACACGTTAATGCGTCGCAATATTATGAATCCTAGAGCGTACATACATAACTCAACAATCGAGAGCATAATCTCGGATCAACATTAACACAAATTAGTACTCACTAACTCAGTCGAACAATCTACCTCACCAATTCTAGAGAGAGTATCCATCATCATCCTAAATGTAGATTCCTCTAATCTCACACCCATTCTTTCGAGGTTTCCCACGAAATCCATGAAAGCAGTGGGTTGGACTACGATCAACATTGTACCTTCTATAGATATTTAATTATAAAAATGAAACAAACATTTGCACATCATTGTCTAGGAAACATTAATTTACACATTTACGCAAACATTACAAACAAACAAACAAACAAACATTTTAAAGTATAAAACAGAAATTACTCTTAAACACATTGAACTCGATTAAAAAATACTACGCCCACAAGTCACGGAACATGCTATAAGGTTATCTTTCTTCTATATTTTGCCTTGACAAGGGTTCTTGCAAATACCGCATAATGGTCGACAACCATAACTTTTGGAAAGAATTTGAATCTCCGTCCCATTTGCTTCGAAAAATTGACCAGGCTTCACATATGGGTCTTCACCCAATAAGCATTCAATATGATAACTAGTGCAGCAGTCACTGCACCAATATAACACATTTGATTGTGTGTCTTTTAAATTACGTCCACACACCTCGAACCTACAATAGAAGTATCCTTGACTATATCCAGAGTCAATCTTTAATGTAAGTGGATGAGGATGAACACATGTTGAATTATGCGGTGAGCTTTTGCGCATATATCATGGAGGACAAACGCACACTTCATACAAGAATAGTAACTACCTTTAAAGATAGGAAGGACGCACGCTTCACAAATCTTGTTATCATCATAAAGTATGCTACCTTGGAGTTGAAGATGATGGTCATGAAGAAAATGAAGTATCACTCCTTCAGATGTCCTCTCAAAAGACTCAACATCATTTGTTGTATAATCTTTTTCGAGAACACCTTCGAGATCTCTTCCATCCCAAACATGCTTCCCTAGAGCACATTTTGAATGGACAGCATACTCACCACACTTATCACAGGTATATGCACCATATTCACAGTCAATACTTTGACGACAAACACCACAATAACATTCTTCAAACTAGACAGAAGGAATGTAGGAGATACGATGGTGGTGACGTGATATCTTGATGACGTGTGGTTAATTCATACAATCATTTGTGAGCAACAAATTTTCATTCAAAGCAAATGTATGTGAGACAAAGCTTTCTTAATAAACCACAAACGTTGCAAGTTAATGAAGCTTGCCTAGGAAAAATTGTGAGTGGATGGTCATGGGTTTTTGGTTGCTCTACGAGAAAGGGTATCGGCTTCATCACACATACTGTATGCATTATAGCTTTACATTTGGTACAATAATATACCAAATTTAGTGTTTTTCTCTCAAAATTTATACACTCAGTATTATCAAAACCATCTACAAAAATGGAAACTTGAAGAGAATGCTCAGTGTTGATAGGGTGATCGTCGGGATGAGATGTGATGAGGTAGGAATTAAGGGACTGAGCAAGTAGGCAATCTTATATTAAATCAAGGATAGACAAGATTACAAGTGGTGAACAAAACTAGTCGATCGACTTTATTAAGATGAGATTACAAGTCGAGCTCAAAAGTGTACTCTCTGCTTCACTCCTGTTTATTGATCTCCTATCACATCGAGGTCCCCCACTTTTATAGGTGATGGGACCCATCAATACCTAATGCGGATTTTGCGCTCCACTTAGGCGGGTAAACGGCTTCGTACGGGCCGACCGCGATGGGCCAACCGGTTGATGGGCCGCAAGCTGAAGCCCGCCTGTTTCTTGACTTCTTGTGCCGCGTGCCACCACGTCACTTTTTCTGTCGGGCTAAGCACAAATTGGTAGAGGGGACTCGTGGGCCGAGGCCCATATCCATCACTAAGGATGGTAAGGGTTTTTTTTTTTATTTTAGATGGAGATTGGATGCATTCTTTGTGAAAAGTTTTATCACATTCAACACGTAATAATTAATTTGTACCAAATTTGGAATAGCCACATATGTCACACCCACCATTAATATCGAATTCCCTATTGTTGCACCAAAATAAAACGAATACTGAATGATCTTCATACCACTTACCAGTACAGCTTGTCGTAGAGATAACGTATTTGGGAGAAGAATTGACCGGGGACATGAGAGAATCGGAGTCTCCTTTTAATATTTGTGGAAAAGGGCATAGAAAAAGTGGTTTGTCAGACGAAGCATCTGATGAAGAGTCCAGTGCTGGAGCAAGGAAGGCAGCTGAAGAATCGCTCTTACAGCTGAAGAAAACCACTCACAACAAAAGGCAAAAACTAAGAAACTCCAACGCAAAGCAAAGTCACCAATTTACCAAACAAAAACAGAGAAAAAAAGGTAAATGGGATTCGAATTGAAATAGTAAGAAGCATGGAAGGATACCTAATATATATATGCCATCTTCTACTTTTTAATTTGTTATATCCTTCACGTAAAAGCTAAGTAGATTTTTGTTCTTTTCTTTTAGTTTGTTATTATTATCTTTGTTTCACACAAATAAATAATAACTATTCTTCCCATATGGTTTTAGCACAAGATCATTACCTAATTATATATAAAGTTGGAACAATTTATCCAAAAGTACATTGGTAAATATTTGTTAGTACATCATAATTCTTCTTTGTTATTTATGTTTTTACTCATTCATTTCTTTTAACTTTTTGTTAGTATCAATGCTTTTATTTTTGTATTCCAAACAGTTTAAAATATTTATCTCAGTATAATCTTATTATTAAAAACTAAATTGTTATAGAAAAAAGAAAGGAAATTCTAATTAAAGACCGCCATGGTGACAATCAATATATATTATTAAAATCTTCAAATCCCAAAAGAAAAAGGAATTAAATTATCTCTCAACCGACCCCTCAGGTCTATATAAACACACTCGTACGTATCCTCGATTCTCAAATCTCACCAAACAAACTCATTAGTTACTTTCATTAATAGTGTCTCTCAAACTTGTTTCTCTCATTCCGAAGTTAAAAACCAAAAACACGATCATGGCTTTGATTAAGAACAATGTGTTTTTCACTTCTTTATTGATTCTTGTAGCTCTTTTTGGAGTTGCCCTTGGAGGAAACGTTCACAAGGTTGGAGACTCGAAAGGATGGACTATGATAGGAGTTGATTACGAAGCATGGGCTTCTTCAAGAACTTTTCAAGTTGGAGACTCTTTGGTCTTCAACTACAACAAAGATTTCCACGATGTCACTGAAGTCACTCACAATGATTTCAAGCTTTGTGAACTTTCTAAACCGATAACGAGATACGAGACCGGGTCTGATACCGTCACTCTAACCAAACCGGGACTCCAACACTTCATATGTGGATTTCCTGGTCACTGCAACTTGGGACAGAAGCTTCAAATTCATGTCTTACCGGCTTCGTTAGGACCCGTCGCTGCTCCGGTTCCTGGACCGGTCCGATCATCAAGCTCTTCTTCGTCTCCTTCACCGTTGGTACCGTCACCAGCTCAACTTAACGCAGCTTCAACCTCCACTATTGTTTGGATTGGATCCAACTTTCTTCCTTTTCTTTTGATTTCTCTTTTAGTACTTTGATAGATTCATACATCTTTTGTTTTCTTTTTTTTTATTTTGGCTTTGCTTCTTACCTTTGAGTTGTAGTTTTTTTTATTGTTCTCTAGTGGTTTTGTTTACTTCCAAGTACTGTTCAATATAACTAAATGGAAGATCTTTTATTTCTACTTATGTTTGCTCACATGCATGCATGTACGTGCTTCTTATACTTTTCAGCTGAAAAGTTAAATCTGTTGGGATTTTATACGTCCATACTATAATTAGTATGAGACATCGAAATAGTAAAATTAATTAGTAAATTGTTAAAAGTCTTATACAGTTTAGCATTGACAACCAATCTTTAAAAATATCACAAAGAAAAGTAAACGATTTTTATTTATTATCAAAATAGTTAAAAATAAATATGAACTCGTATATTTAGAAAGATTCTACAAGAATAAAATATACGGAAATCAAAAAAATATCATATACATGATAGAAAGATAAAAATAAATATGAACGAATCATATTAACTCATATTTTTACATTTTTGCTAACGTTATTTTACATTTTTGCTAACGTTAGCCATACAAATATAAATAATTCAGATTTGACTAGCTAGTTCAAAAATTGTTCTTCATCTAAATACTTTCCAACAGTCTATATTGAACGTTTTGTGGTACTAAACTATAAGATCGAGTAATAGCTAGATAGCTAGTCCAACTGTTTCTACTATATATCATCAGTAATACTATACGAATACCAACCTAGATCAAGAAATTAAGCTATATGTCCCTAAATTTATGGGCACTAAAACACAAACAAGCAAAACCTAAACCAGAGGGGTTTTATGTTTTTCGGATAGCAAGGCAAATATATTGATTGGTCCTTTTGAAATTAACTAGGACTCTTTTTAGTATAGCTATATGCTTATATCATAACTCGTTCAGTAAATAGTGTTTATATCTTTTGATTACCGAAATGTTTTTGATGTCAATGTTCATTGCATGACAAAAAGTTGTAGATGCAATGTTCATATTCAAATCACGTGTTTCTTCTTCTTTCTTTTTTTTTTCGTTTTTGTTCTTTCGGGAAAAATCATGTGTTTATCCAAATTGTCAAAAAAAAATTATAATATTGTTAGTTTTTAGCGTCAAATAAAATATGTTGATAGTGAATAAACACATGTTTAGGTGTCATCATGACATGTTTGATAGAGAACAAAGCATATAGATCAAAATTAGGAAATATGTCATCATGACATGTTTTGTTGATTATGTTAACATCGTAACTTTTTCCTATTTTTTTGCCTTTAATTAAAATTCTAAGCAATGTTTTTTGTAAGATATATCAAGTGTTGATATGTCATTATATAAAAATATTATTGGAAAATAAAAAGAAACTCAAATTAGATATGGTCATGGTATAAATCTCGAATATGGAAAAAGGAAACAAAGTAACCTAATAGAGTCTAGGAATTATCCAAATCTTCGAATCCCAAAAAGGGATAGGATTATTGATAGGTGCAAGTCAGAAAACAATAAGAACTAAAAGACACAAAGGTTTTTCAATGGGTAGTTATGACTACTTTTTTTTGGATTTTCTGATTATTTATAGTAAAACATTACAAGAATTAGAATTATTGAGTCCTAAGAAGATAAGGAGAGAATAAGAGATAACACCAATCCTAAAACATTATTATCCTAAAGATTGTAAAACCCAAAACTAAAACATAACACCAAAACCGCTTGCTTCTAATCCAAGTAACGAGGATTAGGCCGTTTCGTACGTATGGGCCGATCCGATAATATTGGCCCATCAATACCGTTCCCCCGAAGAATAACCTTGTCCTCAAGGTTAGGGACAAATGCAGGGAAGCTTGCTGCCACTTGAACCTCCTCCTCCCATGTTGCGTCCTCCTCACTAAGCCCTTTCCACTTGATTAAAAGTTCCCTTGTCGTTTTGTTCCCAACTTGTACGTCACGACGGCGGAGAGCTACTTCAGGCTGCAAATGAAGGTAACCATTCTCACGTAGAGGGGGTAACGCTCCCTGAACTGGCGAAGTCGACCCTATGTGCGGTTTTAAAAGAGACACATGGAAGACCGGATGAACACGCGAACCGGGGGGCAACACAAGACGATACGCCACCTCGCCAACCTTGGATTCAACTTGAAATGGCCCAAAATATTTATGAGCCAACTTCTGAGAAGTACGACGCAGAACAGAACGTTGCCGGTACGGTTTGAGGCGAAGGTAAACCCAACTACCAACCTCCAAACCCAATTACCATCGATGTGCTGCTTCGTACGGTTATTCGCTCGATGGAGATGTTGTTTCAGGTCAGAGAGCAACTCATCACGGGTTGCCAATTGCTCATCTATTTCTGCCAATATCGAGGAGCCAACCTCATACGTCGGAATAGACGGCGGAGCCCGGCCATAGAGAGCCTGAAACGGTGTCGTTCCTGATGACGAATGGTAAGTGGTATTATACCAAAACTCAGCCCAAAGAAGGAGAGAACTCCATTGTGTTGGCCGGTTCTGCACAAAACATCGGAGAAATTGTTCAATGCAACGATTGACCACTTCTGTCTGTCCATCGGACTAGGGGTGATATGCTGTTGACATACGCAATTTTGTGCCTGCTAACTTCCAAAACTCCCGCCAAAACAAACTTACAAAGATCGGATCTCTATCACTGACAATGGAACGGGGCATTCCATGTAACTTAACCACGGCTGCCACAAACTTTGCTGCCACGATTTTAGCCGTGTAAGGATACGTCAATGAGACCAAATGAGCCGATTTAGACAACCTATCGACTACTACCATGATCGAAGTGTAACCATCGGACTTGGGTAAACCATCAACAAAATCCATGGAAACGTCCTCCCAAATATTATCCGGAACAGGAAGTGGCTGAAGTAGACCCGCCGGAGCAAGAGACGATGATTTGGCACGTTGACAAATATCACACTCCGCCACAAACTGCTTGACCGTTTGATGCATTGAGGGCCAGTAGAATTATCTAGCCAATCGTTTGTGAGTACGGAGAACTCCGGAGTGGCCTCCCATCGGCGTATCGTGATGCTCACGCAAGAGCTGAAGTATTAACGGGGATGATGGGGGTATTACCACGCCGTTTTTGTAACACAACAGGTCATTACGCCAAGAGTATGGGTCGCCTGGTTTCATATCTGCTTGCTTTGCCATTTTTAACATGTAAGTGTCGGTCCGACTCAGCTCTCGAATGTCATTCCAAAGACTTGTTTGTTGCACAAAAATGGCATTAAGCACCGGGCTACCCTGGACACGAGACAAAGCATCAGCCGCCGTGTTAGTCTTACCGGGTCTGTAGGTAATCTCGTAATCATACCCGACCAACTTCCCTATCCACTTTTGTTGTTCAGGAGTCATGATCCGCTGTTCCAAAAGGTGACGTAAGCTGCTTTGATCTGTTTGTATCTGAAAATGTCTTCCAAGGAGATAAGGCCGCCAAGTACGAATAGCAATAACAATGGCCAACATTTCTCTAGTATATGTCGACCAAGACCTCTTAGTAACCCCTAGCGCTCTGCTCATAAATGCGATTGGTCGCTCGTCTTGAGAGAGAACCACACCAATAGCCTCACCTGACGCGTCAGTTTGAATAACAAAGGGTTTTGAAAAATCTGGTAGTGCTAGGGTAGGTGTAGTTGTCAAGGCTTCTTTCAACGCCAAGAATGCTGCCTCCGCTTCATCAGCCCACATAAAACTGCCTTTACGAAGTAAATTGGTCAATGGTTTAGCAATTAGCCCGTAACTCTTAACAAACTTACGATAGTAACCCGTTAAGCCGAGGAATCCACGAAGCTCCGTGACTGTAGTCGGCACAGGCCAGTCCAGCATAGCTTGTATTTTGGTCCTGTCGACCTTCACACCATCCGCTGAAATAATGTGACCCAAATACTCTAACTCCCGCTGGCCAAAGTCGCACTTTTTAAGCTTCACGGCTAACTTGTTTTTTCGCAAAAGAGAAAAAATTATCTCCACGTGCTGAAGATGCTCCTCCCAAGTAGAGCTATATACCAATATATCATCAAAAAATACAAGCACAAACTGCCTAAGGTAAGGCCGGAAAATGTCGTTCATTAATGCTTGAAATGTTGATGGGGCATTGCAGAGGCCAAAAGGCATAACCAAGTATTCATAATGCCCATTATGAGTGCGGAATGCGGTTTTAGAAACATCTTCCGGGTGCACCCTGACTTGATGGTACCCTGCAGTGAGATCTAACTTTGTGAAAAATACTGCTCCATGTAACTCATCCAACATATCGTCCACTGTGGGCATAGGGAAACGGTCTTTAATTGTCACAGAATTTAGGGCTCTATAATCCGTACAAAACCGCCAAGTACCATCTTTCTTTTTAACAAGTAAAACCGGAGATGAAAAAGGACTAGAGCTCATGCGAATTATCCCGGCCTGTAGCATCTCGTTAACCTGTTTCTCAATCTCATCTTTTTGAAAATGAGCATATCGATATGGTCTAACATTTACCGGATCCGTACCTTCCTTCAAGGGTATGCGATGTTCAATGCTCCGGTGAGGTGGAAGATGAGTCGGGATACGAAATAAATCATCGTATTCGTTGATGAGAGGCCGTATACCCTCAGCAATACCCGGCGCCTTGTCCAAAGATGGATTGATCTGAACCGCAAACATAGCTTGACCTTGCTTAGCTTCCTTGACCATTTCCTGTGGTTCTGCCTCTTGAATGCTTGTCTTGATTCCTTGTAGCGTATGTGAGCTGCCTTCCCAAAAAAAAGTCATCTTCTAGGTATTCCAATCACATACAATTGGACCTAAACTTCGAAGCCATTGCACGCCTAGAACCACATCCAATCTCGCTAATGGTAAAGCATAAAACGTGACTTTGAAGCTAATATTGCCTAGCTGCACAACCACCATTTCAAATTTACCTCGACACTGTAAAGATTTTCCATCTGCGACCTTTACCGTAAAAGCTTTGGTTGGGGTGAGATGAATTTTCAACTCCCGCGCTGTTTTCTCGCTAATGAAATTGTGGGTCGAACCACTATCAACCAAGGCTGTCAAAGTATGTGTACCGATACGTGAGGCTAACCATAGTGTCTGTGGTGTGTTCCAACCTGTGAGAGCATAAGCAGTGATCTCATGGTTCTCATCGTCTTGTTTATCTTCTCCACTGTCGATTTCCTCTTCTTCGTCACACTCGCCTTCCATAATAAATAATTGCGGGTTTCGACATTTGTGGCCAGGGATGTATTTTTCATCGCAGCTGAAACAGAGTCCGAGACTCCTCTTTTTCTTAAGTTCGTCCCAACTGAGTTTTCTTGGTTGTCGAGGAGATGTTTCTGGTGATAGCTGTGGTTCCTCGTCTTTTGGTGAACTGCTCCTATTTGTGGCTGAGTACGGGCTTTGTCTTGTCGATGTATAAGGGCTCGGACGGTAAGAAAAGCCGACGTTACTCTTCTTCTTGAGACGCTGCAGTTGTTCATCCTTTAACCTAGCAAGATTAAGAACTTCTTTCAATGTTTTGGGTCGGAACATCCTTATACTATCTGCAATAGTCGGGTTCAAGCCGCCCACATAAGTTCCGATCAAAGCTTTTTGAGTCCAGCCATCGACTTTGTTTTGTAACCTCTCAAATTCACGTTGATACTCTTGGAGAGTCCCTGTTTGTCGAATTTTAGAGAGTGCCTCATCAAAGTCTTCGCCATCAGTTGGACCGAATCTAACCCATAACTCCTCCTGGAAAACTTGCCAATTGACCTGAATTCCATCTTCGCGAAGAGCTTGTTGAGAGCCTCCTCCATCGCTTTCAACTTGTCGGTCATATCGTGATTCAATTGTTGCACGTTATCACGTATGACTGCAACATTATTTTCCAATTCTTCAATCCGCTCCTTGTTAGTAGCCATGCTTGACACCACTGATGTGGTCCGGATCAAGTATGTAGTCTTTCCTCTTTACTAGTTTAAAGAAACCGTAAGAGAAAAAAAAGAAACCTGTAATCTGATACCAATTGATAGGTCCAAGTCAGAAAACAATAAGAACTAAGAGACACAAAGGTTTTTCAATGGGTAGTTATGACTATTTCTTTTTGGCTTTTCTGATTATTTATAGTAAAACATTACAAGAATTAGAACTATTGAGTCCTAAGAAGATAAGGAGAGAATAAGAGATAACACCAATCCTAAAACATTATTATCCTAAAGATTGTAAAACCCAAAACCAAAACATAACACCAAAACCGCTTGCTTCTAATCCAAGTAACGAGGATTAGGCCGTTTCGTACGTATGGGCAGATCCGATAATATTGGCCCATCAATTATAATCTCTCCACCGACTTTCTCAACTTCTATCACCAAATAAACTCACATATACGTACTTACATATCTCTCTCAAACTTGTTTCTCTCATTCACAAGGTCATGGCTTTGATTAATAACAATGTTATTTTCACTTCATTGTTTATTCTTGTAGCTGTTTTTGGAGCTGCCGTTGGAGGAACAGTTCACAAGGTAGGCGACTCTAAGGGATAGACTATGATGGGAGATTATGAGGCTTGGGCTTCTTCAAGAACTTTTCATGTTGGAGACTCGTTAGTCTTTTCATACAACAACAATTTCCACGATGTCACCGAAGTCACTCACAATGATTTCGGGACGTGTGAATCGTCTAAACCGCTTATGAGATACAAAATTGGATCCGACTCAATCAGTCTAACTAAACCGGGACTCCAACAGTTCATATGCGGAGTTCCCGATCATTGTACGTTGGGACAGAAGCTTCGTTTGGTCCTGTCGCTGCTCCATTTCCTGAACCGGTCCGATCACGAAGCTCTTCCTCGTCTACTTCACTAGCCAACGCCCCACAAAATCAACATCATGTGGCTCCATGTAGAAGAAGGTATTAAACTGACTTGGTTTTATTGATTTCCCAACTTGGATATTTATACATGAGAACACATTGGAGTGTAAGCATCGTAAACACCCAACTTGGACATAATGTAGGCAAATTGTGGACGACCCAATGCCTTGGTCATGATATCCGCCAGTTGTTCACCCGACTTAACATGCCCCATAGTGATCAACTTATCACAAACAGCATTACGAACATCATGACAATCATTTTCGATATGCTTAGTACGTTCATGGAAGACCGGATTCGCAGCAATGTGTATTGCAGCTTTACTGTCACAAAACAACCGAGTTGGCACAACTTGCTCAACACCTAATTATTTTAACAACTTCCTTAACCATTTGATCTCACGAAGAGGAACATACATAGCACGATACTTGGCTTCAGCGAAAGAAGGAGAAATAATATCTTGTTTCTTAGTCTTCCAAGAAATGGGTGAATCACCAAGGAGGACAACAAACACACTTAAAGAACAACGAGTGAGAGGACAAGAAGACCAGTCTGTGTCACAATACACTGTAAGTGACAAATCTGAATCTGATTTAAGCAAAATACCTTGTCCTGGCAAATTTTTCAAGTAAGTAACAACACAAAGAGCCGCTAACCAATGAGCCTCACGCGGTTTTTGCATGAACTGATATAAGACATCCACCGAGTAGCTTAATTCGGGGCGAGTATGAAGAAGATATACGAGGCGACTTACTAAACGACGATACGGAGTAGGATCCTTCAAGACAGGACTATCATCAGAGGCAAGATTACCACTATCAGCGATAATATCCAACGCGTACTTGCGTTGAGACAAGAAGAGCCCGTCCGACCCACGAGAAACCTCAATGCCTAGGAAATATTTCAATTTTCCTAAATCCTTTATAGAGAAACACTTCCCTAAATATTCCTTAAACTTTTGTAGCATGTGATTGTCATTACCAAAAATAAGAAGGTTATCAACATAGACCAACACTCGAATTTCAATACTCACTTTTGTATAAGAGAATAAGGAATAATCATCATAAGCTTGAACAAAACCAAAACGCAACAAAGCATCCGAAAGCTTCTTGAACCAACAACGAGGAGCTTGTTTAAGACCATATAAATACTTCCGAAGACGACAACCTTGTTAGGATGAGAATGTCGAAAACCCGGAGGAAGTTTCTTATAAACCTCTTCTTCAAGATCACCATGAAGAAATGCATTATTGACATCCATTCGATAAACCTCCCATTGTATAGAAGCAAGAAGACGCAAAAGTGTACGTACGGCAGTCATCTTAACAACGGGTGCAAAAGTTTCATTAAAAATCGCCCCCTCAACATGTTTATTACCACAAACAACAAGACGAGCTTTGTACCGTTCAAGTGACCCGTCAGCATTATATTTTGTCTTGTATACGCACTGGCTCCCAATAGCATTCTTTCCTGGAGGGAAATCAACAATATCCCAAGTATGTTGAGTTTCCAGTCCATCAACCTCTTTATGCATAACATCGTTCCAAACCTTGACACAAACCGCATCTTTGCAGTTGGCTGGCTCAGAATCATTTGTAATTGCAGCCAAAAACGCTCGATGACTAGGAGAAAACTTAGAATTAGAAATATAGTCAGTCAACGGATACAAAGAATTACCTTGGACTGTAGACGAGGACTGATAATCGAGGACAGAAGGAGCGTGAGGGGTGTCAAAACTTGTGGTGACATTATACAAGATATATCTTTGAGACGAACGAACTGCTTGATCGGGCGTTTCCCTTGACGAGGAGGACTGACCTCAACAAAAGTCGGAGGTACAATAGGCGTAGAGGATTGAGAAACCCGCGACTGTGGTCTCGTCGGTGATTCCAAAACAGATGCAGCAGGAGGAACAATCACAAGAACTGGAGCTGTGGAAGAAACACTATCCGAGAGATGTGTGGCTTGGTGAGGTGTATTCGGAACATAGGTTAAAAGAGGATCCGACGAAGAAGACTATTCAAGAACCGGAGCAGCAATATCAGTGACGTTAGCAGGTGGAACCACAGTTGTAACTAAAGGCAATGTGGGAACAGGCGGACCAACAACAACATCAGAGCTCCCCCTGACGGAGAGACGGTCACACCAATCGTCATCATGAGGAACAGAGGGAGGTGGAACCAGTGATGGAGTAGCAGAAGAACTAGCAAACGGGAACACATCTTCACAAAAAACAACATCCCGAGAGACTAGAAACTGATTACGTTCAATATCAAAAACTTTCCATCCTTTTTGACCAAACGGGTATCCCACAAAAATACACAAGCGACTTCTTTCTCCAAACTTTTCCTTGTCCCGAGTAACTCTATGAACATAACAAGCAGACCCAAAGACACGCAACTGTTCATAAACTGGTTTACAACCATGAAGAATTTCATACGGAGACCGGTTAGTATGTATAGAAGATGGAGTACGATTTATCAAATAAGCAGCAGTGAGGACAGATTCTTCCCAAAATTTAATTGGTAGGCTAGCTTGAAACAACAAGGCTCTTGCAACATTGAGAATATGTCTATGATTTCGTTCAACACGACCATTTTGTTGAGGCGTGCCGACACATGACGTTTGATGAACAGTTCCCCTTTGACAAAAAAGAGAAGAGAGACACATGAGTTCTGTCCCATTATCACTACGAACTACCTTAACGGACTTGCCAAATTGTTTTTATGTTTAAGCAAGAAAATTTGTAAGAACAGTCCGTACTTCAGATTTCTCAAGCATTAAGTATGTCCAGACAGATCTTGAAAAATCATCAACAATGGTCAAAAAATAAATAGCGCCACAAGAAGACAGAGCACGATAAGGACCCTGATGCGGACATCAGAACTATATCAGACCAAGAGCACACCAAACCGGTCTACATGGATAATTTTGGAGAATCTTTGTCTAAGTGGAGTTCAGATCAAGTACAAGGTGAAGGGTTAATTATTCACCATGATATTAACCCTAAGAAGTCCGACAGTTCAAGAGGGATCAAAAATCACCAAGTCAAATCACCTTACTATTGGGATATGACTGTTGCACTCTTTTTCCCTTATCTAGGGTTTGTCCCAATGGGTTTACCTAGAAAGGTTTTAATGAGGCAACATCAAGTCATCAAGGAATCATTCACCATCCATATGATTCAAAGATGATAGCTGATGTACATTCTGATCTACTCGCGGACAAGCATGCTGAACTACTCGCTGACAAGCATGCTGAACTACTCGCTGACGGACTGCCTGAACTACTCGCTGACCGACTGCCTGAACTACTCGCTGA
>NW_006238918.1:10220691-10249056 GCF_000375325.1 Capsella rubella
GAACAGCCCAAGAGAAGACCCAAGTCCAAACCACCATTTGAATCAAGGCCATTGATCTACTTGGAGCATGCTAAGGAAACTCTCCTAAACCTTCATGAGGACGTGTTCCAAAGCTGCATATAGAAACTAGGAGAACTTGTAGGCCACACAAGACTTGTCCCACACGATCTTTGGTACACCTTACCACACAAGAAGCCGATGAGTCACTACTTGCCATACATAGAGCAAAAGGAGATCAAGCTGCAAAGACTCCTTCCTTATTCACTTATGCACGTCTTGAAGCTTCCTACAATGAACCTAGACACTCCAAGGAGTCATGGATTCGCACCCAAGCTTTCAAGACTCAAGGCATCTCTCTACTTGCCTTATTTTTGCCGATTTGATTCATAAAGTCCCAACGGCAAGTGTAATTAATTGTTGCGATTTGTTTCTTGTTTCTAGGTTTAGAACGTGTGAACTCAGCCTATATAAGCTGATCATTAGTCTCATTGTAAATTCACCCTTGATCAATTTAAAGTAAAAGAAAGTTTTATTCTTGTCAAAGTTTGAGTCTTTGTCATTGTTCTTCATTAGTCTTAAGTGAGCGAGTCTCTTAAGTCTATTGGAATCTGGGATTAAGTTTGTTGAGTGATTCAACATCCTTTATTCGTCCATTGATCGAGTGAGTCGATTATCCCACCGATTGAGCGAGTCAATCACCTGAACTATCCCCTGAACCACCCACTGATTCACGAGAGAGTGCTTCTGGCCAGCTCGTGAATTCCACCTTCCGCAAGCTAAGCTTGGAATCTCTTGATCATCAAGTGATCTAAAGTTTGGAGTGATTCCAATCTTGCATCAGACCCCAGACGTCACAATGGATTAATGAAAAACACTATGTTGCTTTATTATTACTTATAGGAAAAACCTCTCGAGTTTACTTTGCTCTAAAACAAATGTCACAAGAGCGAGAACTAACAGATAATTCAGAACCAGAAATCATAGGTAAAGCCGAAATTGCTGAAAAACTAGGATGACCCAACCGTTGATGCCATAAAGCTTGATCAGAAGAGACAATAACTGTTTGTATCTTTGCAGTCGCAACATCCGTAAAATAATACACCCCATCACGCTCTTCACCTCTTCCAATCAAAGTCCTCAAAAAACGGTCATGTTAAACACAAATTGTATCAGTAAATGTAGCAAGACACTTTGTTTGCTTGACAATTTTAGAGACTGAAATCAATGTGCAATTCAAAGTAGGCACAAAGAGAACATTAGTGAGTGAAACACGTTCCAAAAGAGGGAACTCTCCCATACTCAAAGCAAACGTCTTGCTTCCATCCGCAAACCAAACAGGACAAGGTGGGATGGAGACAACGTTAACCAGAAGTGATAAACAACCAGTCATATGATGAGAAGCCTGTAACGCCCGCGTCCCAAAATTATGTAAGGGGGCAATTTGTTTTAAGGAAAGTGATAGCTTGATGAGCTTAAGTAGCTAAACTACTAGCTTAAACATCTAGAAGGCAAGTTAACCAAGCTAGGAAGCACGATAATCCAGCTAGGTCAGCTGAGGTGAGTTACACTAGCTGGAGGACTAGCTAGCTCAGCTGCGTGAGCTGGCCGACAGCTCAGCCGAGCTCGGAGAACTGATTGAGTACTGTCCCAGCTGGATGGACTGGGCAGCTGACAGTCGAGCTGGTGAACTGTAGTAGCTCGGTAGAATGTAGGGTTGTGATCGGAAGGGGTGCAACTCTCTGAAGGGATGCAACCTTTCGAAAAGGTGCAAAGAATGGGCGTGTCCTTTCGTGGAACACCCATTGGCATCCTATATAAAGGATGGACGCCCACACACTTGGGGATCATCATTTTTCCATCAACACCTAAGTAGAAAAGGGGGTGCGGCTCGGCGAGTACATGAGACTCGACCGAACTGATACGCACGCTACCTCTCTATCGACGGTGTGAGGAATTGGTCGACGGTCTGATGATGGATCGGACCGACGGGAAAGATGGTCGATCGTTCGACCTTAAGGAAAGAATGATCGATGATTGGGTCGACAGACCAGATCAATTGACTGTGAGGTTGACAAGTCGTCGGTGGTATATATTGGGTCACTGGATGATCGATGGTTTGATAGGGGGATCGAATCGATCGATGTAATCATTCCATACCAAGTTCGATAAGTCGAAGGAGGGAATGAGGGATTATCATCATGCATCGGTGGGGCTATAAGTTACCATCTCTAATGTGTACTAAGCCAATTGGGTTGGTTGGTTGTATGGCTAAGGCACAAGAGATTGGTCAAGGTAAAACTATTCCGCTGCGTATATGAGTTTACCAAGCAAGGCCGTGAGCCAAATCTATGTAAACAAGATAAATCTTGGTCGTTCGGCCGGGAATGAGGTCGGACGCCGAAACGTCAAGGGTGGGGGTCTTTCAAAGCCCCTGTATTAAGAATTACATCCCCAAATTTCATCTTACCAGACAATTTATCAGAGGAACCACTTGATGTTTTCTCTTGAAGCAATTGAGATAGTGCCCTAAGTTGGTCTTGTGTAAACTCTGGAAACGGAACAGGAGAAGGGTTTGAACTTGTAGCGTGAGCTTTAGAGACTTGTCCACGACCGTGTCCTTAACCAGCTCCTCGTCCGCCACGACCCCGACCATTAGAGCCTCGTCCTCCCCCGTTACGTTCATTCCACCAATCGGGGAAGCCAACGATGGACCAACAATCTTTCTTCTCATGACCTATACGTCCACAGTGAGAACACTCAACCTGACGTGTCTTGATTATAGACGACTCAGCACGATGACCAGACGACTGTTCTGTTCCAGAGGAGACTTGTCATGTGAAAAACCAACTACGTCATGTCGCTCCTCTTGAAGACCCGATCCGTTGTTCTTCTCGAATCACTTTAGAGTAAGCAACACCAAGCTTGGAAAGAGGATCCATATTGAGAATACTTGTACAAATTCCCCCAAATCGTGAATCATCATTATTTCTCATCAAAAATAAGACGAGATAAAAAAATTGGAAACTTAAATCAATATCAACTTTCAAATATCAAATGACGGGTATGATACAAGAATATAAAATTTAAATAGCAAAACTAAGTTTCAAATTACTTAAATATTTCAAATATCGGGACAAGAAATAACGAATGCAGAGAGAGAACTGGGAATTTAATTAGTTAATTACAGGCAATATAATGTTCTTTTTAAAAAAACATGTAATGATATCATTTATATTAAAAATTTTGATCTTATCTTAGAGAGAAAGAACGGGTACAAAAAGGGAATGGATAGTTAAAAAAAAAACGTTATCTAAACTATTTCTCATCATAAACAAGACGATATAAAAAATTTGGAAACTTAAATTCAATTTCATTTTTCAAATATCAAATGACCGGTATGATACAAGAATATTTCAAATATTGGGTGAAGAAATAACAGATACGGAAAGGGAACGGGTAATTTAGAAAATTAAAATTATTATCTTAACTATTTCTAATAATATACAAAAGGGAATTATGGGTAACGAGCAAGCAGAAGACATATTATTTATTTATGTAGGTGGGCAAAAATATTTCAAGTTGTTGCAGGACATGCATAGTGAACAGGTTTGACTCTCCTGACATTTATATTTATGTTATTTTATTCATAAGTTTTAATGTTTTTCCTTGTTTTTATGTGATGTGATAGTTAACGATTTTAATTGATTTCTAACTTATCACTAATTCGGTTCATACTTGATCCGGATCTCTTATCATCTCGATCTGAATATTGCGAACTTTATAATAATACATTGAGTTTTGATACAACTAAAAAACAGTGAAAATTTAACAGCACGAAAGAATATTTATCGACAAATTATTCAGTTTGATCATTTTTGCAGTAAAAGTAGGAATATATGTAAAAATTACATACTAACAATATATTTTTTGAAGGACCATCCCGTAACATAATTCATTTTTTAAAAATCATTATCCATTACTCGCTTTACCATTATAATTGTGATTTTAACAAACTACACGCAAACTATCTACAAATTACATAGTTTGATATATAATATATTTTATCAATAAAAATTATGTCTCCAAGATTACATCCCTGTCTCCAAAAAAATATTTTTAGTATTTTAAAGCCTAACTTTTTTTTATATTTAAACCTTTTAATTATAATATTTTAAAACTTTTGAAACTTTTAAATATTTTCATGTAACAATGGTTTTAATATTGGTCATACTTATACTGATTTTAAATCATTGTCCAAAATTTTTAACCAAGTGTAGTTGAGTATTATATGTCCGTTATGAAAATTTCAAATTGCAACATATGCAAAAAAAATTAAAATTTTATAAAGTTTTTTTTTAATATATAGTATAATATCATAAATTAAAAATAATATCAAATAAAAGTTAAAGAAGAATAATTATTGACTATTTAGAGATTTATTATGGAAATCATAAAATTAGTTATGGAATAAAAATGGAGAATTTTTGAAAAATACCCCTTTAGGTGTACCCCTTTTTAAAAATACCCCCTTTATCTATCCATTTTCAAAAATACCCCTTTTTAAATATAAAAAATTATAAAGTTTTATATATTTTATAAGGTACTTCTATATAATAACTACTACTGGGAGATTCGATACAAATATTTTAAAATGATTGAAATAGTTTTAAATCGTTTTTATAAGTTTTATAAGGTTTTTAAAAGGTTTTTAGAAGGATTTATACGGTTTTTATAAGGTTTTTATAAGCTTTTTATAATTTATTTTTACGCTATTTATGAAAGGTATATAAAGTTTTATACACATCTAAAGGTAATTTGTGTATATATTTATAAGCTTACACACATATTTGGATAAATTGCAACATTTTTAGTGGGTTTTTTGATAAAGTTTGAAAAGGGGGTATTTTTAGAAAGAGGTATATGAAAAGGGGTATTTTTGAAATTCCCCCATAAAAATGGATGTACTAATGTATTATTGATAATTGTGTAGCACGGGTCATGTGATCGAACGGATTATAATTTACATAATTATGATTATAGATATTTTTACGGGTTGTCTAATATAGTATAACACACAAAATACTTTAATAAGAAATTATACTATGTAAACGAATATTATATCAGTATCATTTCATTATTTTAAATATTATACTTATTTAATTAATTTGATCAAATTACGATTATATAAAAATAAATTATCATATAATGTTCTACGGGTTAAATCATATAATTAATAATCAAAATATAGTAGTACACTCTTATATACCAAAAAATTAATAAAAAGAATACATTTTAAAATGTCATCCTGCGGTGTACCGCGGGTTAAAATCTAGTATATTAAATAAACTAAGATAGTAAAAGTAATTGTTTAATTGATATATGAATTAAATATAAAGAAAATAAATAATTATTGTATTAATAACTGAATTTTCGTTTTTGTAATTAAAAAAAAAAGTTTTTAAAGTTTTTGAAAATGAAAAGTATCGTTAATCAAAAATATATGGATAACTCAACTACTACATGGAATTTTTCATCATGTTGTATAATCTTTTGAGTTAAAATTTTTTCAAAAGGACATAACTTAAACTTGTAATTCAACCATAACATATTGTACCTCAAACTCAACTTAAAAAAATTTAGTTTTATTCTTGATTGGTAAAATTTTTGAATAACCTTTGAGTTAAGTTCAATAACTCAACTTAATTCAATGGTAAAGCACATTACCAATCAAACTCAATATGTAAACACACTCCTGGCTGGATCTCTCAAACCGGGCGGGTCATATAAACCTGAACCCGGATTATTTTTTAAATCATGTAAAAAACAAACAACATAAGATGCTAGGTTTTTAGTAGCTTCCCACATTGAATCTGCAAACCTGCCCATAGAGTATATGGTAGACGCTGATTGCTGAAAATCACAAATTAGATCATGGTGTTAATAACTTGTTAATTACAAAGTAACATACTTGTATTGAAACACATTCGATTACCTTGTATATGTCAGTTCAACCTCTAATCTCTTTTTTGGTTTGTCATTTTGTGATGATGTTTTCATCTCACCAACAGAAACCACCTGACCAAGGACATCTGCAGAAGAAAAATGTTAAAGTTTAGATTTATAAAGTAGCTAATGATCAATGTTAGGAAACTGTTATACTATTTTACTCATTAGTATGTGTTCATTCAACACATCTTCAGCGGGAATATCATCAAAGGTAGCTATATCCAAAAACAAATCATTTGACAGTGAAGGACATTTGGATATGATTGTTGAATTCATAATCGACATCTTGTAATATGTTTGGTAGCTCTATACGTTCCAGTAGATCTTGTGAGTTGAAAATTTTCTATGGTTCTCCATTCTCCATAAACAATGAAGCGTTGAAATTTATTCAATTGTTGTTTTTGATGGTTACATGGATTAATGTACCCTACAAAATGAAACGGAAGGATTAAAACATAAAAATCGCTGAACTTTTGCGGGAAAACATTGTGAGGAATAATCAGTGTAACTTACATTAACATCTGCCAAAATCATCTCGATGGTCTCTCATGTGTAGGTTGTATACTGCTTGCAGGTATAGACGATCTTGACTCATATTTTCCATGCAGTTTTGAATGGTTTGATGTCTGTTAGTGATATAAAACCGTCGGTTGAAGCCATCTTTAATTGTGTTTTAGGGCTTGTGTATTATCTTTTGTGTAGAATGGATGCTTTTATTTATATAGGGCTAGATGGATGCTAGGTTTGGTTTTGTTATTTATCGTTAAAATTAGGAAATATTTTGTGGTGATTTTGGGCCAAATATTCTTGGTTTTAATTACTTACCAAAAGCGATTTTTGCGTGACTAAAACTATGTATAGATTATGGTAGCTAGTGCTAATATTAAGAATTATTTACATTGTGGTGTATGTCAATATCTTCGAATTGAATGTCTTTAAAACTAATTAATTTTCATATGGTTAAAGTCAATAACGATATTTAAGGAGATAAATTATTGTAGTTGTGGAAGCTCCTTTAGTCCAGTGGTTGACGAAGGGTTGTTTAAAGCTTCTACACCAATAGTTTGGGGTTCGACGCCCAGCTAATGCGATTTATTAATTTGCAGATAAAGGAGATAGCTTACATGAGATCTATAACAATGCATAATTAAAGCCGTTCGCCGTGATTCTACGCATGGAGAAAGAGGTGTCGTCAGAAAAATGTGTAATCCGTGGTGAATCTAACAGGGTCGGACAGAATTGTCGTTAGTAGAAGTGTCATTGTAACAATTCTCATAATTTGCAATCTATATTATTAAATGAGTAGTCGAAAGTGCTCACATTCAATCTCACAAAAATATTACTAAGTTACCCTTAATGAAAAATACCCCTAATTGTAATCTTTTCCTTAATCCTTAATTTATTAAAACAAAAAAAATTAAAATCGGCTCTTTGCAAGACTAAATCGAAAAATTAGGTCAGACCGGGTTACTGTTTAACCTTTAATGAAAAAATACCCCTGACTTAAAAGTTTTGGTTAGCTCTTATTTAATCTAAACCTAACAATAAAAATTGGAAATTTGTAACCTAAAATCAAAATTCTATAACTAAAGCCGGAAATTTAAATTTAGGGTTTATAGGAAAGAGGCTTACGTAAAAAAGCCCGTTAAAAAAAACACGTCCTAAGTTGAAACCCTAATAAAAAGTGTTGTCTACTTCTATAAATACTAGGGTTTCTATGCTCTCCCCATAACCAAAAAAAAAGTAGATCTTTAGTTTTCTGTCATGTTCGTATAATTATTCTTTCATACTGAACTTTGTTCTTCCGTTTATTCATCATCCTCTAATTTCTGTTTTCCTGTTCGTTTAGTGGTTGTTTGGAAGGTAATATCAAAGAATACTGCATCTTTGTCTATGCTTACATCACTTTTTGGTTTAGGTATTGTATTTTTTGTTTAAAGTTTAGATTGATTATTCAGTAAATTTTTTTATTTAATTGTTATATTGGTTGTTTTGTTGTAGAGGATGTTAGAGAATATGTTACATTGCTATCTACAAATTCAAGAACTAAATACCACAGTTGGATGGAAAGCAATTCGATATATGCTGATCCAAGGAAGTACAAATATGAAGAATTTCAAGAGGATTTGTTTGGTGTACTCAAGATAATCAGTGGAAGCAAAGGTCCAAAAAAAAAAAACTATAATTCATTCGGATTTGATGATCCTTATAATTGTATTTTAATGCTTTACGATGCATCTTCAATTTTTCGGAAAAAATAATATTGAGATGTTTTTTTCCTATTAGCGTCTAAAATTTTTAGTTTAATGAAATTCGCTTTTTACAATCCTAATTAAATTAAATCTGAAGCATAGACATCATCAGCTAACCCTATATTCAAATATTTAATATTCTAATCTCGCTAAAGAAATTTGCGTCGATTAATCTCTGTATCATAATTTTGCTAAATAATAATTTCATACTGTAAAATTAGAAAATTAAATAGATTCTATATTATAATTCTGCTATATTACAACTAATTAAATTAAATTAAATAAGAAAGATTTTTTAGGGTTTATATTTAGTACATAAAACAAAATAAATCAAAATAAAAAACAATATATATATATTATTGAATTTTTATAAACAGACGATATTACTTAATTGTTTATATAAAATAGTTGCCTAATAAATTTGAACAAAATATTTTAATAATCTTGATTATATCTTCTAGATAGACAATAAGTTTGTAGCTTAATACTTAAACAATGGTTTAAAACTATGAAAAATTGACGATGGAATGTAAATATTAAGGGTTAGTTTACAAAATATGATAAGGATAAACATAGATATCTAGATTAGCCTACATAAGTTTGCCCTCGGAAATAAATAAATATTTATATATTAATTCTATACATCCAATTTAGAAAATATATACAAAATATATATCAGAAATTTATATGTATATATAACAATTTAAAACGATAGACATGTTAGTAATTAGTGGTTCAATATAGGAAATTTCACAATAATACGTATTACATATACTATAGATTTGCTTATTTATTCATATGCAGTTTGAAATTATCTTCATCGTTTTTAAAAAGTTTAAACCACGATAAATATAAATTTAACATATTGATAATGATAAATATAGGAAGACAGATTATAAAAAATAAAAGATTTATATAAGTTAAAGATAAATGTCCATATTAATAAAGGACATTATTCATAACGACAATTATACATAAATTTAACGAGTATATGTGTATATATATTTGACCAATCATTGTCCAAACTTTCATACCTCGGACGATTTACTATGGTTAGGTTTTATTTCATTACTCAACTTTTTAATAAAAAAAACATTTCTGTTCATAGTTTCAATAGCTAAACTAATATGATTCTATGGTTATTCAGGTTTCATTATGGTGAAGAATCATCCTGTTGATGGTGTGTCATGTTTGAATCCTTCGAAATATGACTGGAAAAATCCAGGTGAAAGTGTTATGCTTATGGGAGGAGAATTGTTTACAACTTGGACCAAGTTTGGAGATGGTGTTAGTCGATATTCAGGTTTGATAGTTTTCGAAATAACATGCGTTTTTTAAAATTATTTTTACTAAAACTAAAAACTCTGAGCAAGATGAAGAAGATGAAGAATATGAGCAAGATGAAGAAGAAGAGGATGAAGAAGATGAAGGTTTTTATGATATAATGGATACGGAAAAGGATGAATATGTGAGTGATGGATACGGCGACGTGATAATAGTGAAGAAGGAGAACATGAAAGCGATGAATCAGAAACTGAAACTGATGGATATGATGATGGTGATAGCGAGGAAGATGATCTTGGTTATAATGATACACAAGAAGGAACAGATGGTGAGGAGGAATATGATGCAAGTGAATCTAATGAAGATGACGACCAAGAAGAAGAGGATATTTGTTTTGATCTTTGAAACAATAGGTATTTGTTTCTAACTATGCAATTGTTTACTATAGTTCATTTTCATTATAAATATATTTGGTATGGTTATATATACCTAATGTTTATTTTTGATCTTGCTAATATAGTGGAGTCATTTTACGATGTGAGTTGACTAGATCATCGGCCGTTAACTTCTTTAAGGCCTACAAAGCTTTACAACACCAACGTATGATTTGTGTGATTCGATGGGTAGTGGTAGACGTTTTCCAAGGTACATGTTCATGAGATTATTCTTTACTTAACATGTTTTATCTAAGGTAGTTTAGTATATTTGTTATTTTATATAATTAAAGATTTTTATTATTATTATAGGAAAAAGAACTGTGTCTAACACCATTTGTACCCAAATAAGACTCAATCCAAAGATTTCGGAGGTCGACAATTTCGTAGCAATGTAAGTTTATTTACATCTATAAATATTATAGTTAACCTTTGTGATGTGAGTGATATATCTTTGTTTTCATATCTTATTTTTATAGGAATCCAAGGAGGTCTACCCGCATTAGTAGACAACATCTATGATTAAGAGAATAGCTATATTTATTTTTTACTAGCAGTTGATCCGCGCTCCGCGCGGGAGGTTTATAATTTTGTTTCGTTGATTTTTTATTCATATTGTGATATATATATATATATATATATATATATATATTTAATTGATTTTCAAAAAATATTATAATTATTTTCTTTTTAATTATTATCTTTCAATACTCAAATTTGGATTAAAAGCACTTGATTCAATTTATGAAATATCATTTTTTTCTTTTTGATCATGTTATAAACTAATATTTCACTTTCATTTTTTTCCTCTTATAATTTTATATATACAATTACATACATGTTGTTTTAGTCTACCATAAATTTAAATTTTACTTCCATTCTAAAACTCAGTAACATATTTAAAATATTAAATTATGATCAATTTAAAATGAAAGTTGAATTATATTATTACCACTAATAAAAAATTAAAGTATTGTTTTTCTTATTTTAACATTTCATGTTTTTTACATAATTTTTTTTTATTTATATAAACTTTCAATTAATTAAATAAGTAACATAAATATGCACTAAATGAATGTTTTTAATTTATTTTATTGTTTAAACAAAAATGTGGCTTAGGTGGATGCTTAGGTGGCATCATGAGAAGAGAGAAAAAGCTAAATTTATATATATAGATTATTCATAATTCAGATTGGTTTTAATGTTAAGACTTCATGACTTCTCCTTACTATACTATATTATACATCTTTTACATATCATGCTTTACATATCAAACTCATTGATATAATTCCTACTTGACAATATAATTGTTTCACGGCAAACAATAAATCTGGCAGTTCAGACTATTATTGTTTGTAAGGATAGGGTCTTACAGAATCATATGCAGCATAGTAATTCGAGTGGGTGACCTTGAAGATTTCAAAATAGATAGCTTTTGTATGATGGTTAACATACAGATTATTTTGAATCCCACAACAATTAGACGAATCGAATCTAGAGTTGGATAAGTCCCGAATCAGTCGACGTATCCGGCCAAAAAAAAATGTTGGGTCCTCGAGAAACTTTCGGAAAGTCCCGTATTGATGCGAATGTTTTTCGATGGATTCTCCTTAAAACCATCATAGAAAATTTCTGAATGAGGTTAGTTGAAGAAATGTCTCGGACAGCTGATGGTTATTGATAAGCCGGTAGTCGGACCACCCATCCAGACGATGAAAACTTGGGGTCCTCGACAAAGTTTCGTAAATTCCCGTACTAATGCGAATATTTTACGATGGATTCTCTTTAAAAACATTATAGAATAGTTCTAAATGCCGATGGTCGAAGAGATGTTTTGACCGGTCGAAGCTTATCGATCAGCGCGTAGCCAGACCATCCATCCGGACGAGAAAAACTTGGGGTCCTCGACAAAGTTTCGGAAAGTCACATACTGATGGGAATATTTTCCGATGGATTCTATTTAAAACTATCATAGAATAGTAATGAATGCCGATAGTCGAAGAAATGTCTCGACTGGTCGAGGCTTATCGATAACCAGGTTGCCGGTCGACCCATCCGGACGAGTAAAACTTGGGGTCCTCGACCAAGTTTCGGAGAATCCTGTATTGATGCTAATGTTTTTCGATTGACTTACATTCCTAACATTGACAATGTAAGACATTCACGACGAACAATAGATAAAAGAGTGGGTACTGTTGTTTTATTATATTGGAAAGAGTTTTACAAGTTCACATGCAACATAGTAAATTGAGGAATGGCCTAGGAGTTTTGAAAATAGATATGGATAATTATAAAGACCTCATATTTGTCCCGTGAATTGCCAACGGTAGCTTTTATCTGACGTATTTACACATCGCATTAAATCTATATATGATCTCCAAGCCTTACCTTTAACTTTTCCTACTTTTGCAAACATGAGATTTATTTATATGAAAGACAAATGAGTCGAGTTCACATGTTAAGGGTACATGCATAGGTCATTCGAACCAATGTCAGTATAGACTAAGATTTTAGAGTTATTCAATAATATTTTAATTTTGTTGACCGTTCATTTATTTATAAGTTAAAGAAAAGGTTGAAATAAAACAACTCATAACTCTACTGGTTTTCATTATATATAACCACCATCGAGGAAGACGATTGAGCTAAACAAATATCATTCACACACGAAAGTTTCAAAATATAATTCTCTTAAGAAAATGGCAGGACACCATTCGTTCGCTGATATCTCTACGAATTCGACTAACTGGAGTGTTTTTGTTAAACTTTTGGCTGTCTGGAAGCCAAAGAATGATTCAGAAGGGAAGAGGAATAGTATGATATTAGTAGATCAACAGGTGAATAACTTATATATATATTTTGCGTGTAACTTTATTATGCTAAGCATAATTATTGTCTAACGTCAGATTTTATATCGTTTTATAACACATGGTTGTAGGATTGATGCAACAGTTCCATACATTCGATACACATCACTGTTCCATAATCTCATTGTTGAGCTTTCAAGTTATGGAGAATAATTTACAAGTTAAAAATTCTCGCCATCACTTGACAATAACGACGATCTATCAAACAACAATGCGAGAAGTGGAAGAGAAGTCTTAGAAATCTTACTTCAACTTTATTACATGCACTCAACTCATCAATTCCGAAGTGGATGATAGAAAATATTGTTATGGTATGTATACTTATACTCTCTATATTCAATACATTTACAAGTTTGGAATATTTAAAATTCAAAATTTCTAAAATATTTTCTTCTAAATTGGTAAACAGATGCTAGCGGTATTGTCTCTAATGTTTCACAGCTTCGTGAAGTAACATTTATAGATGAACAGAATGACTACTCTAATACCGAAACCGTAGTAACATTCACCCTTACAAATGAAACGTAAGCATATTTTGAGTTGCCTATATGTTTGGATTTACTAAAAAGTTCTATTATATTTACATACATTTTAATATTAATGATCAGGAAAAAAAATAACCTGTGTTGCGGTGGGAAAAACCGCAAAAGAATTTAAAAACACGCGGGAGAAAGTTCTTTATCAGTTTGATAATGATGCCGAGAGTCCTATTATGTGTGTTTTGCGTTTTTGGAGGATCTCTGTGTACGAAGGTTAGTACTGATATTCTTACATTATTAAATCTTTGTCTATAATGTTATTTCACATGTGTGTGTATAATTGTGTACCAATTTCAAAACTTAGCTACTCATTATTCTATAATTTACATAGGTATTCCATCTCTCTTTTCTCAATATGGCTGTTCAAGAATTTTCCTTAATCACGAGTTCATGGAAATGAACATGGAGACACTGCTGTAAGTTTAACGTTTTGCGATGCTTTTTCGTAACTTATTTTACAACATGTAATAAGTAATTGCTATGTTTATAATTATTTTTTAATTTATTTGTATGCAGGGGTGAAGAACCAGAGTTCAATCCTCAAGATGACAGCTCGGATGAGGATTAATGATTATTTTCTATAATTTAATTTCATTCAGTATTTTCCGTTTCATGATTATGTAAGATGTGTGTTGTTTGTCTCATCCAATTAATAATAAATATTTTCAATAACATTTATGTGATAATTATTATCACTCTAAAACTAATTTTATAACAAAACTATAATAGATGAGAATATTTGCACATAAATAAATGTAAAATATACATATATTTTACCATACCGAACTCTGTTTATATCGAAATATTCAGTATTAGAATTTGCATTGGAGACTTCAAAATATTAAGAGGGCTAACATACTTTCTAATGCTATCAAGAAAAAGATAGGGGAAAAAGAGTATTTTTTTAATTTGGCTACTTTGAATCCATTGACACAAGAATGGCAAATAAGTGTCAAGATATGTATCAAGTTGTTGCATCTCCAGTTTTACGTACTTTACTTTTCATGCAAGAATAAGTATTATCATGCATCCACTTTTTTGGTTGCACTCTTGAATAACTTCCATTTTTTTAGTTAATCTTTTCAATTTTTAATCGAATAAACCTAATGTATTTTCTAAATAAATTCTCTAATACTTATATTCGCTACTTAAAAAAATGCATTACAACTAAAATTATAGAAACTTTGAAGATGAAAGATTAAATTAACTTCTATAATGTAATAAGGATTAAGTTTCTAAGTAGTACACTTCTTTGGTAGGCCTTTTAGAAGATGTTATGATTTTTCAAATCCTTATTTCGGGAATGGGCCACAAAGAAAAGTTATCGATTCCGGTTAACTACGTTTTTTTCACAACTTAGTCAGAAGAATCACCATATTCAGCCACCAGTATTGATGCGGACATCACAACTAGATCCAACCGGGAGCAACTCAAACCAATCGGTCCACACAACGAACCGGTCTACATGGAGCATTTTAGGGAATCTTTGCCTAAATGGAGTTCTGATCAAGTTCAAGGCGAAGGGTAAATCATTCACCATGGTATTAACCTTAAGAAGTCCAATGGTTCAAGAAGGATCAAAAGTCAGCTAGTCAACTCACCTTATTGTTCGGATATGACTGTTGCACTCTTTTTCCCTTATCTAGGGTTTATCCCAATGGGTTTACCTAGAAAGGTTTTTAATGAGGCAATACCAAGTCATCAAAGAATCATTCACCATCCATATGATTCAAAGATGATAGCTGATTTATATTCTGATCTACTCGCGGACAAGCATGCTGAACTACTCGCTGACAAGCATGCTGAACTACTCGCTGACCGACTGCCTGAACTACTCGCTGATCGACTGCCTGAACTACATCAGATTGCGAGTTGTGAGGATTTCAAGTCTTTTAAGTTTTAACACTTGGATCAGCCATGAAGGGAGTCCACACACTCATTTCATTCACTACAAGGCTCCAGCCCATGTAGAACAGCCCAAGAGAAGACCCAAGTCCAAACCACCATTTGAATCAAGGCCATTGATCTACTTGGAGCATGATAAGGAAACTCTCCTAAACCTTCATGAGGACGTGTTCCAAAGCTGCATATGGAAACTAGGAGAACTTGTAGGCCACACAAGACTTGTCCTACACGATTTTTGGTACACCTTACCACACAAGAAGCCGATGAGTCACTACTTGCCATACATGGAGCAAAAGGAGATCAAGCTGCAAAGACTCCTTCCTTATTCACTTATGCACGTCTTGAAGCTTCCTACAATGAACCTAGACATTCCAAGGAGTCATGGATTCGCACCCAAGCTTTCAAGACTCAAGGCATCTCTCTACTTGCCTTATTTTTGCCGATTTGGTTCATAAAGTCCCAACGGCAAGTGTAATTAATTTTGAGCGATTTGTTTCTTATTATACATTATTAGGACGTGTAGCTGAGCCTATATAAGCTCATTAGATTTTTCATTTGTACGGACCCTTGATCAATTTAAAGTAATAGAAAGTATTCTTCTTGTCAAAGTTTGAGTCTTTGTCAATCTTCTTCTTTAGTTCTTTGTGAGTGAGTCACTTAGTTCTTTAGAAACCTGCGGATTAAGTTTTTTGTGTGATTCAACAACCTTCATTCGTCCATTGATCGAGTGAGTCGATTATCCCACTGATTGAGCGAGTCAATCACCTGAACTATCCCCTGAACCACCCACTGATTCACGAGAAAGTGCTTCTGGCCAGCTCGTGAATTCCACCTTCCGCAAGCTAAGCTTGGAATCTCTTGATCATCAAGTGATCTAAAGTTTGGAGTGATTCTAATCTTGCATCATCTGGTATCAGAGCTTCAAAAGCTCCTACCCCCAAGGTTGTATCTTTTCAGCCTATATTTGTTTTTCTATTTTTCTTATTATTTTTATTTTATATATAAAAAAAAATCAAATAAATTTTTATTCCTTGCTTTAATCTTGTTATTTGCTTCAGTATTTTATCAAAAAAAAATTGTTTTACTTCATTTTCTTATTTATTTCGGATTTATTAAAAGAAAAGCCATAAAAATCATAATTTTTGTTATTCAAAATATAATTTTGAATTGTATTTTTATAAAACCAGAAAAGAAAATAAAAAGTGAATTTTTTCCCTTTTTGCTATTTGAATTTTTCGGATTTACCAAAAAAAAAAAAATATTCATTTCTATTTTTTTAAATATTTTCCTTATTTGTTGATTTACTTTTTGATACATCTTTCTTTTGCTTGTGCAAGATTCTTCTTTCACGAAGACCAGAGCAAATATGGAGTTTATTGAGTTTTACTCAGATGAAAAACTTCAAGAAGAAGAGCCCTATCAAGTCACGTCGGATGAGGAAGACAACTATGGAACGACCTCGTGGCGACGATATGATAGTTCAGCTTCTGATTCAAGAGATGAACCAGGCCATAAAGCACCAGAACCAGAACCGCCTGACTCATACAACAGCAATAAAGGCTATTCGAAACCATGGATTAAATTTAATGATAATTTTTCCAGCCATGGTTCAAAATCCCCACTGACCCAAATTATGTCTTTTTCAGGAAAAGATGATTATCTTAAGCGAAAAGAAGACATGGAGTATAAAAAGGCAACAACAAAGGACAACCAGTATCGACGTCCTCCAAGGCGTGAAGAGAAGACCGACCATCACCTCTTGTCACACAAAGTGCCTACATCCTCACGTCAAGCAAACCAGAGAGACAAGTACTTCTGTACAAACCCACGAGTAGTACAGGAAGTGATTCAAGGATCATCCATTCGTTTTGAACCACATCCAAGTGGTAGGCGTGATCCCCTAGCTGAGAGAGACGCAAAGACCAGTAAGCTAGGAGGAGGCGAGCTGAAACATGGTGCTAGAAGAGACCCGTTGCTAAACAACCCCACCCGAACCAAGAAGACAAAATTCAGGTTATCTCTAGACAATGGTTATGAGTATTTTGGACCTGAAAGTTTTGAATTTGCAGGACATGAAAGAGATTATCTACAATGGGAAATCAACATGGACAAGTACTTTAGGTACTATTCCATTCCCAAAGAAGAGAGGCTCACCTATTGTCTTGAACAACTCATGGGAAGTGCAAAACGTTGGTGGAACCAAGAGGAAAAAGATAGAGTATGGTACAAGGAACCATCACTTAAAACGTGGGGGCAACTAAAGTTTCTTATGAGGGAGAGATATGCACCTCAAATGCTATCCCAACCAGGTCAAAACACTTACACCTCAAAGGAACCAAGTCGAGAGAACACAACACATCAACGTGTTAGCTCCAATCGAAACGTGGATATGTCACCCGCCAAGGTAAGTGCCACAACTTCTAAGCTTAATGTTTATCAACAAGTTGACCACGTGATGCACTTGTTTTTATCCAAGGAGAATGAGAAAGGTACAGGTGAAAGGGAAGTGTCAAGCACAATACCTTCACTTAAGCCGCAAGGCAAACCCGAGCAAGGTAAGTCTTCTAATTGTTTAAAAACAAAAAAACCAACATGTTATAGATGTCATAAAAGAGGTCATTTTGCTGCATCATGTCCTGAACGACATGTAGAACATATCACATCAATAGAGTTAAAACCAAATGCATCGAACTCAAATGATTGTCTAGTAAAATCAAGTTTAGAAATTCCCAATTCTAGATTAATGCACTTGTCTTTGCCCAAGTTTATTGATGCAGGTCTAAGTCATATGATGGATGAAAAGGCTGAAGAACTAAACCACCATGTAACAAGTCCAAGGGAAGTTGAGAATGACATAAGCCTTAAGGAGCAACTTTCGGAAACAACGTCATCACAAGTTTGTGAAAATAAGACGTGTGAGCAAGCATTTGTTGAAGCTCGTGTAAAGGCCAACTATGTTCAACATCATCTGATCTTGCTTCAAACATCACACTCATTAAGGTTGAGTTAATGCCAAACACCTTAAATGGTATCCTAGTAAGTGAAACCTACGATCTTGTTCGATATTGGAATAATCTAATAATTAATCGTAGCTTCAAAGACTTTGTTTTAAATGATTATATTTCAAGTATAATGCACTTGATTTTATTCTTAAGTGTCAAGAAAGATACAGGTACCATAGAAGAGTATCATGATGAGCGAGAGACCACATCCCAAAGGATATTGAATGTGGAGCAAACGGAGAAACTAGCAAAGAGTGATAACATGCATCCAAATCAAGAGCTTAAGATGTGTTTACCAGCTACTAAAGATGATGAAGTTAGCACCAAAAACATTCAAATGCAAGAAGAACCACCGGACCAGTCATCAAATCAATCAACCTTGTTGATTTTGGAAGATACACTCACCGAAGAACCATGTCAAGTAAGTACCTCTTTCTTTCAATTTATTTCTAATAACTTGAATGATATGATTATGAACTTGTTAAGCTTTAAAAAGTGTGACAAAAACGTAGGTCTCTTAAATAAACCTATGGAATCAGTTTCTCGTTTTAATTCATATCGATTAGTTGATTCACTTTGTGACATACTTATTGATACACTTTGTGACATAATTATTGATACATTTTATGAAAAAGAAATGGTTCAGCCCATCCTTGTTTTACATGTTTATATTGGTCCCATGACTGTATTAATGCACTTGTTCTTTTCCAAAAGTGTCAACAACATTGCAGGTACGAATGAGGATCCTAAAGGCGAGTCATCGAAGATGAAGAAACGCTTGAACCAAAATCAGACCCGGAGTAAATCAACGCCATTGGTGATCACACCATCTCTATTGGAGACTAGGAGAGTCCCAAGTTCTTTCTTGATTAAAGAGGAACCACCGGATTTCAAAGCTCAAGCAAAACCCCGAGAAGGAGCTAAACATGTTACACCATCAACCGTTGTACTAGATCAAAACAAAGGAGTGATCTTATCTTTCTTTCTCAAAGGAGAGCCACATGATGCACCATGCATCATAAAGCCACAACAATACCAAGGTAAGGCATTGAACTCTCAAAATCGCATGAAAGCTAACTTGCTTTCTCTTGGTGCAGATTGTACAGTTTCGAGGTCGAAACTTTTTCAAGGGAGAGGGTATGATGCGGACATCACAACTAGATCCAACCGGGAGCAACTCAAACCAATCGGTCCACACAACGAACCGATCTACATGGAGCATTTTAGGGAATCTTTGCCTAAATGGAGTTCTGATCAAGTTCAAGGCGAAGGGTTAATCATTCACAATGGTATTAACCTTAAGAAGTCCAATGGTTCAAGAAGGATCAAAAGTCAGCTAGTCAACTCACCTTATTGTTGGGATATGACTGTTGCACTCTTTTTCCCTTATCTAGGGTTTATCTCAATGGGTTTACCTAGAAAGGTTTTTAATGAGGCAACACCAAGTCATCAAAGAATCATTCACCATCCATATGATTCAAAGATGATAGCTTATGTACATTCTGATCTACTCGCGGACAAGCATGCTGAACTACTCGCTGACAAGCATGCTGAACTACTCGCTGACCGACTGCCTGAACTACTCGCTGATCGACTGCCTGAACTACATCAGATTGCGAGTTGTGAGGATTTCAAGTCTTTTAAGTTTTAACACTTGGATCAGCCATGAAGGGAGTCCACACACTCATTTCATTCACTACAAGGCTCCAGCCCATGTAGAACAGCCCAAGAGAAGACCCAAGTCCAAACCACCATTTGAATCAAGGCCATTGATCTACTTGGAGCATGATAAGGAAACTCTCCTAAACCTTCATGAGGACGTGTTTCAAAGCTGCATATGGAAACTAGGAGAACTTGTAGGCCACACAAGACTTGTCCCACACGATTTTTGGTACACCTTACCACACAAGAAGCCGATGAGTCACTACTTGCCATACATGGAGCAAAAGGAGATCAAGCTGCAAAGACTCCTTCCTTATTCACTTATGCATGTCTTGAAGCTTCCTACAATGAACCTAGACACTCCAAGGAGTCATGGATTCGCACCCAAGCTTTCAAGACTCAAGGCATCTCTCTACTTGCCTTATTTTTGCCGATTTGGTTCATAAAGTCCCAACGGCAAGTGTAATTAATTTTGAGCGATTTGTTTCTTATTATACATTATTAGGACGTGTAGCTGAGCCTATATAAGCTCATTAGATTTTTCATTTGTACGGACCCTTGATCAATTTAAAGTAATAGAAAGTATTCTTCTTGTCAAAGTTTGAGTCTTTGTCAATCTTCTTCTTTAGTTCTTTGTGAGTGAGTCACTTAGTTCTTTAGAAACCTGCGGATTAAGTTTGTTGTGTGATTCAACAACCTTCATTCGTCCATTGATCGAGTGAGTCGATTATCCCACTGATTGAGCGAGTCAATCACCTGAACTATCCCCTGAACCACCCACTGATTCACGAGAAAGTGCTTCTGGCCAGCTCGTGAATTCCACCTTCCGCAAGTTAAGCTTGGAATCTCTTGATCATCAAGTGATCTAAAGTTGGAGTGATTCCAATCTTGCATCAAGTATAAAGTGATGTCCAAAACTGGTACTACTGGGGCGAAAGTAATTTATGAGATCAAATGGATAGTTGTGAACTTTGAAATTGCTCCAAATCACGAACCAAATCAGTGATTTAGTGAAATCTCTACTCAAATAAAAACTTCATATTGAAGTATAAATTTCATGTGTTTTACTTACCATGCACGAAAAATAATTATTATGCATCCACTTTATATGTTTTATGCCATCACACTTGATTAAGTGGTCTATTGTAAATTTTCGAATGTTATTATCAAGCCAACTAGGAAAATTTGTTTCTATTTACAAATATGAGCATCTCAAAATAGCTAATTTAATTTACATTTTTAGCATAAATATTAAAATAGAACATTAAGTCCATTCAAAAATATTTTAAAACATGTAACAAGTCTGTTTATATATCAGGCCTAATAATATCGAGTATAACTTATAAACCAAAACCTGATTCAAACCCTACTATTTGTTAGTAGTTTTGCATTTATCACCAAATAAAAGTACTTAGTTCATCTTAATCTTTAAGGATGAAAACTATATCTTATGTAATTTATGTAGCTGTTCTAATTATATGTATCACTTAGAATATAATTAAGAATAACGTAATTATAGTAAATAACAATTTAAAGATATGATTTTATAAAAAATTCTTCCAAGTCCAAACGAAATATTAATGTTCTTACAAAAATATTTAATTTCCTAATTGGAAAATCCAAACGACGCAACTTACCACTATTTACAATTTATAAGCGGCTAATGGGCTTTTATTATTTTTCCTAAACCAAATCTATTTGCATTTGGAATCTGAAAGATCAAATACACCGCCGATCTTCTTCTTCACAATTCTTTCAACGAAAACAGAACTTCGTATTTTAAACATCATGCGAACAGATTTCGTTGCCGATTTGCATCCTTCAAGAACTAATTGGAACATAGAAGCAAAGATATTGTCTATTGCCTATCGAAGAGATTTCTTCATGAAGAGGGTTTTAATCCTTGCTGATGAAAAGGTAGTTTATATGTCTGACTTTTAAATAAACATATGTTAAACTTGCCTTATGTTCAATTGTGTAGTAATCAGTCAATTTTTAGTTCTAAAGGTTTAGTTTTAATCGATTAGTTGACTCACAAATCTTAATATAGGGAGACAGGATTGAGGCTACTGTTGTGTTAAAGCATTTCGAGAAGAATATCCCAAAACATGTTTACGAAGGGGAGTGGTATTCCATCAAAGATTTTAAAGTCATTAAACCTGTTTTGCGAGGAAGGAACACCAACCATACGTACGAGATCAAGGTTTATGAGAAGACAAGCATGATGCGCATAGCTCCCCTGTCTTCCAGACAATACTATCTCTTTGAAGATTTCTCACATGTCTTAAAAGAAAACGTTCCCTTGGATAATTCATATGGTAAGTTTGTTGAATCAAGTTTAGATTATTGTATTTTGTAGCTTAATAGATATCTATCTATTTTAAGCATTTTGGCTATATTTCTGCATGTTAGATTTCTATGGATCTATAAATGATGTTGGTGAATTGAAAGAAGAGGATAGTAAAATGGATGAGTATGGTAATGCTTATGGAGTCAACGGTTTGGTTTTTCAAATGATTAATGGAAGGTAACTTAATAAACGTTACTTATGCTTACTTACATTTTACATTGAAAACTTTCCTTATAAATTAATCTAATTATATACAATTGCCCTACTCAGGAATGAAAAAATCATTTGTCATATTAGAGGAGCTAGTGCTCAAAACTTCTTAAGGGAGTGGAGATCAAAGGGTTACAATATTAGTTACAAAATACATCCGGTCTTCTGTGTCCTTAGATTTTGAAGAGTATCTATATATCACGGTAAAGAAAGCTTTAACTCTATTTGAATGATTTACATTTGAGAATAGACGGATTAGGAAATATTATAATTTCATTTGTTCTTTATTCTTTCTAGGTAAGCCTTGTATTACAAATGATGCTGAATGTGATAGTGGAGCTTCAAGAACATTTCTGAATCCAACCAATAATGGTCTTGAAAACCACAGGATAAAGTAAGTTTAGAAGTATTGTTTTAAGAATATTGATGTCCCATTGTTGTCTACTTGATATAGATTCTAACCAACTTGGCTATGTAAATTATAGCTCTGAGTTTGCTGCAACCTACCATTTCGGTATATCTGCTAAGGAATGAGTACAAGACAGGTTCAATGCAGCTATCGCATAGGAACCACGTGGTCTACTTATGCATGTTATGATGTTGTATATTTTGAAACCTTCATAAGACCAATATTATGTTTCAGTTTATATTTTGGTTAGAGTTTATTATGAATCATCGGATATATTATGTAAGAACTATGTTGTTTTTGATTTTTATATCAGGTTTTGGTTTACAAATTTAGAACTTTCGGTCTACTGCTTGATATATAAATATTTACCATTACATTGATGATCTTTAAACAATGGGCCGGAGTTTTTTAATTATTATTTTAGGTTTGATAATTATATATTAATCTTGATCATGCTATAGTATTCATATTATCTTGAAAATCATAATACAAATGGTTTATGTATACGGATTCAAAAATTCAGAATAAAAGGGAATCAAGTTATATCCATAAGAAGCAGGGACATTTCGCAACTTCGTTGCATTTTCTATTACAAAAAACCAAATGAAATATTTTAAAATTTAACAACCCTATTCCTAATTTTTTACGATGAATTCTCCTTAAAAACATCATAGAATAGTTCTCAATTCCGATAGTTGAAGAAATGTTTCGAACAGTGAAGCTTATCGATAAGCCGGTAGCCGGACGACCCATTCAGCCGAGAAAAACTTGGGGTCCTCGACAAACTTTCGGAAAGTCGCGTAATAAATGCCAATGTTTTTCGATGGAATTTCCTTAAAACCAGAATAGAAAAGTTATGAATGACGATAGTCGAAAAAATGTCTCGGACGGTCAAAGGTTAGCGATCACTCGGTAGCCATACCATCCATCCGGACGATGAAAACTTGGGTCCCCGACAAAGTTTCGGAACGTGCCGTATTGATGCGAATATTTTTTGATGGATTCTCCTTAAAACCATCATAGAATAGTTCTATATGTCGATAGTCGACAAAATGTCTCGAACGGTCGAACCTTATGGATCACCCTGTAGCCGGTTTACCCATCCGGACGAGAAAAAAATGGACTCCTCGACCAGGTTTCGTAAAGTCCCGTACTGATGGACATTTTTTTCAATGGATTCTCCTTAAAATTCCTTAAAATCATCATAGAAGAGTTCTGGATGTCGATAGTCGAAGAAATGTCTCGAACGGTCAAATCTTATCGATTACCCTGTAGCCGGTCGACCCATCCGGACGAGGAAAACTTGGTGTCCTCGACCAAGTTTCGTAAATTCCCGTTCTGATGCGAATGTTTTTCGATAGATTCTCCTTAAAACCATCAAAGAAGAGTTGCGAATGCAGAAAGTCGAAGATTCGGTTTTTCGATAGATTCGGTTGCCGGTCGACCCATCCGGACGAGGAAAACTTGGAGTCCTCGACCAAGTTTCAGAAAGTCTGGTATTCATGCAAATGTTTTTCGATGAATTCTCTTTAAACCATTATAGAAGAGTTTTCAATTACATAAGTCGAAGAAATGTGTCGAACGGTCGAAGCTTATCGATCACCTGATAACCGGTCGACCCATGTGGATGAGAAAAATTGGGGTCCTCGACCAAGTTTCAGAAAGTCCCATTTGTCAAATCAATAGTTTAAATATTTGTTCTGTTTGTCAATTTATGGATAAAATACATAAGAATTTATCTTTCAAGTTCCTACAAACACATGAATTGATATTCACATTAATTTCCTTTTTGTTATTCTAAATGATTATATCAATTCGTCTTCAAAATATAACGCAAACGGTATATATTTATCCGGTGAACCGCGGCAAAGCGCGGGTTATTTCCCTAGTAAAATAATAAATCAAGAGCTAAAAAAAATTATTAAGTTACTAAGATTTAGGAAATAGTTTTGTGTTTAGTATGTTTGAATATTGATTCCGGTTTTTATTTATTTTGTTTAAAAATAAATTGGAATACAATTGCTTGTATTGTGTTTGGCAACAGGTTTAAATTTACATTTTTTTAGTATTTGTTTTGGAACTGTTTGGATACAGCTTGTCTTTCTCGGGTTTTAGGATTTTTGTTCTTCTTACTTGATCACGTTTTTTTTTTTTCCCGAGTCGTGAAAATTTCACTTTTCCCACGTTTTGGGTTTCGAAAGTTTCGTAAGTTTGCTTCTCTCTCTGTGAAAATTTGTTGATTTTTTAAGCTAAAATTTTGGTTTTTTCACAAGCTTAAATCTTTCAAGTTTCGTAAGGAATTGTATATTTCATGAAAATGTCGTATGTAAAGATATATAATTAATTAAGGAATTGTACGTAATTTCTTGGCTAATATGTGTATATAATTGCTACACACAAAGTTTTCATAAGAGCGCAATCAATTACAAGGAAAAAAAAAACATAAAAGTTTATTAGCGATCTCACGTTCTCTCGTTCTCTTGTCGTTACTACATGTTGCTTATGTTATGTAATTATGTACTAAATCGCATTATGAAGTTTCTATACATAAAAAAAGACTCTCTTGATTTGAAATTGACGAAGTACCAAGTGCTAATGCTTCAATTGGTAAAAATCTCTGGCAAAATTTTAGAGGTCGCCGTTTCGAGTAGCGCTTGAGACGAAATCATATAACACGTTTTAGTATCAGACCTGAGGGGATGTATGGCAGTATGGGTTTCGGTCTAGAACCTCTTTGATTATTTAAAAACAATATGACAAAATAAATTGGCCGTAAAAGAATTATATTTAAAACCCCAATCGGTTATAGTTAGTAAATTAATTATAATAACATTATGTTTAACATTCAATGATTAAAATTTAAATGTATGGGAAAGTACTCATTTGGTTTTGTAAATTTAAAATGAAAGAAGAGACATACGGATGGAATAAACTGAATGAACAACTAATCAACCGTATAATCGGAAAAACACAAAACAAATTGTGACTAAGCAGAATTACATATAATTTTATACGGTTTTAGACTTTTAGTTTTAATTAGGGAGATTTGCAAAAATAACTTTTTAAGTTACCCTTTTATACAAATACTACAAATACTTTTTTTGGTGTCCATTATCAAATATACCATCTTCTATATACAAAATGAATAAATTACCCTAGTATAACTCGTGATAAAGAAAAGAATATTACTTCCAACACAAAGAATATTTCTTCAAAAACATTTCCGACACAAAGTAAATTGTTTTAAAAAATATGACACAAATTATCTTTTATCTTATCTTATACAAATGATACAATATAATGTTTATAAACAATTATAATTATAGGCCCAATAAAAAATATGATACAAATTAATACTTTATAAACAAATTATAAACAACTTATAAAGATCTATTTTGTGTTTAGAAGGTTACAAACTTATTTATTGTAACTAAAATTTTCATATAATTTTACCGTAAATGTGTGGAATTATAAAAGAAACCTTTTGATAATACTAAATTTCATTTAAATTACAAATAAGCAAATATTTCTACTTTAAATATAGGAAATGATTGAGGATATGATTTTTAGAACAATATATCTTTATTACTCCGACTCGGAGTCTGATCCAGAAGAGGCAGAATGTGAATCTTCTTCAAACTCTCCAATCTCTTTCCTAGAAACTAGCACTGAATCATAACCTACTAATTTCCTACATATTTATTTCCTTCTAATTTCCTACGACATTTCCTTCCAATTATCCCTTGAAGGCATTTCGAAGGAAAAATTCCTACCAAATTTTCTCCGCGTTGTTTCCTTCCACGTTCCTTTACGTTTGCTTCACGATTTCCTACAAAACTATTATTTAAAAGAATTTGGTAGGAAATATTCCTTCCACTTTCTAACACCGTTTCTTGTAGTTAAATGCTCTTCCTTTTTCCTACCCCTTTAGGTTTTTGTCATAAATGCAAAGTTTTTTCGTAGGAAAATCTTCCTACCATTTATTTTGTAGGAATTTTTGTAGGATATCGACATGTTTTCAGGTTTGTGTGAGGACCTCCTGGTGTAGAAGATTTAAACAACCCTTGGTCAACCACTAGACTAAGGTCAACCCTTGGTCAACCATTTTTCGATGTTGTACATGTTCCCCTCTGTGTTACCAAACTTCTGACACAAATATCCAGCTCCATTGACGTAGTTCACGTCTTCTTCTTCATCTTCACCTAGTTCAACTGCCTCAACCTCAGCAGAAAACTTAACAACCTTCTTAGCAGCAAGAAGGTTATGCACAGAATCGAGCTTTGCCTTAACGTCAGCGAGTTGAACCCCATCCATGTTTTGAGCTAACTTCTTCCTCTCAAAATCAGCAACTTTAGTGCTGTTGCTGGAAGCAAAATTCTCAATCAGTTTGGTGGCTTGAGCTGGAGACCTTGTATTGTAGTTGCCATTACTTGCAACATCTAAAGCCAAATGATATCTCCAATCCAATCTTCTATAGAAGATTCCCAACATCTGAAATTTTTCATAACCAAGTGCTCATTGTTCAATTGGTAAAGATCTTTGGCAAAAGCTCAGAGGTCGCCGGTTCAAGTAGCGCTTGGGACGAAACCATATAACATGCTCTGGTTTCGGGCCTGAGGGGATATATGGGTTTCGGCCCATAACCTCTTTGATTATTCAAAAAAAAAAATTGTCCTAACCATGGTGTGGACAATATCTCTGATACCCCTTAAAACGCACCCTAGCAGCATTGAATGCCTCTAAGATCCCTTGAAAAAAGGTAGAAATTTTTTTCCAAAATTCCTCTAACCTCGCATCATCATAAAAGTTGTTCAAGAACTCAACCTTTACATCCTTCCAGCTGTTAAGATATGCATACTTCAACTCCTTAAGCCACGATTGTAACGCCCCCGAATCGTCCTATGACCGGACAAGCCACGGACAACCCGGAGACGCTACTTTGAAAGTACTCACCAACGATCCGGCCGAGGTTCGAGAACAAATCAAGACCCTTAGCCAGTCCATCGGTGAGACCTTCCCACTTGGAATACCACTTAGGCTTGCCAACCCTTATGATATCCAAGTGTTGAGCCGACTCGGACTAAGTCATTATCAGACATCACTCGTTGTTTTTAAAAGAAACCCGAATTATTCATTACGAAAAAGTATATTTTACAAATTCACCGAAATACTTTAAAAGAGTTTTGATGGCCGAGGCCTAGAGCCCAAATACTTAAACTTAAAACATATTCAACATACTTGTTTTACAAAAGGCACAAAAACTACTCCGGGTTCCTAAGTCCAACACGCCACTACTCCTTTCCACTAGGGTTTCCTGCAAAACAAATGGGTTCATAAGTAATCTAATATTACTTAGTGAGCTCAGGAGTCCCTGCAAACGCATTTGAAAAACCCCACCCTTTCCCCAAAACAAAACACCCGACAAGCAATCAGAGCATGCAAGCG
>NW_006238918.1:10249156-10287573 GCF_000375325.1 Capsella rubella
AATAGCAGCAAACCAACAACGACACGACTCGAGAGTTTTAATCAAGTTTTACATCCAAATTTTTAGGGCCCGGATATGCTTCCTTCCTTACCACTACCATCGTGAACACCCGAGTCATAGCCACAAAGGCATACGACCGTAACATCACTTTAAGCTACACCGTCGTGTAGACAGCTTCGGCCAAGGTAGCGAACCAAGTCTCTCCGAAGCTCATCGTACTAGCGTGAGACTCTAGAAAATGGAAGTGAACCGGGAATCACGCTAGAACGGAACCAGCGAAGGACAACATATCCAAGTCTTGAGATGCTTATGGTTCGGACAACTGTCACGAAAGCCACATAACAAGACCTTATAGATTTCATCGAGAACTTGGGATCTATGGTTTAATTGCACACATAGAAGCAAGAATCGGAACACAACACTCGCGTATTAGATCACTGTGAGTGGATCTGCGATCACAAACACGATCTAATACCGAGATCCACAATCATGATGCATACATAATTTCAAGAAAAACGTTCAACGAAATTAAAGCATGCAACTACATGATTATGCAAGACCGGATACTAGATCTAGCCTTTCGGTCCCAGATCTAGATCGGTAAGTATGCTTCCTGAACTCACAAATCTGTTTTGACGACAGCTCGACTCGGACTTCTCTCTTCCGGTGAAACTGGCGTCAGCGTCTTGGCGATTTCGGTCTCCGGCGATGAACCCTCGGCGACGGACAGCAATCCTTCCCTTCGAACGGACGGAGATATTTTATTTTTCGAGAATTGTGGGTGAACAGCCCAAATGAAGACTCGAAGGCTCTATTTATAGCCTTTAGGTTCGGTTTTTCAGCCAGCTTCGGATTTGGTTCGGAACTGCCAAGTGTAGCTTGGGGTTTGGCGAGACAAGCCTTCTCTTCGCTGCCGGACACGTGGCAGTCATGGAGGAAAACAAGGATCCTGTTGGATTTCGTCCATTGCATCTTCCCCCCCAAATCTTTGGTCGAGATTTTCCTCATATTTTCTCTGTTTTTCCTGTCGGATTTTTGCCACGTGTTAAAGCTGTCGACTGTAGATACACTGAATCGGGCAAGATCGGATTTTCTTGACCGGCCATCGACAGGAATGATGAAGTCTCGACATTCTTTTTTCCTTCCTCGTTCCTTCGGCAATCCGCTTCGATAAACCTTCATACTTAGCCTTTTTATGGCTTTGGGTCGAAACGCCTTGCTTATTTTTCGGTCCAAACTTCGCATGGTTGGTAACATACCTCTCCGGCTACGTTTCCTCGCACATCTCTCGACCAAGTGACGTTTCCTTCGGTTATGCCTCGATCGATCACCGTCTTCCGGCCTAACTAGTCTTTCAGGGTCCTTCTATTCATTGTTGGTCGATGAATTTTCATCCGGTCACTAGGTTAGGGTGAGGGTCACTACATTCTCCCCCCCCTTATTAGAATTCGTCCCGAATTCCATCTGGATTCGACGGACCAGATTCGTCCTCATTCTCGTCCGTGAAGAATTGTGGAATGGACTCCCATTTCCATGTAGGAATTGGCAAGTTCCTTAGTAATCATGCCGGTACTTGATGCTCCACTTTGACTCTTTAGCATGAGTCACATTGACTGACCCACTTCGAAACCGCCCTCTTCATTCCCGGCCAGTGGTAATATCTCTTGATATCTTGATACATTTTTGTGCTCACAGGATGAATGCTCAGCGCCGAGGTGTGTGCTGCTCTTAGGATTTCTTAGCGAAGTCCTTCTCGATCGGGAACGGTGATTCTTCCGTTTAGCAGCAAGGTTCTATCGTTCGCTAGGTGATAACCACTAGCATTTGGGCCGTCCAAACTCCTCAGCTCCTCTACAATCTTTCTCAAGTTCTCATCCTTCGGTTGTTCTTCACGAATCCGGTGAAGTAGACCGGCTTGGGTTACTACTTGTAAACCCAATGGTTCACTTGATTCTCCTTCTAAGGCTAATAGCCTCACCTTCCTCAGTTCTCCGGCTAGGGACTCCACTTCTTTCTCGGTATCTACTTCTGCTTTCCGGCGACTCAACGCGTAGGCTACTACGTTAGCTTTGCCCGGATAGTATTGAATCTTTAAATCGTAATCGCCTATGAATTCCATCCATCTTTGTTGTCGTAGGTTGAGATCTGGCTGGGTGAACAAGTACTTAAGACTTTGGTGATCCGTAAATACTTGAACAGACTCACCATATAGATAAGATCTCCATATCCTTAACGCGAGGACCACGGCAGCCATCTCGAGGTCGTGCGTTGGGTAGTTCTCTTCGTGCTTCCTCAATTGCCTTGATGCATAGGAGATCACTTTGTCTTCCTGCATTAGAACGCATCCTAATCCTACTCTTGATGCATCCGTGAATACTGAATACGGGTGGTTTTGGCTCGGTAGTGCCAATACCGGAGCTGATGTCAATGCATCCTTCAACTTAGTGAATGCGTCTTCTACGTCTTCACTCCATATGAATGGTACTCCTTTACCGGTAAGTCGAGTCAAGGGTTTAGCTATTGACGAGAACCCTTTTACAAACTTCCGATAATATCCGGCCAAGCCTATGAAACTTCTGACTTCAGTTACTGTTGTTGGCCTTGGCCAATCACGTATAGCAGCGACTTTTTCCGGATCGGCTGATACTCCCTTCTCCGAAACTCGATGGCCGAGGAACCCGATTTCCTTCTGCCAAAACTTACACTTGCTAAACTTGGCAAATAGTCAATGGTCTCTCAAGCGATGTTCTTCAGCACTCCTCGAATATACGAGGATATCGTCGATAAAAATTATAACAAAGCTATCCAGGTAGTCGTGGAATACCTCGTTCATTACTCTCATGAAGGCTGCCGGGGCGTTGGTGAGTCCGAAGGGCATAACGACGAACTCAAACTGTCCATAACGCGTCCTGAAGGCAGTCTTCATCACATCCAGCTCCGAGATTGAAATCTGGTGATACCCGGAGGCGAGATCGATCTTTGAGAACCAGCTTGCTCCTCGTAGCTGATCCAACAGCTCGTCTATGCGTGGCAACGGGTACTTGTCCTTTACGGTTATGTTATTGATGCCTCGGTAATCAATACATAACCGCATGCTTCCATCCTTTTTCTTGACGAATATCACCGGAGCTCCCCATGGCAATGAACTTGATCGGATGAATCATTTCTCAAGTAAATCTTCGAGTTGTTTCTTTAACTCCGAAACCTCGGCAGGGGCCATTCTGTAGGCGGTTTTCGCAATTGGTGCTGCACCGGGCTCGAGATTAATCGTAAAAGGGTGATTTCTCGGCGGAGGCAATCCTTCTAGGGGTGCAAACACATCTTCAAAGTTCTTGACAACTGGTATGTCTTCGATCTTTTGGTCTTCGTCGGCATCATCTCCAATGGTCATAAGAGTAACTAGATAGACTACTCCTTCTTCCATCAGACTTTGAACCCTCAAGGCTGAAACAAACGATGCTCCTTTACTTGGACTGATTCCATAGTATATAAAAGGAGTTCGTCCTCTGTTCTCCATTATCACTCTACTGCGGCTGCAATCGAGATGAGCTTGGTATCCTGACAACCAATCCATCCCTAGAATGACATCAAATATCTCCATTGGCATCACAAGTAAGTCTGTCGGGTGGTTAACGCCTTCGATGATCACTGAAGCTCCTCTTATCAACCTTTGGGGACGGAAGGGCGGCTGATTTCCGGCAGTGTGCACATCTACGATCACTTCCTCCTCGGTGAACACTTCCACAAACTTATCAACCACTTCCGGGGCTACAAAACTATTTGTTGCCCTCGAATGAAACAACACATGCGTGGGGCTACCACCAACCATCAACGTCCCTAATGCAATGAATGTATGATATGCATGCAAAACCAACAAGCAATCACTCAAGAATCTTGAGAAATATGCATACTAGAAGAGTTAGAACCCACACAAACCTGTTATGGGACCCTTCGGTGGGCCTGGAGGTTTGGGTAATCCTACACCTAAGGCATACACATTTGCTGGGGTAGCTTGTTTCTTAGATTGGGGTCCTTTGGCTCTCTGGTCTGGCGGCGGATGGTTTGCAGCTTGATCCTTCGGTGCAACCTTCTTCTTCAGGCAAGCACTCATGTAATGACCCGACTCTCCACAAAAGAAACAGGTAACAAACGCAAGGTTGGGTGCCTTGGCCTGTACAACTTTCGGGCAGAAACGTGCAAAATATCCCACCTTTCCACAAATGTAACATCCACTCGGATCGAAATTCGACACTTCTTCCCCACCTTGATTAACAACAGTCTTTCCTTTATTGCGGCTATTGTTCTGGTTCCGTCCAGCAGGTTGGGTGTTCCTCTGGTTAAGTCGGGGAGTCTGTTGCTGGGTTGCAACCATCTTGGTCATGCCCTCCTTCTCGAGTGCAATACCTTCTTCAACATTTACGGCCCTCTCTGCTAATTCGCTGACGCTACCGTACGTCACAGCCTAAAGCCTTCCCCAAATCTCTGGTCGAAGTCCCCGGAGGAACCTACGAACCATGGCAGCTTCATCGTCATTTCCATTGTACAAGTACCTTCGGAGGCGACTGAATACTAGCTCGTATTCTCGGACACTCATCGATCGCTGTTCCAAGGCCATGAACTGCTTCTCTAAACGATCACGGGCATCGGGAGGGAAATACTTGAACTGAAATTCCCTTTTAAACACTTCCCAATTGACCGGCAGGTATCGATAATGAGTGGCAACGCTTTCCCACCAGGCTCGAGCATCATCATCCAAGAAGTTGATAGCTATGTGCTTCTTAAACTCCTCGGGACACTGAGAAGTCTCAAAATTTGTCTCCAAATTTCTCAACCATTTGTCTGCTATGACCGTGTTCTGCTCTCCTTTGAATTTCTGAACACCCAAGTCCCTCATCATTATAACAAGCTTCAGAAATTTAGCCGATGGGGAATCGGTACGCTGGCCTTCTTGGATGATCTGCTGATGCTGCTGATGCTGCTTCTGACGAATCATGTACGTTAACAGCTCTTGAATCATCCCCAGGGTCTGCTGGTTTTCTGGAACATTTTCCCCATTCAGAACTTCCTGATTCTCTCTCGGCATAGGCTGATTTGGGTGAGCAGTGTTACGACCAAGAGGCGTGTTCGGACGGGGCATGGGGTAAGAGTAAGTTGACGATGAACTGTAGCGGCCTGACCTTGGGGGAGAGTACAACGGCGTCGAGTTGGGATCATCACTATCGGACGCTCTATAAGTCCTGTCCGTGAATTGAGCCGAGTCTTCACCACCCTCATTATCTACGGGCTGCGGACCCCATTCTTCCGACTCGAATGGCTGGCTCCAATTCTCATAAGACGGACGAAAATCCATCACGCTCAGATCCTTGGCCAGACATCCTGCATCCAATTCCAACAAGGTAAACTTAACTCTCACCTATCTAAAGAAATCTACCTAAGGTGAAAGACAAACCGGATTATCCTAAGTGCCTTTTGCGACTAATTTACTCGATAAAACATTTTTGAAAATACAAGATCCGAACAGCATCATAACCATGCTCTGATACCACCGTTGTAACCCCCCCGAATCGTCCTATGCCCGGACAAGCCACGGACAACCCGGAGACGCTACTTTGAAAGTACTCACCAACGATCCGGCCGAGGTTCGAGAACAAATCAAGACCCTTAGCCAGTCCATCGGTGAGACCTTCCCACTTGGAATACCACTTAGGCTTGCCAACCCTTATGATATCCAAGTGTTGAGCCGAATCGGACTAAGTCATTATCAGACATCACTCGTTGTTTTTAAAAGAAACCCGAATTATTCATTACGAAAAAGTATATTTTACAAATTCACCGATATACTTTAAAAGAGTTTTGATGGCCGAGGCCTAGAGCCCAAATACTTAAACTTAAAACATATTCAACATACTTGTTTTACAAAAGGCACAAAAACTACTCCGGGTTCCTAAGTCCAACACGCCACTACTCCTTTCCACTAGGGTTTCCTGCAAAACAAATGGGTTCATAAGTAATCTAATATTACTTAGTGAGCTCAGGAGTCCCTGCAAACGCATTTGAAAAACCCCACCCTTTCCCCAAAACAAAACACCCGACAAGCAATCAGAGTATGCAAGCGAAATAGCAGCAAACCAACAACGAAACGACTCGAGAGTTTTAATCAAGTTTTACATCCAAATTTTTAGGGCCCGGATATGCTTCCTTCCTTACCACTACCATCGTGAACACCCGAGTCATAGCCACAAAGGCATACGACCGTAACATCACTTTAAGCTACACCGTCGTGTAGATAGCTTCGGCCAAGGTAGCGAACCAAGTCTCTCCGAAGCTCATCGTACTAGCGTGAGACTCTAGAAAATGGAAGTGAACCGGGAATCACGCTAGAACGGAACCAGCGAAGGACAACATATCCAAGTCTTGAGATGCTTATGGTTCGGACAACTGTCACGAAAGCCACATAACAAGACCTTAAAGATTTCATCGAGAACTTGGGATCTATGGTTTAATTGCACACATAGAAGCAAGAATCGGAACACAGCACTCGCGTATTAGATCACTGTGAGTGGATCTGCGATCACAAACACGATCTAATACCGAGATCCACAATCATGATGCATACATAATTTCAAGAAAAACGTTCAACGAAATTAAAGCATGCAACTACATGATTATGCAAGACCGGATACTAGATCTAGCCTTTCGTTCCCAGATCTAGATCGGTAAGTATGCTTCCTGAACTCACAAATCTGTTTTGACGACAGCTCGACTCGGACTTCTCTCTTCCGGTGAAACTGGCGTCAGCGTCTCGGCGATTTCGGTCTCCGGCGATGAACCCTCGGCGACGGACAGCAATCCTTCCCTTCGATCGGACGGAGATATTTTATTTTTTGAGAATTTTGGGTGAACAGCCCAAATGAAGACTCGAAGGCTCTATTTATAGCCTTTAGATTCGGTTTTTCAGCCAGTTTCGGAATTGGTTCGGAACTACCAAGTGTAGCTTGGGGTTTGGCGAGACAAGCCTTCTCTTCGCTGCCGGACACGTGGCAGTCATGGAGGAAAACAAGGATCATGTTGGATTTCGTCCATTGCATCTTCCCCCCCAAATCTTTGGTCGAGATTTTCCTCAGGTTATCTCTGTTTTTCCTGTCGGATTTTTGCCACGTGTCAAAGATGTCGAGTGTAGATACACTAAATCGGGCAAGATCGGATTTTCTCGACCGGCCATCGACAGGAATGATGAAGTCTCGACATTCTTCGTTCCTTCCTCGTTCCTTCGGCAATCCGCTTCGATAAACCTTCATACTTAGCCATTTTATGGCTTTGGGTCGAAACGCCTTGCTTTGTTTTTGGTCCAAACTTCGCATGGTTGGTAACATACCTCTTCGGCTACGTTTCCTCGCACATCTCTCGACCAAGTGACGTTTCCTTCGGTTATGCCTCGATCGATCACCGTCTTCCGGCCTCACTAGTCTTCCAGGGTCCTTCTATTCATTGTTGGTCGATGAATTTTCATCCGGTCACTAGGTTAGGGTGAGGGTCACTACAACAATAGTGCTTCTCTAGCTAAGGAGTGCTGGAAAAGCTTGCAGAGCAGAAAATCCGAAGACACACCCGTCCTCTTTGATGCTAGATACCAAATCTTCAAACTTCTCAATGTAATCCATTGGATGCTCATAAGTGTGGCCATGGAATGGGTGTTGTCCTACAAGAGTGTAGTATTCAGGCTTGAGCTCAAAGTTGTTCCTCTGAAATGCAGGAGGACGTATAGCCGAGCGGTTATAATAGAACAGTGCAGGCCTTTTTATAGTTTTAAAATAATAGCAGAAAATTTGTGGGCAGTGCACTTTTTTGTCATTTTCTGATAAAAGCAGGACAAAGGCAATGCATGTTGCCTACACATATTTTGAAGCTGTTTAGTAGTGTTTAAGATATATATATATATATATTATTTTTATTAATAAAATAATAAATAGATAATAAAAGACTTTTTCTCTTTTTTTTTCTTACTCGTTTTTACTTCTTTTATAAACCACACACTTTTTCTTTACAAGTACACTTCTTCCTCTCCTCACAAAAAAAAACAAGTACTTTTTTTTCTTTTCTCACTTTGTTCATTTTGTTCACTCTACTTCTTCTTTTGCGGATTTCCATCTTCAATATAAAAAAGGTATTTTTCATATAAATTACATACATTTTATATTTTCTATATACTAACATATTATTTTCTTCTTAGGTAGAATATCTCGTATCATTCCCATTTTCTCCATTGCCTCCCGGAGACAAATATTATGAGGTTGATCCTGGCTATCCAAATAAACAAGGTTTTTTGGCTCCTTATAGATCTTCACGGAATGGGATTGTTAGGCATCATATGTCGCAATTCTACAATGGTCCTCCTCCTAGGAACAAACAAGAACTATTTAATCAATGTACAATGTCATGCATCACTATGTTCTGTTATTGAAAAAACATTTGGAGTTTGGAAGAAGAATTGGAGGATTCTTTGTGAGTTTCCTAGATATAACACACATGCTCAAAAAAGAGTGGTGATGGCTACAATGGGACTACATAATTTTATCAGAATTTCTAATTATTTTGATGAAGATTTTGCTGAACTAACGGAGCATACATATATTAGCAACACAAATTCAGAGAATGACGAAGGTGACATGGAAACTACCGCTATAGCTGATGGAGATCAAATGACAAACATTAAAGAAAATATTGCTGATATGTTATGGGCAAATCACAATACTACTCATTAAACTGTTGTTAGTTTTATTTCTGTTTTATTTGGATATTTGTTTTTATTTTTTTTTCAGATTGTAAAACTATTTAGAAAAATAATCTGTACAATATATTAATTGTTTTATATAATAATTTTATTGAATTTTATGCGCTTTTATATAATTTACTGTTTAATATTTTATATGCATATATGATGTGCACTGTTTGATCTGCTTTTATCATTCACGCGTATAATATAGACTGTGCAATCATCATGATCTGCATTTATCCTGCATGATCTGCATTTGTCCAACATAGGCCTTGAATGGAAAGCAGATAAAAAGCAGTTATTCTGCCAAGCAGATCTACTGTTCTGTATATTACCATTCAACATAAAATAAATATGGTGCAGTTCAAAAAAAAAATATTATTAAAAATAATTGTCGTGCTTGCAGATCAAAAATTTAAAAAGAAAATTGTACTTCACTGTGAACAGTAAAAACGCTGGAGATTTGGAGTGATTGATCTGCTAGATCTGCTAGATCTGCTTTTATTCTACTTGATAAGCTTGATCTGCTCTGCCCGATACGCTCTCTCCATTCGAAGTCATAATCTGCATGATCTGCATGATGTGCAATGCTTGATCTGCGTTTACCATTCGAAGCCTAGACAAGTAGTGAACAAAAGTGGCGGAAAGCAGAGTACGTTGGGATTACGAATTTCATGAAAAATCATATCATTTGCGTGCTTTTTCTGCTTCAAATGGGGAAACCAATGTATCTCTTTATCTTGTGGATATTTAGGGTTACTGTTTCTTCTAATTTGGGGGAAAGTTGTCTATTTGTCTAGAATTTGTGTAAGAATCAGCGCTCGCAATCCCAACTCCCAAGTTGCGATTTTTCCTTGTTCTTGAGCTCAGTGTTACTTCTTTGCTCAAAATTTCACCTCTACATGATGGCTTGTCTTCGTGGCTTCTCAAGGAGAAGTCTTTACCCAAAATGGTTCTGCTGAAAGACCTCAAGCCATGTTCTTCTTCATCAACATCATAACAAAGATTATACTGAATCCAGTTTCCTTGATTCAAGTCTTATGGTTCGAGACTTTCATAGGCAATTTTTCTTTGAAGATAGAAGGAAATTTTCTTTTGTTCAACCAGTGGGTTCTTCTAGGGCATTGCTATGTAGGAACATGTCTTCTATACCAGACGATTTGGGTTCAAAGATTGATGCATTTGGAAATATTGTTGAGGAACTTGTCTCTGAGAGGTCTGTTGACTCAATGGCTACTATGGATCAGTGTAATGCAGCAATTGAGAATTATTCTTTCCCTGGGACTTGGTGCATTATGTGATTAATGGAATCCATGAGCTCACTGGTTTTAATTGGTATGATTGATTATGTTGGTTGGATTTTTGTTATTGCTTGAATATTTTCTTAAGGTCTTAGTTTAGTGATTGGTGGTTTCCACTCTTGTACCCGTAGGTGGATATCAATTGTTCCTACCGCTTCTCTCGCTAATGTACTGATGTTACCAATCTCTATGTGGGTTGCGAGACATGCTTGGGAACTACGAGTTAGTTTCTTGTACTTTCTCATTGAATTGAGTTTTTATCCTGATTGTTTCCTAAATCTTGCTGCTTTTGAACTAGATTTTGTCTAATAATATTCAGAAAGTGAAGAGAATTCAAAAGGTAAATTACCCTTATTATCTCTTTGAAATGTTTTCAAACTTAACTCAAGCACAATTACAAACAACTTTCAGGTCGATAATCGTGAAACTCTAGCTAATACACAAAATGGGAAGCTGAGTTGACGAAAAGGTGAGTTTTTTCACACAAAATTAAGTCTATCTCTGACTTGCTTTAACTAGTCTGTGGATTAATTGTCACACACACACGGTTGCTTCACATTCTGGTTCTCACAAGAGGTTTAAGGGATTTTTGTGATATAAGGTTCAAAGTAATTAAAACACAGACATGTTGTTTGATACATAATCCAAACTAACTTATGAGATATATATCTTTTGTTTTCATTTACGATAGATCCACAACAGAAGCCAGACAAGTCTTTTATCCAGAATGAAGAGACTCCCTTTATTTCTCATTAGCCAGACAAGTCTTTTGTTTTCAGGATGAAGATCGCTGATCCCTGTCCATAAATACTCAACTACCACCGCTGAATCAACCTCCAATTCCAGCCTCGTAATCCGGCGTTCCCAAGCTATGAACATACCATAATAAACTCCCCATAACTCCGCTAATACTGCTGAACAGCGCCCCACATTCAAAGCAAACCCACCACACCAATCTCCACCCTCATTCCGAATCACTCCTCCAGCCGTCGCCAAGCCCGGGTTACCCCTCGACGCACCGTCCGCGTTCAGCTTATACCAACCAACTGCCGGAGGTAACCATTTTATCATTTTCTCCACCCTCCCTGGCCGAGCTGCGCTTTGTGTGACTTTCAACCTCGCACCCAATATCTCCTTAGACAGGTTTTTAATAAATTGCACTCGATCCCTCCAAAGCTTATTTTCACCAAAAATATTACCGCACCTCCATTTCCAAGCCCACCAAACAGTTAGAGAAAACGTTGTTGACCATGAGTCTTCGTTCACACCCTCATCTCTTCCTTGCAAGTTATAGTACAACCATTCAAGGAGAGACGATTCAAAAAATTGTTGTCGTTTCCTCATTGGGACTAGTCTTATCCAAACTCCAGAAATTGCTGGGCAATCCCGAAGAATATGAATAATTGTCTCCACACCTCCCTTACAAACTTGACAAACATCAGTTGCACATAAATGCCGCATATACCTTTCCGCATTTGTCATCAAAACTTGATTCCCAACTAGCCAGAGGAAGACTCTTACACGTTCTGGTACAGCCAATCTCCAAAAATTCCCAAAAAATTGAGATACATTCTGTTTTGGCGCATTATCCCTCATCAGAGAAGCATAGGCCGACTTCACCGTGAAGCTCCCATCAGCCGTATATCCCCACGATACTCGATCTCGAGCACCTGTGACAATGTCAAGCACCACAGTAGCTAACTGAAGTCTGTGGTCGACTGAAATATATGAAGCAATGCGAGACCAGTCCCATCCCATTCCCTCTCTCCACAACTGGCGGGCCGACAAGTTAGCAATATCACCCGGTATCTCTTTAATAACCATCTCGGATAACGGTTCATCCAACACCCACTTATCTGACCAAAAGCTAATCCGCTGTCCATCCCCAGGGACCCAACGTAACCCAGGAAGGACTACCTCTCGCAGTCCAATACCAATACTCCGCCAAGTAGACGACCAAGACCGTTTAACCACAGTCCAACGAAGATCCTTAACATCACCAACCTTGTATTTGCTTCTTACCACTTTTACCCACAAACTCTTTTGGTCATGTAGCAACCGCCATCCTATCTTTAAAATATCATAATGAGTTTTAACAAAAAATATATATATATATCATAATGAACGTGAACAAAGAGTAGAATTTACATTTATCTAACATATTGTACAAATGTATTAGAATTTACATATCTAACATATCTAACAAATTTATCTAACATATCTAACATATTGTACAAAAAATATATGTTAGAATTTACATTTATCTAACATATTGTACAAATGTACATATTGTATATATAACGGGTCGGTTACCGTTCACGACGGCGGGCACACGCAGATTCCGGAGTCGTTTCTGCATACTAAAGTTCGAGATTTTTGGGTTGATGGCAGTGGGTGGGATTTTAATCGTATTGATCCTTACATTACGGATACGCAAAAGCTGGAGCTTATGGCTGTCGTGGTGGATAATGTGTCTGGGGTTAAAGATAGATTGTCGTGGGGAAATACAACGGATGGTATGTTCAGTGTGAAGTCTGCTTATGAGTTTATGACTCGTGATAGGAAGATGAAGCAAAACATGGCTGGGTTCTATAAGCGAGTTTGGCAGGTTAGAGCTCCGGAGAGAGTTCGCGTGTTTTTGTGGTTAGCCTCGCAGCGAGTTCTAATGACAAATAGTGAAAGACAGAGACGGCATCTAAGTGACACTGGAGTGTGCTCAGTTTGCCATGGGGGAGTAGAGACGGTTCTCCATGTCCTGCGCGATTGCCCGGTATATGGGAGAGGTTGGTGCCTAGGGATAGAAGAGGTGTTTTTTTTTATATGTCCTTACTTGAGTGGTTGTATGAGAACTTAGGGATGGATACTAAAGTCTTTGAGAGCACATGGGCGACTGTTTTTGCTGTTGCGTGCTGGTGGGGGTGGAAATGGCGGTGCGAGAATGTGTTCGGTGGCAATAAACTTTGTCGAGATCGTGTTAAAGTTATTAAGGATCTTGCGAGGGAGGTGGGGGAATCCCGTCCGCTAAATAATGTCTCGAGGCAGGCTCGGGTGCGAGTTGAGCGGTTGATTAAATGGGTTACTCCGGGGTCTGGCTGGGTTAAGCTTAATACGGATGGAGGATCGCGCGGGAACCCAGGGATTGCGACAGCTGGTGGAGTGTTACGTAATGAACATGGTGAATGGCTTGGTGGATTCATGTGCAATATTGGTCGGTGTACTGCTCCTCTAGCGGAGCTTTGGGGAGTCTTTTACGGTCTTCACATTGCTTGGGAGAAGAGGATACCATGTTTAGAGGTGGAGGTGGATTCAGAGATGGTTGTGGGTTTTCTCAAGACAGGGATAAGTGAAATGCATCCGTTGTCGTTCCTGGTACGCTTGTGCCATGGCTTACTTACGAGGGACTGGAATGTCCGCATTGCTCACGTGTATAGGGAAGCTAACCGTCTTGCGGACGGGTTAGTGAACTATGCGTTTTTGGTACCTTTAGGTTTTTATGTTTTGGATGTTGTACCGCCGGATTTGGCTTTGATTTTGCATGAGGATGTTGTTGGTTCACCTCAGCCAAGAGATTTTTATGTGTAATTTTTGATTTTTATTAATAAAACATAGGGAGGGCACCACAATGGAATATCGTTATCTCTTAATTAATATTTTTTTTTAAAAAAACATATTCCCTGCATTATACAATAATACAATAGATGATATTTTAAATAAATGCACATATATTAAGAAATCATTCAATTAACCAACTAATCTCCTTACCTCCTATTTACTCACTACTCAAATCTCGGCTACCAACTTTCTTCTCGGCAATCCTAGCCATTCTTGAATTGATATAATATATCATTGCCGTATCTAAATATGATTTTATTTACTAATCGTTTGATAATTAATACTACACCATTTTTGAAAAAATCACGATATCATGCTGATTTCTTGGCATTTTAACCAAGATATTATCAAAATAAAGATATTATCAATGTAGAACGCATTTCTTGGCATTTTAATCAAAATACAGTTTAAGTTGTTACCAAAAACCGAACAAGAACGCACATATTTACCTTTTACAATCAAACATAACCACAAACGAAATCAAAACAAAACAGTCCCAATTTAAATGTTTATTCAATCAAAACTAATCACATCTAAATCAAGAATATTCTTTGATTTAATTTACTTTCTTTGTTTCTCACCAATTAGTAAATACCCAACGACATCTATAAATATCACCTATAGTACAACCTTCAACACAAAAGCACCTTAAGCAATTGTTATTTACTCGTTACCAAACAAAAAAAGCAATTCTTATTTACTTCTTAGTTTTGGACGATGAAAATATATTTTTTGGTTAATTTTTCTATTTTGATTTTGTCGTCTCTACTATAGTTTGTTTATTCTTTTTTACTTTAGGGTGTGAAGATCCACCTTTAGTGAGGAGAATGATAATGTGAAGGATGGGGTGAATACATAGAAGAAGGTTGACTCAATGAAAAAGAATAGCATTAATTAAGTTTATGATCGACAAGGAGTGATATGTTGATGTGTTTGTATTTGTAGTTGAAATTTTTAATCTTTCTTTATAGAAGAACGCAAAACAAATTATATAATAGTATACTGCTGGTTAAATCATAAAACTAATAATCAAAATACATTACACAATCTTAAAAACTAAATAAAGTAACAAACAAATATAATTTCAATTTCAATTTTTAGTTAAAAAATAGTTCCGCGGTGTACCGCGGGTTAAAATCTAGTATAGGTTAAATTGCTGAAATCAATAAGAAATCCAACTAATTTTGCATAGATTCGTGAGAAAATCATCTAATTTTAAAAAACAAAATTAGGCCAAAAGATCATTTAAACTAAAACAGAGGGAGTAGTAGTATCTAAAATAAAACCTTAATTAGAATGTATAATTATGTAAAAAAAAATACAATTTATAGAAGTTGTTGGATTGCCATTTTGCCCTTAAGGAAGAGAAGATCATGCGGTGCATGGGAAAACTCTTCATCGTTCATTGGATAATTTCCGACGGATTACCGACGAGATATGGTATGTTTAGGGTAAGTTTAGGGTATAAACCCTTATTTTCATGATTTCTAATGGATTAGTGTGTATATGATCCTTAATATACATTAAAAACAAAGTGTGTAGTGTAAAAACACATTTTATAGATACAATATATGAAAAACAATTATTGAGATACAAAATTCAAATACTAATCCATAATATCTAATAAACCATCATAAGTTGTTTTGGTGAAACATCCTTATTTTGTTTAGTCACAAATTTTAATGGATTTTGGTACACCACTTAGCTTGTTAGTCATTCAAAAACTAATTTTTTAGCTCTTATCTATTCAAAAATTATGATAATGATTTGAAATAAGAGTTTATACAATAAACCATCGGTAATCCGTCGGTAATTACCAACGGATTACTGACGGATTGTTTTTATCATTATATGGCTCCTTTTGATATTTCTAAAACCGATGAAAATTTAAGATTCCGTCGGTAATCCCTTGGAAATTACCGACAGATTACCGATGAATTTAAAAGATATTTATTTACTGACGGATTACCGACGATTTATTACTGACGGTCCAAATTCGTCGGTAATCCGTCAAAATTCTAAATAATTACCGACGGTTTTAAATCCGTCGGTAATTTACCGACGGAAAAACGACGGGTACCTATAAAAATAATTTTGTCAAAAATTGATCGGTTTTACCGACGGATTTAAGGCCGTCGGTATTTCCGTCAGTTACATCCTTGTTTTCTTGTAGTGAACTACACACTATGATACAAGGTGATTTCATATAATTGAAAATTTGGAATAATAAATTAATTGTTTTGAAATTTAACTTTTTTATCACTATCTATTTTCTGTATAGGCTGAAGCAGTTTTATTATAATCATTAATGGCAGAATTTTAATAAGTTTTAAACTAATTACTAAAATATTGGGAAAAAAGTAAAAAAGAGCAAAATAAGAAAATGTTTCTAAGAGCATCCAAAAGAGTGGAGTATAAATTAGATTAAAAATTTAATTAATAAATTATAAGAAAACTAAAACCAATATAATCAATGTCTTTATGTGAAAGGTTTAGTTTTTTTAATCAACATTTAATTATGTAGAAAAATTAGTATTTTATTTTTAAAACCCAAAATAAGAAATGGTTTTGCTGTTACTATTCAAACTTATTACGCAGGTAATTTTAAAAAGATTCCTTTGCTGTAATAATAATTTGTATCTATCTTAACATTTTTGAAGTACATTTTGTACTAAAATCTATTTTGAATTATAACCTTTTATTTTGTATTATTTACATAATCAAACCCTTTCCATTTAAATAAATAACAAAAATTAAAAGTAAATTTTGTAATTAACTCACAAGCAAATCGCAAAATGGAAACAAATATTTATTACATCAAAAAAATTCCAAATTCTCTCTCTAATAAATCAAATCTCTCTCCAATATATTTATATAATATTATTTGTATTTAATTTATATTATTGCATAAACTATATTTATAATAAAAATACAAATATGTTTCCACACATTTTGCAATCTAAAGTTTTCAAAACGGACGTATATAACTCCATCGATAAAGGAAAAAATACAGTATATGTACAATGTCTACATAAGGTAGAAAATTTTAGATAATAGTTCAAAATCATTATAAATAGGATTAATATGTTTACAAATACAAATGAGCATGAACTTTGATTTCTCAGGTAACCAAATTAAAAATTTTATTTAGTTTAATTTGGTTCCTTATTTAAGAAAAAAAGTTTCTAAAAGTTTCAAAATATTATAAATTTTAATTTTTTAAAAAGTTTAAAATATTATAAATATTAAAACTTTTAAAAGCTGCAAATTATAATATTTAATTTAAGTTTTTCAGAATATTTAAAATATTATAAAAATTAACAAAAATTTAAATAAATAAAGTGTAAAAATGTCATAAGCATTGAAATTTATTTATTTTATTTTTTATAAGTAATAAATAAATTAAAATTAATTAAATAAATATACAACAACCTGCGCATATGCAAAGCTAGCTTTGGTACTAAACCTTTACAGATAGAGAGAAGCCAATGCGATCGTGTTTAGGAACAGAGTAGTCACAAAACCACATTCAAACACACTTATATCTAGCTATAATGACAAATTAAAGATAAGAATCTGAAATTGTTGTTGTATTTCGATAATGAAACCCTAACAAGGGAACAAATACATAGATAGCTTAATAAAACGCATTAATAAGACGTTCCTTTATTTAGAGACCTTCTGCTTCCAATAGAGACTCTTAGCCACGTCTTCCTCTCTTAGTCTTCTTCTCATACTTTCTCACTGCTCTTTCACTTCTAACTCCCTTCCTTACCAATGTCAATGGAACAGCCAACCTATCAGGGTGGTACCTTGAAAATCACACAAGAGAAGAAACATTAAAATTAAAGATGGAAGCACTTAGAATCCTTGAAAATCAAAGAAGAGGAGATAAATATATGTGAGACCTTTTGGCATGAAGATAAGAATCGTGTCTTAGTAGCTTCATCCTCCCATTCTACATCTCTAATCCAATCATATGTGTAACGTATGATGCATCCATTTTCACCACTTTTGGAATTTAGTGGAAGCTTTCTCATATATGGACAATAGTCTACATCTATTTGAACTAAACATGGAAAGGGTAGAGGACTCCAATAGATCTTCTTCAGCTTCCGTAGATATATTAAATGAAGATATTTCAGGTTTTGGAAAGGAACGACCCCTGAATTTTTAACTTCACAAGCTTTCTCTTTGTTTACTATATCTTCTAGGTCTTTTGCACTGCTAACATAAAGAATTCTAAGATTTGGTGCGAACATCAGAAACGTTAATTCCCTTAGGCCATCACAACCTTTTATATGTACTTTTACAAGGCTCGAGAAGCTGCATATCCTTCTCATCTTTATCTCGGAGATACTGCTGTCCTCAATGTTCAAATCACAAAGCTTGTCCATAGCTACATGAAATGATATTCCAGATGATATCATATTGCTATCAAAGATTGTTAGAGACTTTGTACAACTCATCAACCTATGAGAGTTCAAAATATGCCCCATTAGCCCCAGGCTTGGAGAAACATAGAATCTTGTGGTTAAAATTTCTAAATCTTCCAAAGTTTCCAACTCAGTCACTGTCTGAAGATCCCATATTAAACCAGAAAAAGCTAATTTCAAAACTCTCAAATTATGCAGACTTGATATCCCAACAATACTCGTAAGATCCCATGTTCCCTCCAAATTTAAGTGAATTAGTTTCTTCAACTCTTGCAGACCCTTTGGCAAATGACTTATCGAAGAATTTTTCAAGTTGAGATATTGCAACGAAACTAGATTTGATACATCTTCTGAAAATATTTTGACGGAATCATGATCACCTGATAGATCCAAAACAGCTAAATTTGGCAGGAATATGCAGAATTCAGTCGACCTAAATTTCTGCCCCATATGTCGCGTGAGCAAACTTGTTACTTCCATACATTTAGGCATGCCAACGAGATGCTCGATCTTGTTCTCTATCATCGACATCCTTCTCTCAACGTTCCATTTCTTAACCTTGGGAATTTCACGTGACACAACAACACCTGCAAACACTTGAATAAATGCTTGTTTTTGTGTTCCCAAATTAGATGCGATCCATAAAGCCATTTCACGAACAACATCATGCATACACACAACACCTTTTCCATCCACATAACCTGAATCCATCAACAATGATGTACAAACAAGACTACCAATGATATCATAGCCCTTGTTCTCGGCCCTTTCTAAATCTTCACTTCCATCTATAATTTCCTCGTATATCCAGTAGTCTATCAAATCTTCTTTATAAATTCTGGCATCTTCTGGGAATAGAGCGCAATATAGAAAACACTGTTTAACCTGCTCTCCCTTAAGATTATCGTAGCTATACTTCAAAAGTGGAAGAATCTTATCTTCCATGCCAGAAAACTCTGCGGCGTATGAGTTCAAAACATCTATAGCGTTACGCCATTCTTGTACCGTCTTCTTGGATGACATGGTTTCGCCTATGCTGTTGAGAGCCAATGGTAGGCCACTGCATTTTTTAGCAACTTCTTTTGCAAGTACGGGGATTCCTGGATCTCTTCCAAGTGTTGTTTGCCCAACCTTCATCTGGAACAAATCAAATGCGTCATTGCCTCCCAAACATTGGACCTCCATTGGTTTTTCAACCCCCATGCGCGCACATACATCCGTAGAACGAGTGGTAAATGCCAATTTACATCTTTTCTGTGTTCTTGGATCCGGAACTCCTATCTCAACTAATTCCATCTTCTCCCATATGTCATCTAAAAACAACACGAATCTCTTTTCCTTTAAGAAATTGAATAAACGATCAGCCTTTTGCCTTTTAGTTTTTTCTTCCCACTGTTTTCCACCAAGACCAACTTTTTCAGCGATATCATCTTGAATCTTCTCCATCTGCAACTCTTTAGAGACCACAACCCAAATAACGTAGTCAAATCCCCGTCTATCGGTACTGAACTTATTGTAGATCTGTGTGAGAAGAGTTGTCTTCCCTACACCGCCCATACCGTACATACCCATAAGACCAACTCCATCTTTTATGAGATGATTCCATGCCTTCTCGAGCATTGTTTCTTGACCAACAATTGTCGGTTGAAGAGGCAGCTCCTCCACCTCATGTGTTACAACAATCACTTCAAAATCTTCATTTTTGAGTTCCTCAACTTTTCTCAACGTCAAGAAAACACTTTCCCCGTAAAGGTATCTCGACATAAAACTTTGACGTTCAAGATTTCTAGCATTAACTATATCATTGACTTTACATGCGATAGTCTCAACTGTATTAAGCCATACCTGGAACTTTTCAAGCATTAGTTGACCTATATCCTCCTCTCTTTTGCGCCTTCTTAACAAATCATCCCGTTTAGCCTTGAGTTCTTCCATGGTTGCCTCCAGAGCCACCAGATTATTGACGAGATTATGAGTATAACCTCTTTTCTCAAGTAGCCATTCAAAGACTTTCTTCACCGGTTCATCCAAACTTATTGAGGCGGAGAAGCAATTCCCCATTTATAAATTAAAATCGAAATTTACTAGAAAATTTCTTAGCAAAAAAAAAAAAAACAGAGAGGATGCAGAGAATAATTGAAGATAGAGAGAATACATAGAATAATTTTGAAGACGTTATTTTTCGTCCACAAGAAGTAAGATAATGCTCGATCGAGTGAGTCCAAAGATATTTGTTTGTCAATTTGCATCGTTGAGAAATCACTGATCCTTTGGAAAAATCAATAATTTCGGTTTTTTTGCAAAGAAAATTGTGGTTGGTTATAAATTCTTAATCATGGCTGTCCAAAGAAGACTTGAGATAAAATTCACTGTTCCTATCAAAATTGAAAGTGCATATGTGTGACTAATTCAACTATGTGTATGATCTACTTCGAGTATGTATGAGCATAAAGTAAATAACGCACAAGAATTGTTAATGGGGTTCGGATAACCTACATCTCCGGGGCCTAGTGCAGACTTCATTAACTAGAAAAGTTCGCAACCTACAATTGCTATATGGAATCCATCAACTCTTTCCTAGAATTACAATGAAAGAATACTACCACTAATTGTCTTTACCGACTAGTGTAGCTCTTCTACAAAACCATCAAAAGATCTCTCTATCTTGTTGATGGGGCGACACCACACACTTTAAAATAATCATATGTACTTTAGAGTTTTAAAAAAGTTAATGAGTTTTAGAATGCAGTTAAATTTTAAATGCATGGTACAATAATACAGAGTAGTTGTATTTCTAAATATTTAAACATGAAAATAAAATGTAAAGTGAAACATAAGTTCTAAGAAAATTATGGTACATGTTTTGATTTTTTATTATTTTTCACTTAAGTAAAAATAAAAGATTATGAAACTCAGTTTTTCTTTTTTTTGGACCATTTAATTTAAATTAATACTTTAAACGAAGATATTCAAAGAGAGATGATGATGAGTCAAGGACAAGTCAACTACCATATGGTCTTCGTCTTCTTCTTCATTGTCATCAGTTACACGACGTCCACTGTTTCTCTATCACTAACCTTGTGTGTGTGTTTATCTGCTACAGTGTTTCATCCCTCCAACCAGAGAACATGAACAGAGGCAGCTTGATCTCTCTCCCTCCTCCTGTGCAGCCCATCTCCAAATTCTCGTAACTCTCTCTCTCTCTCTCTCTCTCTCTCTCTCTCTCTCTCTCTCTCTATTTTAGGATTCACTAGACTATGGTCATCGTTATTCTAAAGTTTCGAGATTTGGATAGAACACAGAGTGGAATATTCAAAGATGGACACCTTAGTGTGAACAAAGATGGAATCCTGATCGTCGCTCAGTCTGAACCTGGAGCTGTAAGGATATGCTTCTTGAATCTGAGATTCTCTTACTCTCCTCTCTTACATATTCTATATCTATGAGTGAATTGGATGGTTTTGGGTTTGCAGCCACCTTCTATTGAGCCATTGGACAACAACCAATTGAGTTTAGTAGATCTGGAAGTGATCAAAGTCATTGACAAAGGAAACAGTGGTAATGTCCAGTTAGTGAAACACAAACTCACTCAACAGTTTTTTGCTCTTAAGGTTCGGATTGGTTCTGTTTTGGTGTTTACATGTTATCCATGTTGCTTCTTCTCGGAGCGTCGCTGAAGAAAAGATTCAAAATATATATGTTGCAGATAATTCAAGTGAAGTCAGAAGAATCAACATGTGAAGCCATTTCTCAGGAGCTGAGGATAAACTTGAGCTCTCAATGTCCATATCTAGTCTCATGTTATCAGTCTTTCTACCATAACGGTCTAGTTTCAATCATATTGGAGTTCATGGATGGTGGATCCCTTGAGGACTTGTTAAAGAAAGTCGAAAAAGTTCCTGAGAACGTGCTCGCTGCCATCTGCAAGCGAGTAGTACTCTACACAGAATCTTTAAACATCTCTACCGGTTTCTCTTTATTAAGAAAACACAAAACTAAGAATCTTACTTCTCATTTAAACGCAGGTGCTACGAGGTCTTTGCTATATTCACCATGACAGGCGAATCATCCATCGCGACTTAAAGCCTTCAAACTTGCTAATCAATCATAGAGGTGAAGTCAAGATCACAGGCTTTGGTTGCAGCAAGATCTTTACTAGCACAAGCAGTCGAGCTAATTCTTTCGTGGGCACATACCCATATATGTCTGTAAGTCTCCTCCATTCACCTCTTAACACTCAATATAGAATATACTCAGTTTCCAGACTTTAAAGAGGTTTTATATGAACTACGGTGTCATCATATTTTGCAGCCAGAGAGAATCATGGGGAGGTCGTATAGTAACAAGAGCGATATTTGGAGCCTAGGACTTGTTTTACTCGAATGTGCAACGGGTAAATTCCCGTATACTCCTCCAGAACATAAGAAGGGATGGAGAAGCGTGTATGAGCTGGTGGAAGCTATTGTTGAAACTGCACCTCCTACTGCACCTTCCCATCTGTTCTCTCCAGAGTTTTGCTCCTTCATCTCGGAATGGTAAGACAGATTTTTCCGAACCGTTTCGTTTATGTCATTCATTTGAAATGATGCTTTTAACTTTGTGTAGTGTACAAAAAGATCCACGAAACAGGAAATCAGCAAAAGAGCTTCAGGTGCGTAATCTTATAAAGGGTTCTTGTGTCTTTCTTCTAGTCATGTGTAATGTCACGGAGAACGTTTAAAGAACCTTTTCGTTGCAAATTTCTTGTGAATAGGAACACAAGTTCGTGAATATGTTCGAAGATGCAAATCTCTCCGCTTACTTTACCAACGCAGGGTCTTTGATTCCTCCCCACTTGCTATTTAGAAACCGAGTTTGAGCAAACTTTTTACCACCAAGTTCTAGTACGTTGAATTAGCTAATTACAAGAAGGAAATAGTGAAATGGAGAAAGACCATGTCTTTGAAATGTTGAGGCTCATTTTAGAATCGAAAGTAATACTTTTACCGTACACTTTCATGGTACTATATTTTTGGTGCTATGACTTTGCAAACAACAAAATGATGGAAATATGATTTTGGTTTGCGTATATATGACCATGCACATTGGTGCGTTGGTCCCAAATTATTATTATTTTTTATTTTTTTACTTTTACGATTTAAAAAAAAAAAAAAACCAATCGCGGGCCGCCACGTGTCACTAGGGCCCGCGAAAAGTGAACAACAACAAACGGGACCGTCGCGTTTGTGAGTACGTCCTTCAGTTTTTTTTTCTTTCTAATTTTGTGTAAAATATTAGATGTGACGACGACTACACACGCCAATAAACATGGTCTAAATAAGTAGTCTTAGAGCACTTCCACTAGTGTATTTTAGAATATGTACTAATAATATTAAATTAATTTTAAAAAAAAACTAAAGAGAGAGAAAGAGAGAGGTACTTAGACCATCCACAATGGTAAAACACACATACATGTTGCTTATATCTAAAAAGAATTAATATTTTAATGTTAGAAAAAGTTAACCAATAGAAAACAAACACATAGCTAATCTATGATAGTGTACGATTCTTAAGTTGCTCACATAGAGAACGATACTTATTCTCTCTCTAAATTTTTAATTTTTTTAACCTTTTTTAATATTAAGTACCTCTTTCAGCAACCTCCAGTAGAGGTGCCATTAGAGCATCTTTAATGGCATACTTCTCAGGATGCTTCTTAGTGTTTTTTTTTGTATATTAATAATGTAATAGTGTTTGTTAAGAACCACACAAAATAGGTAATTATTGGTTGAACCTTTAGGTTGTTATAATTTTAATAATAAAATATTATAAAACATATTAATAATTTTTAAAATTAATTAAATAAATTTAAAATTGTAAACTTATATAAATTAACATAAAACATATTAGAAAATAATAAGAAAAAGATAATACAAATAAATATTATTAATAACATATATTTAACAATTTCGATAAAAATTAGAAACTTAAAAGATAGTAACATATAAATTAAAAACAGAAACTTAAAAAGATACAAACATAAAAATGAAATACAAAATATTTTATTAAATGAACAAAAAGAAAACATTTGGGGAGGCTAGGGTTGGAGAGAAAAACATTTGGGGATTTATTGTTTTCTTTCACAAAAAAAACATTTTTCAATTAAAACCAACAAAAAAACACAGCCAATCACATGAATACATGTGGCCTAAGACTCTCAAATAAAAACATCTTCGGCTACAACCGAATGGACCTTAAAAATGGACTATTTGCATTACTTGGGCTTTCTTTAATACTACAAGACCCGATCGAATACCTGGTTAAAGATTCCCTTACCTCTAAGATCCCCCTAATAATGTTGACCTTAATAAGATGATTTACATAAAATGTAACTTTTAAGTTAAGATATGTGAAAAGAGTAAGTATATAAGAATGCTAAGTTTTTGATATGTTAATTTTGGTCCAATACATGACAATATTGCCCCAATAAAGTGATCAAAGATAGTTATAGTGAGAAATTTAGTTATGAGTTATATTTCAACTTTACTAGTTTTGATTTTATTTTTAAAAAAACTGGATAATTAGGTTGATGAAGCAGATCTTACTTTAGCAGATCTTACTTTTGAATAGTGGTTACTTTTGAACAACCACGTTCCACACATGTTCAGAGATTTGTCTATCTACGAGTGGACAATTGGTTGAAGAAAAATGGACGCACGGTCCGTATATGTATGATGTTGCAAAGAGCGATCATTTGAATGAGGTTTTTTGGATATCGATGACCTATATTGTCCAAAAAACGCTTCCAATTAATCTTAAGACTCTCATGTTCATCATTGGATAGACAATTATTGTCCATATGTTCACATATACATAGACTCAATCATTTATACTAAACTTTGTAACAAGTGACTCACATGGACAACAATGATCAATTAGGTTTTTATTTTAATTATTATATGTCCACGAACAATATTTATTCACGAATAATTTAAAAAACCACAAACTCTTTAATCAATTAGGTTTTCATATTTTTTTTAAATAATCAAACACAAGTATGTATATCCATAAAATTAGATACTTCAGTTGACAATTCAATTATGAATGAACAAATGGTCAACTCCAAATAGATAATGTGTAATATATTGATTCATCCTAAAATATAGTAGAAGGCATTTTAAAATTTAGAATAAGTATAGCCATTGTGTAGTGTATAAAAATAAGTATAAAATATTTTAATATTTACAATATAAAGTGATTAAAAACAAAAGAGAAAGAGTGAGAAAGAGAAAGAAAAATAAATAATGTAAGTATTAGTTAGATGGCATATTGGTTATTAAGAGAACTTTAGAAGGTTATAAGTGCACAATATTTTTTTCATTTCCCCAAATTTTGAAAGTTACTAATGATGCAATTTATTTTCAAAAAGTGACTATAAATGGAAATAACTCTACTTAATAAAGAGTCTTTAACACCGATATACCAAAAAATAAACACATGTCAAATTTATACTAGTTCAAATAATAAAGATATAAAAAAAAAATTTAATGAATAAAATAATACATGTTTTTCTTTTTAACACCCCACGTAAAAATAATACATTTTTTTTCTTTTTAACACACCACGTAAGTTTATACCAGTAAAGATGGTCTTAGGAACCCATATGACACTGTTGACACTTATACGACCTGTGTCAGGTTTGGTTCTTCCAAGCTTAAAAAATAAGAAGCTGCAAAGGTGAATCTTTGAATATTTTTGTTCATGTTTTCACGGTAGGGTTGATAGAAGCAAAAAGGTTAAATTTAGAGTAGGTTTTAGTCGGATATAATCTCAGTATATGAATACTTGTATGAAGATTAAGTTATAACAAAATTTGTTATATAAGATATGATTTGGCGTATTTCAAATCTATCTTTAATATTTTTGAAGTACATTTTGTACTAAAATATACTTTGGGTTATAACCTTTTATTTTGGAATATTTGCATAATCAAACCCTTGTTATTCGAATAAATAACAAAACTTAAAAGTAAAATTTGTAATTAAATCACAAGCAAATCGTAAAATTAGAATCGAATCTCTGAAACGCCTCGACCGCCAGCTATGTGGTGGGCCCCATGTCCATCACCAGCCCACGGTCCCAGCTCTCTTAATGGGCCTCACGTCCTCTCACTAGGCCCCTGAACCCATCAATATCCAACAGCCAGTTTGCTAGTCCGGGAGGCTTAAATACTTCTTTACCGACCCTACATATCACCACATGATCTTTCCTGTGTTTTGGCCTCACTCACACAGTTCCGACAACCACTTCACGGCACCCATCCTTTGACTACTCCAGCATAAGTACGCTTAGCTGTGGAGTTTTCTCAGGACCGTTGACCAAAAAGATAAGTGCACTTTGGTGACATAGGTTGGCAAATCAATTCATTTAAACCTCTCCGCAAACTAGGGTCTCACAATCTCTCTCCAATATATTTATATAATATTATTTGTTTTTAATTTATATTATTACATCAAATATATTTATAATAAAATTCAAACTTTTTTTCCACACATTTCACAATTTTTATTTTTGAAAAAGAACGTATATAACTCAATCGCTAAAAGAAAAAATATATGTACAACATCTACATAAGGTATACCTAAGGCGGCACGCAAGCAAACTGTGCACACAAAACTTTTAGATAATAGTTCAAAATATCTATAAATAGGATTAATATGTTTACAACTACAAATGAGCATGAACTTTGATTTCTCAGGTATCTAAATTAAAAAATTTATTCAGTTTAATGTGGTTCTTTATTTAAGAAAAATAAAACTTTTTAAAAGTTTCAAAATATTATAAAAATTTATTTTTTTAAAAAAGTTTAAAATATTATAAAAATTAAAAATTTTAAAAGCTGCAAATTATAATATTTAATTTAAGTATATAGAATATTAAAAATATTTAAACTCCACAAAAGTATTATTAATGTTTTAACTCTAAAAATATTTAAAAATTTAATAATATTGTACATAAGTATGATTGAACGGGTTTGAGTTTACATAAATATGTTTATATTTTTCGTACGGGTTTTCTATTTTTAAAATCTTTTACGGGTTAAGCTAAAATATAATTTTTTATTTACAACAAAATCGTCTCGGGTGTACCGCAAGTTGACCACATATATATATGAATCTACTTATAATACAAATTCATAAAATTATGTAAAATTAAAATGATATAAACACATATAAAACTAGGCTATATAAACCAACTACAAAAATTATCAACCAAACAAACATATTAAATTATGGACATGTGGTGTATACCACAGGGTAAATCCTAGTAAAATAGTGTATTGGTAGAATTGATTACAAAGAAAAACATAAAACTAGCGTGTAATGCTTTACTAATTGTATTTCAATTCTCTTGTCTTTGATATATTTTGCTTATGTAATAATTTGCATTATGAAGATAAAAGTCTAATACTTTATAGTTTAAAAAACTATGGCTTAAACAGAAAATGATTAAAACCAAACTGAATAAACTAGAAAAATAAAACTACAAGAAAACATAATTACATACAATTTTATATGGTTTTAGTTTGGTAATTTTGTGGGCTATGCCACTTTCAAAACTCAAAAATGTAAAACTGCCACTTTCTTTAACTCTTTTTCAAAACATGCCATAATACTATTGTGTGCAACCACAAATTGACGATTTACCCCTCGCAAAAAAGACAAAAAACGATAGACAAAATCAAAATAAAAAAAGAGATCTCGTCCACAAGATTTGGTCTACTACATCTGATCCATCTATAGAAAAATGTATGGTCCATAGTGTAACCTTTGCTCAATCGTGGATGACATTTTACAGAAACGCATCACTTGTTTCATCCATCTGGACCGTCGAATCAGATCCACTAGAACTGTCAGGCGGAACAAGTCTATCATAACTAGTTTTTGTCCGCCGGAAATGGTTTGCTGGATCTGGTTTGTCACAACTAGTTATCGTAACTGGTCTATCTGGTCCGCTGGAACAGTTTATAGTTCGTCGGAACTGTCTATGGTCCACTTGAACTGGTCTGCCAGATTTGGTCTATCGAAACTCGTCTATTTGGTCTGTCGGAACTAGTCCGTCGAATCTGGTCTGCGAGAACAGGTTATAGTTCACCAGAACTGACTATGGTCTACCAGAACTCGTCCGCCAGAGTTCTGGTTGAAACTCGTCCGCCGAAGTTTTGGTCTGTTGGAACTGGTCCGTCAAATTTGGTCTGCCAAAACTGGTTATAGCTCACCGAAACTGACTATGATCCGCTGGAATTAGTCCGCTGGATCTGGTCCCCCGGAATTAGTCCGCTAGATCTGATCCGCCGGAATTAGTCCGATGGATCTGGTCCGCCGGATTTCATCTGCTGGATCTGGTCCGCCGGAATTCGTCCGCTAGATCTGGTACGCCGGAATAGCTTGTTGTTAGAAGAAGAAAAAAGAGATGAAGAAAAAGAAAGAAATAATTTAAAAAAAAAAAAAATTTTAGATATTTCATTGATGAAAGGATATAAATGTCTTTTTTATGACTCTTGTGGCAGGGAAAAGAAGATAGAAAAGAAAATAGCACCTGATAAAAGATTGGATACTGTACATGACATAATATATAATTTTTTCTTTTAATTTTAATAAATTGATAAACTTTAAAACAAATACAAATCAAACCGAAACGAGACCTAAAATTTTGTCCCCAGTCCTATTTTCCATAATGTAATGTTGTCACACTGGTTAGTTGAGTCGATTTAAATATCTCTTCGAGCACTAAAGGTTACAGTTATAGTACAGATTTGACTCTTTCAACTTTCAATACCATCTTCGTAGTTTTATATTTCAATATTTCGAGTAGTACATATTAATTAAATGTGTCAATAACAAATTTGCAAGGAGCTTTTGATATTTTTTTTCACTTTTAGTTGGTAATTAAAAAAGAATGTTTGCAAGAATTTTATAATTGTAAACTAAAACACCATTTGCTTGTTCAATATAAAAAAAAAAACAAAAAAAAACACCACTTGCTTTACTTAAAGAGTACTTCGAATACTAGCTAATTCAACGCATTTGGAACCAAATAGCACTATTTAATTTTGTATTTTGTTTTGCCTGGTCAAGGTTGGATGAAGTCAAAATGTTGGTACCAAAATGAGCGAGTAGAATGATTAAGTGCACATTATTTAATTATATCATTTATTAGTATAAGATGCAAGTGGTGGTTCATGGACCTTGTATATATAAATGTGCATAATAAACACAAAAATAGCTCAAACACAATCTCAGAGAAAGAAAAAAAAAACAAGAAAAAAGACAAGAAGATAAAAAGGATGGAGAAACAGTTACATGAATCCATGGAGGCTGCTCACATTGAACAAGCCATTGGAACACACGAGTCGTCGCCGAAAAAGGAGAAGGAAAAATCCCATAAGCATAGAGGAATATTTCATCTTCACCACCACTCAAAAGATGAGAAAGAAGAAGAGAAGAAGAAAGAAGGATCAAAGAGAGAGAAGATAGCTGCAGCAATGGTTGGTCTTGGAGCCACCCTCAAGAAGATTAAGCATCCGCGCAACCACGGAGGAGGTGGAAAAGAGGAACAAGAAGGAGGAGGAGGAGGAGAAGGTGAAGAGGAGGAAGGAGAAGAAGATGAGTCTTCGGAGGAGGAAGAAGAAGAAGAAGGAGATGATGGTGGGGATGAAGAAGAGGGAGGCAAGTTTAGTGCTTTCATTACAATGATCGCCGAAGCCTTTGAAGAATGAAAATTTAATTTGTGACTCATCTTTATTCGAATTTGCTATCAAATTCATTTGTAATGTTTCTACTCTTTCTAAATTTTGAAACGGGACGTTGAATTATGAAAAATTATATGATCTTTTGGTATCTATTTGTAGAAGTAACTTAAATTATAGTCCTAGTCCTGTCTTTTTTCTTGTGTGGGAATATTATAAATGTAGTTCAAAGAAACGACTGATTCTCCATCTACTTAGCCAGCCATATAAAAGATGTTATTGGATAAGCTCTAAGTTATGTTTTTTATGCTATCTCATATGCCTTGATTACTCAATTGTACACTTGATCAGTTGACTTAGAAAGATAGAAATTGGGAGTAAATTAAAGTATACTTTTATAGGTCTAGTTACCAGCTTATTTTTTGAAGCCTCAAGTTTGTAATCAAATTTTGATTGACATAAGAAATAATATTTAATTTAAGTCTTGTTAATCGATCATATAATATGTAGTTACATTGTTCAATTCTTGTTGACATTTTAGTCTTCATGTCATGTTTTTGCATTTGGTGAAGAGATCTAAAACAAAAAATTATTTAGTTACTTATATCACCAAAATTTATTTATCTTTTTATATAAATGTTTTTAATTATGCTTGAGCTATAGCAATTTTAAGGACAAATGCTCTACTTAAGTGTTGTCCAATATCATATGAGTGAAGAAAGACACACAAAAAAATGATCTTGTAGTGATATATAGGGCCAAGTCAACAAAATTTTCCAACTTTTTCAAAATAGCTCATCGACCGTCAAATTAGAAGAGTATGAAGTGCCATGGGCTCTTACTATGTGTAATGCCCATGTCCCGTTTTGGAGGGTGTCGATCGACACCACTGAAGGGTGTCGCTCGACACGAGCGTATTTCGGTTTGATCGGTTCGTTTTTAATTGCAAAATCGTGTGGTTATTGGTTGGTTTAACCTAAGTTGCGTTTAAAAGAGGAAAAGGTCGACCTAAGGTGAGGGCAGCCGCGTTTGTTTCTTCTCTAAAGTTTTTAAGTTCTCTAGAGAGGTTTTGTGAGGTTTGAGAGTGTTTGGAGGCTTGATTTTGGTGTTTATGTCCTTGGGAAGAGAGATCTCGTAGCTGTGGTGTTAGGAGAGTCATTGGTTGCTGTTGTTGTGATCTGTTCGTCCTTGTTTCAGTCATTTTGAAAGGTGAGTGCATGACTAGGCTGATCTAAGTAGTTTTGATTGTTTTCTCTGATTGATGATTGATTTATGTGTTTGTATGCTTGTTTATGTGGTATGGTGTCTTGGTACGAGTCTGAGAAGGTGATAAACCGGGCATGGAGTACTGGAGTTGGTGGATCCGTTGATGAGAAGTGGCTGGAGCGATGTTAGGATTTCGGTGTCGCTCGAAACCAATGGAGGGTGTCGATCGACACCAACTTTCTTTCTCGCGAGGATGGTCGCGAGTGTCGAGCGACACCAGCGGATGGTGTCGATCGACACTACTCGTCAGAACGGGTCATATTGTGTTGTTTTGTGTTGTATTTGGTGGTTATTTGATTTATACTTGGATGTGTTCATTTCTGCTTGTATGAATAGCCAGTGGTGTGATGATTGTCTCACTAAGTATTTATGAAATACTTATGCATCTCTTTCTTTCATGCAGGTAAAAGCAAAGTGTGATCCGTGGAATCATGGCGAGGAGAGGAGGATGATCTAGGCGCTCATTGGTGTTTTAGATTATTGTAGGATTTGTTAGGGTGTTTGAATGGAATTTAGAGGCATGTTAGGATGATTATGTTTCTGGAATAATGTGGTTGAACTTGTTGGTTTGATGGAATTGTTTAATTGGATTTTTATTAAGTCTTCCGCTGGTTACGTTGATTGGTTTGTTTTAGTGAGATTGTCTGGTTTGCTTTAAATGGATTAATCCGGTTTGCATGATTTAAAAAAAAAAAATGGGATGGGTTCTTTCACTATGGAAAGTATAGATTTGATATTGCAGCAAATTAAAGACATTGTGCTATCCAATTTCTAAAAATTGGCAGTCCATATGAAAAGGAATAAAATAATTAAGTTGCACACTAATATTACCAAAATGCATTTACACTCTTCCTCAACACATTTCACTACTATTTGACATATTTGTAATAAAACGATTCATGATGGGTTATACTAGGAAGCAGGGCCGGCCCTTTAGTAAGGCAAGGCGGCCCTTTAGTAAGGCAGGACCGGCCCATTAGACCACATTTTATATAAAACAATTAATGCCACATTTATGAAAACATGATGTTGGTCTAGTGGTTTGAAACTATGAATGGTGCACTAATTTTGCAAGTCTAGTGTTCGAATCTCATCAACGACATAGAACTTTTTTTTTTAAGTTAATATCTTTTCATATCTATCCATTCCGAAATTATCTCCATACCATTTTTTTTATACGGCAATTTCCTTTACTTTGATGAGATTCGAACACTAGACTTGCAAAACTAGTGCAAGTATTAAACTAACACAAATCTAACTATAACAATAATTTCGAGGATAAAAGGAAGAAAGGTAAACTAATTTTCTCGACAAAATAGAGAGGAGCATCGTTGCAAAAAAAAAAGAAAAGAAAAAAAGGGCAGCACTACTGATCTGAACTTTTAAAGTTCCATAAATCAAATTGCAAAATTCTATTGTACTACTTTTCAAAAAAAAAATATATATATATATATTGTATTAGTTTTGGTATTTTTCTAACCCTCATCTATCATTAGTCATATTCTTGTTTTTTCTATATGTAATTATGAATCGTGGGTTTTTTTAAATAGAGTTTTTCTAATTGTTTGTAGGAACTATGCCTCATGTTAGCACTAGAAAACATGTTTCCTAGATTTGATAAAGTAGTAAAAAGAGACGGGAGGATGAGTTGATTAGATCTCAGACTAACGCCATGCTTATGTTACAAGAACTCCTAGAAGTAATGTGGTTGATGATGAGATAAACGACAATGATAATGAGAATAATATTTCTGAAGATGTTAAGAAAGATCAAAGAAGAGCATATCAATGATGAGCATGATAGAGGAGTTGATATGGATGTGAACATGGAACATTGTGAGAGTAAAGAACCTGACGGCACTCAAGATCAACATCAACATGAGTTTGTGGATACTAATGATCCAGGGAATTGGGGTAAAATCAGAAAGGACACAAGAGATTTTTTGGTGAGACAGGGTCCTCCGGATAAAAAACTTAAGGATTATCAGTTTCCAAAAGATAATGCTGGTAGGTATTTTTCTCTTTCAAGCTTTTTCTCATTCAAGCTTTAGAGGTCAAAGATACAACAAGAAAAAGACTTTTTGACATCTTGTAGGAGGCATTGATTGATCTGGAGTTGAAAGTTGATGATGTGAGAGGACAAGGATATGACAATAGGGCGAATATGAAAGGAAAATATAAAGGGGTGCAAAGTAGATTGCTTGAAATTAATCCCAGGGCATCTTACACACCATGTGGATATCATAGCCTTAATTTGGCTCTTTGCGTTATGGCTACCTTATCTATCTACAAAAGTTGTGTCGTTTTCCGGGATTGCTCAACGGATTTATTGCTTGTTTTCGTCTTCGACAAAGAATTGGGATACATTCAGCAAAATGGTGAATGGTATCACACTAAAACCATTATCGCAAACTCGATCGCTTGGAAAGTCGGATTGACAATGTGAAACCTATACGGTTCCAAGCTCCACAAATACGAGATGCTCTATTTTACTTAGCTGAAAATAGTGATAATCCAATGCACAAAAGTGAAGCGGAGTCTCTTGCAGAGAGTGAAATACATGGAATTGGAGGGTTTGACTTTTTGTTTGGAATGGTTACTTGGCATGAGCTCCTTTCTGCTTTTAACATAGTAAGCAAAATTCTTCAATCAGAGGATATGGATATAGATGCTGTTATTTTTCAACTAAAGGGGCTTGTTTCTTTTTTGAAAGATTATAGAGAAACTGGTTTTGAGCAATTAAAAGTTGAAGCTACACGTATTGCAAATGATATGGAGATTGAACCAGCAATTTCTATGAAGCGAAAACGTACCAGAAAAAACAAAAGACATTTTGATGAAGATGTTCAAAATGATGATGAAGGTATGGTTTTACAAGGTGAGGAAGGCTTTAGGATTAATTATTTCTTAAACATCATGGATCAAGTGATTGTTTCTATTGAGACGAGATTTGAACAATTTCAAAGGTATGATCAGATTTCCGGATTTTTGTTTGATTTAAAGAAGCTGAAATCTGGTAATGATGAGGGGTTGATGGAATCTTGTGTTAAGCTAGAAGCTTTTTTGACGCATGGTGTGCACTCTGACATAAGTGGAAAAGATTTATTTTTAGAGTTAAAACTTCTGAAAGAAGTTTTACCAAGAGAGATTAAAAGGGCTATAGAGGTGTTGGATTTTTTTTTTAAATAATAGAGGGTTGTTATCCGAATACGTGGATTTCTTACCGTATATTGTTAACGATTCCGGTTTCAGTTGCCTATGCAGAAAGAAGTTTTTCAAAGTTCAAGATGATAAAGAATTATCTACGTTCTACGATGTCACAAGAAAGATTGAATGGATTAGATATGATGTCTATCATGAGAAATATGGTTGAAAATCTCGACTATGAGAAGCTGATCAATGAATTTGCTAAAAGACAAATTAGGAAGGTTGATTTTCGTTTAGCAAAGTAAACTAGATCTTTTTATTTTGTTGCAATTTTTAGTAACTTTTTCATTTGACTATATTTAATCATTTTTAGTCATCTAATGAATGTTTAATACTGATCTTTTTATCTTTAATATATATATAAGAGAAGACCACATTTTTTAATATGCTTTAAACCACATATCGGCTAGGACCGGTCCTGCTAGGAAGTTATTTCTAGTGTCACGTGAGTGTGAACAAAACACAAGAAATATTTGTTGGTCATCATGCAGAGTTAGTTGACAAACCTTAAGATTTTTATGAAATAATGCACTAGCTGTCAAACAAAAATGGGTTTAGTGGGTCGAATTGTGAAGCAAGGCTTGAAGAATGAGATGGTCCAGTCTACATGGTCGATTTTATCGTTTTGGGTTTATTTTTTTCATTTAGGTAATTTTAAGATATGGTGTTGATTTGAATTTATCTTATTTAGTTATTGTTTCTATATAAGTTGATGGAAACAAAAAATAAGATATAAAGAATTAATTTGTTAAAACTCTCATATTATTTGTTCTTATATGCCCTTGACTGAATCTATCAATCAGCGACAAAAATGGGTCTTGTAGTCGAACATGCATGAGGCCAACGGGTCATTTTCATATTTTTTTAAGGCTTAGGCTTTGCATGTAAGTGATAGAATGATCTAAAACTTTTATTTGGCTTGTGAGTTGTGACTGAGCCGACAAAAGCTAGGGATGAAGGACGATGCATGCTCTAAACTTATGAGTTTATTTCATAATTCATTAACTAGGTTCGGACCCGCGATACAGCGCGGGGGAAATAATTACTTATATATAATTTTTAACAGATTATAATGTATTACATTTTAATTTTATAGTCGATTACGATAAATCATATATTTGTGTAATAATTTTAAATTAAATAATAAACAAAAAAGCGTGTAAATAATAATACATTGAGTTTTAATGCAATTAAAAAAAAAAGTGAAAATTTAACAGCACGAAAGAATATTTATCGACAAATGATTCAATTTGACTATTTTGTAGTAGAAGTAGGAATATATGTAAAAATTACATACTTACAATATATTTTTTGACGGACTAACCCGCAAGAATTCATTTTGTAAAAAATATTATTCATAACTCGCTTAACCATTATAATTGTGATTTTAACAAACTACCCGCGAACTATCTAAATTTTACATATTTTGATATATAATATATTTTATCAATAAAAATTATCTCTCCAAAATTACATCTATGTCTCCAAAATAATATTTAAAATATTTAAATCCTAAATTACATATATATTTGAAACTTTTAATTATAATATTTTGAAACTTTTTAAACTTATAAATATGCTTATGTAACAATGGTTTTAATATTGGTCATACTTATACTGATTTTAAACCATTTTCCAAAATATTTAACCGAGTGTAGTTGAATATTATATGTCCGTTTTGGAAAATTCAAATTGCAACTTATGCAAAAAAAAATAATTTTTTATTAACATTTTTTTATTATATAGTATAATATCATAAATTAAAAATAATATTAACTAAAAGTTAAAAAAATAATAACTGATTAGTTAGAGAAATATTAGGAAATCATAATTTTTTTTTTTTTTTTTGGAAATCATAAAATTAGTTATGGAAATAATATAATCTTAAAATTAGATTTGGAAAGTATCCGATGTATGTATCCAAACCCAATTTAGTATCCAACTTTGAAGTATCCAATTGTTAAAATCGGGTTAAATTTTCAATTTTGACCCGACCCGTATTCTATTTTGTACTTCTCTTTTACTAATATAGAGATGAATTACGAATGAGAAATTAGTGGGCTAATAAGGAGCTTGTTATTAAGAGGGATAGGTTCTATTATGTAATTTGTCTAGACTTATGTATAATTTGGTAATTACATTACAGTACTTAGGTTTATACGTATCTTATTATATAAACCTTGGTTTTCAAAATCAGCCATTAACAAAATCGTGACACATGTCAATTATAAACGATAAGATGTTGACACGTGGCGTAACTAATTTTGTTAATATTTGGATAAAATAGAAATATTATTAACCCTATCGAAAAAGGAAATATATAAAATAAATACTTATTATATAAACTTTGGTTTTCAAAATCAGCGATTAACAAGATCGTGACACATGTCAATTATAAACGATAAGATGTTGACACGTGTCGTAACTAATTTTGTTAATATTTGGATAAAATAGAAATATTATTAACCCTATCGAAAAGGAAATATATAAAATAAATATTATAAAGAATTATATTAAAAATTATTAATAAATTTAAGCAAATAACCTAATTTCAGTTATGTCAATTGGGTTTATTAATAAGATAGAGATTTAAAATTTATAATTAACAAGAATTTATGGCGGTTTTTGTTTACTGACGAAGATTAAGGTTTAAACTTTAATTTTACAATTAAATCAGGTTATTTGTTGGTTTGGGCATATAAATGATAAATAAGAATTATGGTTTATCTTTATAAATTAAAATTATGGTTTAAGTTTAACAATTAAACGAGATTATATGTCGAAACTTGGTTTTTAAATTTACTAACTCACGTGATCATGATAAGTGTCAAGTAAAAACATAAGATGTCGCAACATGTTATATCTAATTTTGTTAATATTACGATACAAATAGAATTTTTAAACAACATTAAGAAAATAATTATAAAAAAATTAAATAATTTTTTTGAGAAATACCCCTTTTGGTGTACCCATTTTCAAAAACACCTCCTTTATCTATCCATTTTCAAAAATATCCATGTTTAAATATGAAAAATTATAAAGTTTTATATGGTTTATAAGGTATTTCTATATAATAACTACTACTTGTGAAAGAACCCATCCCATATTTTTTTTTTAAGCATGCAAACAATCCGGATTAACCCCTTTAAAGCAACCCAGACAATTTTAAAGAACACAACCAACTCAACGTAACCAGCGGAAGACTTAAATAAAAATCCAATCAAACCATTCCATTAATCCAACAAGTTCAACTATCAATATTCCAGAAACGAATTCATCCTAACATGCTTCTAAATTCCATTCTAGCATCCTAACAAATCCTACAATCATCTAAACACCAATGAACGCGTATATCATCCTCCTCTCCTCGCCATGATTACACGGATCACACTTTGCTTTTACCTGCATCAACGAAAGAGATGCATAAGTATTTCATAAATACTTAGTGAGGCAATCATACCACCACTGGCTATACACACAAGCACATTCAACCATAATCCAAGGAAAACAACCAAACAACCAATAAAAGATAAACCAGAATCGCTTCTGACTATCGGTGTCGATCGACACCCTCCACTGGTGTCGATCGACACTCGCTGTCGACCCTCGCGGACGACACCGGTCTCGACACTCCAATCGTAAGACGCAGTTATCCTCGCGCGATGATACGTTGGTGTCGAGCGACACCCACCCTTGGTGTCGATCGACACCGACTCCCAGCAGACGCTCCAACTGCGTTTCTCACTGGATCTCTTCTCCAAAATACCACCACGATAAGAACGAGTCTCCAAAGAATTCCACATGCATCAATCATCAAATAAACAGCCAAACAAGCAAAGAAAATCAATCAAACAATCATCAAAACCCTAAAATAAAGATCAAACATGCTTAGATAAGCCTGGTCATGCACTCACCTCTTTAACCAGAAGAACAGCAACGAAAACAAGGAAGAACAAGGAAGAACAAGGAAGGATCTGTCTCCTCTAACACCACACAACACTGATCTAGCCTCTACTAGCCTTAAACCACCAAGAACACCACCAAGCACCACCAAAGACTCACAAAAACCCTCAGAAGCTCTAGAACCTTTTTCTC
>NW_006238918.1:10287673-10288082 GCF_000375325.1 Capsella rubella
TATTAATGATGTTCTAGATGTACCTTATAAACTATATACAAGTTTACAATTTTTCATATTTGAAAAGGGATATTTTTAAAATGGATAGAAATTTGTGTATTTTTAAAAAGGGGTACACTAAAAGGGGTACACTAAAAGGGGTATTTCTCAAAAATTCTCTTTCAACTATTAACCTAATTTTTGGTTTTGCCAATTGTAGGTTTTACAATTATAAGGGTTATATGTTGAGTTTATAAATCTGCATTATAGTTTAGATTTTATAATTAGACGAGATTATTTATCGGTTTGGTTTTATTAAAGAGGAGTGAGATTTAGGTTTTACAATTAAACAAGGTTATTTATCAGTTTGGATTCATAAAGGAGAATTAGGATTTACAGTTTACAAATAAATTAGATTTTGAGTTTAACT
>NW_006238918.1:10288182-10288406 GCF_000375325.1 Capsella rubella
CATAATTTTATTCATGATTTTATTTTATAATATGTTATATTTGTTTAATTGTTAATATATGTATGAATATATTATACCATTGAGCAATTTCATTGTCTAAAATATAAGGGTGAATAAAAGATTTTGGAAAATAATATTTTTTGCTTAAATTAAAGATAACAAAGTTCAATATAAATCGTAATATAGCAATTTTAAAATATTTTTAAAGAAAATATGTAGTTTTT
>NW_006238918.1:10288506-10288747 GCF_000375325.1 Capsella rubella
ATATTATTTTTAATTTATGATATTATACTATATAATATAAAAATTTAAAAAAATTTAACTTTTTTTGCATATGTTGCAATTTGAATTTTTCAAAACGGAGATATAATACTCAACTACATTTGGTTAAATATTCTGGACAATGATTTAAAATCAGTATGACCAATATTAAAAAAATTGTTACATGAGCATATTTAAAAGTTTAGAAAGTTTCAAAATATTATAATTAAAAGGTTCAAATATA
>NW_006238918.1:10288847-10298402 GCF_000375325.1 Capsella rubella
ATTGATAAAATATATTATATATCAAACTATGTAAATTTTAGATAGTTCACGGGTAGTTTGTTAAAATCACAATTATAATGGTAAATTGAGTTATGAATAACGGTTTTTACAAAATGAATTATGTTACGGGTTGATACTTCATAAAAAATATTGTAAGTATGTAATTTTTACGCATATTTCTACTTCTACTACAAAAATAGTCAATTGAATAATTTGTTTTTTTCGTGCTGTTAACTTTTCACCGTTTTTTTAATTGTATCAAAACTCAATGTATTATTATTTATTCGCTTTTTTGTTTATTATTTTATTTAAACTTATTATACAAATATATAATTCACTGTAATCGACTACATTGCAATAAAAGTAAAATGTAACATATCCTAATCCGTTAAAAGTTATATATAGTTAATTATTTCCCCCGCGCTGTAGCGCGGGTCCGAACCTAGTTACAAAGTATATAATGTGACAATATTAAAAAAAAAAAGTTAGAGTTTCTCACTCCTCGGCTTGTAAGTGAATTGCTATGGCTGCGGGAACTTCTATCTACACTTGGTGTTGATTGCCCGTATACTATACCTCTCCATTGTGACAACCAGTCGGCTATTCATCTCAGTCGTAATCCGGTGTTACATGAGCGTACAAAGCATATACAGAGAGATTGTCATTTCATCCGTGATGAGATTGATCCAGCTGGCTGATATCCTCACTAAGGCTTTTGGACGCAAGGAGTTTGATGATTTTTTCTTCAAGTTGGGTATGTGTGATCTACATACATATTCCAACTTGAGGGAGGGTATTAAGAGGGATAGGTTCTATTATGTAATAGAGTATAGACTTATGTATAATTAGTACTTAGGTTTATACGTATGTATGTATAAAAGGCATTGGCCGCTGAACATGAATAATAACGAAACCTTTATACTAAGCTTGGTTTTGACACTCGTACAAATGTTCATATGGCATGAAGAAGGAAACTATACTTTGTGATAATGTGACAATTGAAAAGAGAGGTTTATAAGGCCGTTGGCCATATGAATTAATGATTGGTCGGATGGGGTAGTTTTCTCAAATGGACCCGAATATTATATAGCTTCGGGGGTGGCTATGGGTCGGTCCAGGTCATGTCTTCAGCAGTATGGGCCCTTGACAGGACTATTATGGCAAGTAACATAAGTCTTGTACGGGACCGGTTGTGTTCGGTACACTCGGACTAATTGCTACAAACGACTATGATAAATGAAACATATTGCATACCTGATTGATCGCTTGTGTCTTTATCAGAGAGTTGGACAATAAAAGATACGGTTTAAATTAGTTTACACTCAGCTACCCTAAACATTCCAACTAAACCGAACCAATTTCAAATTCCAACATGGCTACAAAACGGTTCTGATACTTACAACTCAGTCCTTGTTGAAACAAAAGAGTCAGGCTAAAGAGAAATAACATACTAAGATTAATTAATTAAGACACAACTTGGAGCCAGCAGATTTACATGGTACATTACACCACGAAAGAGGTTCATTTTTTAGGGCACAAACATAGAGCAAATAACAAAACTAAAAAGGTAAATAAAGAGTTCTTTGCTTCTTCAAGAAGCAACTAAACCAAAACACACTAACTTCAAGACTCCTACTATTACTACTTCTTCTTCTGCTGCTGCTTCATCATTAAGCTTCCTTGTGCCACACACACACTCTTTTTAATTCCCATCATCTGATGATTTCAAGTAAAGGGTTTCTCCACCATCCCCTGAGCTTCCTCCTCTGCCTTCACCACTTCCCATTTCCGGCTTCCCACGGCCAAAATCATGAAACCCACCAGCTTCTCCCTGAAGGATATGGAGACCACTGCTTCCTCCTCCGCTGCTCGAGCTCATTCCAAGCTGGCTATGGTGCAATTGCTGATGCTGAAGTGTCGCGTAAGGCTGTTGCTGCTGCTGCTGCTGCTGTTGAGCATACAACATTGAAGATCTAGCTGCCATTAGTGACTGCTGAGTCATCTGTTGCTGTTGAGTAGCTTGTTGCTGCTGCAAATAGTGTGACCCTCCTTCTCCTTGAATCATCCCACCACCAGCAGATCCATACTAATAACACAACAATACAAATCAGTTTCTCAACTTCCATACAACAAAACTTACTGAATAAACTAATTTTTACCTGGCTATGCACACTTGGAGGCTGAGGCTGAGAATCAGCTATTGCAGCTAAATACATTAAGTTGCGTTGAAGCCTTGCTTGATTCCTGTAACCATTCAAATTATAACCATTACTCATTTTTTCAAACAGAACACAAGTGAAAGCATCAAGTAGACATATATATGTTGGCTCTTACTCGGCACACTCGCTAAGCTTTCCAGAGTTTTGAGACTCAACAATCTTCAGAATCAACGATTTGTTCTCGTCCAAGTACTACAATCAAACAAAAACTTTGCAATCTATTATATTTTGTTGTTGTGTGAATAAAAGACATAGAAAGACTCAAAAGAGACCCCAGTAAACTTTAGATTCCGACTTATCAAAAGACAATAATGTTGAAACATCACAAAAGTGTAAGAAAGATTTGCTTCGAAAAGATTTTGAGGACCACACCAAAGAACTGAGATAAGGACCAGATGTTGTATCGGACCACTAAGTATATCTGGTCATGTAAGCAATAAAAGGAACACTTGGACTAGAAAAATTATACACATAGATCTAATGATAACAAATCTAAAACAGGACCACCATATTCACACATAAATGGTTTTGTGGTTTTTGCCATCAATGAAAACTTCCAGAACCCGAAAACCAAGACAAGAAGTAAACAAAAAAAAACGAGATATGTGAAAAAACCAATCTTCAGTTCCCAAGATTTGTCTGTTTTGAAAACACATTATTTTTTCCATTACATGTTTCAAGAACTCAAAACAACTGGACCCTAAAATCAAAAGAAAGAACCTTTCCTAAGCTTTGTTTCCAGTTTTATGCAATTTAATTGACAAAAGAAAAAGTTAAAACTTTCATTATAACAAATGATGAACCAAACCTTTGTGGACAAGAAAAACATAGAAAAAAAAGCTGAAAGAATCATAAAAGAAACAGAAGCTGATGCACACAAAACAAAAGAACCAAAAAGCATCTTTACCAACCAAGATTTATCAGACATAACATAGATTAAGAAAAACATAGAAACAAGAACCAAAAATAACCAAAACAAAATATCATTTAAAAAAGAAACCCATCATTCATATATGTTATAAGAACAAAAGAAAAGGGTTTATACTCTATAAAGTACTTTTGTTATATATGAACTTTGCAAGATAGTTTATCATTTAGAATTCAAGAAACATATAATAAAGAAAAAGAAAAAAAAAGATAATATAATAGAAGAAGAAGGAGAAGAAGAAGGAGAAGGAGAAGAAGAGAACCTGTTGGATATGATCAGAGGTAACATTGCTGGGGTAGTAACCAGCCATCATGGGCTGCATCTGCATCAGGTGCTGTTGCATTTCTTTTGCTATTTTATATAAAACCTGATAATTCCTTCTTATTTATTTATATAATTTATATAAATATATGTTTTTATAGAGACAAAACCCCCACCACAAAACCCAGAGGAAAAAAGAGAAGTCTTCTTCAAGTGAGAGAAGTAGAGATAGATAGATAGATAGATAGATATTAACTTTTGTATCAGTCTCTCTCTTTTCTCTTACTTGCTTCTGTATATAGAAAACTCTTAACTATTGAAAAGATGTGTATATATCTTCTGTGTGGTGTTGTGTGGTGTGTGTAGTGTGTGTTATCTCGCTTTCTCTCCTCCACAAAAGTTGTTTTTGCGTTAAAAGACTGAGAGAGACAGTGAAGTCTCTTAAATAGAGAGAGAGGTGAGAGAGAAGTGTGTGTGTGTATGTGTGTTTTCTCTTTTTCTTGGGTTTTGGGGTTTTGGTTTTGTTGGTATCTTTCTGTCTCATCCTATCTCTGTCTCTGCGAAGAGGAAAAGGTCACGTGACGAGTCATGCTTATTATAGAGACGTGAGACTACCTTTATGTACACACACACTACATTATATATATATATATATATATATATATATATGTCTCATTGATTGTTTATTATGACTTTGAAGTTTGAACCCTTTTAAAGGACTTTAACTTATAGCTCAGCTTCTTTACGTATTTTTTATGTACATACGGTGTATTTACGTGTACATTTAATATACAAAGATATCTTACATTTTTTTTATAGTATTTCTTATTTATATGTTTAGTTATGATTGATAACATAGATAATTTTGAATGGAGGAAGTTGAAAAACAAATAAACATGCACCACGTAAGAAACATTTAAGGTCACTCAGAGAATCATTGGGATAGGTTTTGTAAGAGTTTGATTGTGAAATGTCCTCTCTCTTTAGGTGTTTTAGATCTATTGATTTATACGATGACAGAGTGTAACAAGTTTAAATAACATTTGATTTGATATAAACATTTGTTAACAGGGTCTATTTCAAGGGTTATATCTATAAGACCTAGTTGAAATTCATTTACTATAAAATATCATAAATTTACAATTGGTATATAGCATCTAACATTATTTTAAATAATTACAATGAAATAATACTACCACTCGTTAACATACTTTCATTTTACGTGTATTCAAGTTCTTATCTAAGACATTTTCAAAGTAAGTGTGCTTTGTTAATTTGTTACAGTACTGATGCATTTCATCTTGTCTCAAGAAAAGTGCATGAATAGTCCCAGCTTTTATTGTACAAGATAGTGAGATGCACACATTTGTTTTTTCTTTGGCTTAGTAATAACAATTTGTGTTAGATTTATTTAAAAGAGTCATTATATATCAAACCCTTATAAATTGACTACTGTTTTAATAGTTAGAATTTTATTTTGAATAGTTTGTTCTCCTTTCTCTAGCTCTAGCTAGCTTTTTCAGCTTCTTGATGCTAAAATGCAAGTTCGAATGGAATAATAATGTATGAGACTTTTCTTAAAATAAGTCTTGGGTTGGGATGTATCTTTAGTCTATTAGTTAAGTCCACTAGACTCAACATTTTTTATAGGAGTTTAGGTTTATTAAACAGCGTTACTCTGTGTACGTAGTAGAGATTTGGCTCTAAATCAAGCCTCGTCAATACAATATCAAACAAGAAAAAAAAAAATTTGGGTTCAATTTAGTGTAGTTAATTAGTCATACTCGAGATGAAAATATTTTTTTCGATTTTTTCAAATATTTGTATGAGCTTATAATTCATTTAATAGCGTATAGTTAAGGATATTTAAGATAGAAATGATTTTTAATATATATTTGGTTTTTTTTAGTTACTTGCGCTAGCTTATAATTAAACCAAAAACATGAATAATCAATCAAATTTTTTTAGCTGTGAGATGTCACATAGTATATATGTTGTAATTGACTTATATCAAATAGATTAAATTTATTCCAACCAAATAATCAATTATATTAATAGCTAGTAACTCGATGTACTACTTACCATTTGAATGTCTAATATTAGTGACACTTGACCAAAGGATCTCTAAAGTTTTTAAAATGCTTTGGTAAGAAAAAGATAAATAATTAGTAATTTCATAAGTCCCTATCGCATTATTTTTTGTTCGAATTCTTGAAATACGTTTCGATGGTCGGTAATTTAATAAAACAAAAAGATTCAACAGCTATATTATCTTTGCGTGGTTATATTTAAATCCACGTTAAACCACTCTAGTAGATATAATTAAATATATAATTAACAACTTATTCGTTGATACCAAAAATGGATCCGAGATATTCCTTCTGTATATATGAACCACGGAGGGCTCAACTTTTAATGTTTGTTTTGTTTAATTGTAAGTACCAAAACTATAGTATTTTGAATGAAATATTTAATTAATCTCTTAGGATAAATGAATTGTTTTATTTTCCCGATTAGTTATGTCTTAAGAGACAATCAATAGTGTTTCTATATCATCACTATATACAAAAATGTAAACCAAAAACACTAGGACCAAACTAAAATACCATTCTTTAATTTTTGATGTAATTATTAAAAATTTTGAGAAATTGTTTTGGAATATTGTATTAATAGTCAAATTTTCATGAGGTTTCTTTATTAAATTTTCCTATCCAATTTTTTTTTAATGTTCCTTGTGAGATTACTTTATATTATATATGTATTCGTGCTACTTCCCATGTTAAATTTTATTTTATACATAATTTTCTATTATATATATTTACATCAATTTTCTATTTTTCTATTTTAAAAATAAGAATCTGATATGTTATATTAGTTTTTGTATTTATAAAGTTACTAATAGGTATAGTTAATTATATATATTCTATGTTATCGTCTCAGTATAATGTATATCATACAACAATGGTTTAACGCCACTACATAATTTTGTACTTTATTTGAAATTCCCCCTAAAATATTATATATACAAGGACCATCTTGTTTTGTTTTTTTTTTCTTTAGAAGACCATTTTGTTTTCTATATAACAAGTTAATAACTATATAATTAAAGTTAATTTGAGGTTGATGTCGAATCTTCTTCCATGTAAAAGATGTTGCAACTTGTAACCTATTGTATTAAATTTGACCAAATAATATGAAAATCCACTAAGATCTATATAAAATGAAACTTGTAGTTATTGAGGTGAGATATTTTATGGTAATTAAGATACATGAATATCACGTAAATTTCTTAATAACAATAAATGAAAGGTTCATTTCATACGTATAAAGTGGAATCACGTTGAAGAAGAATATGTGCTTCGATCTTTTAAAGACCGCTTCTGTCCAAATAATACTTCTTGTCAGTCATGCAGATGAATGACATCATTTTTTGAGATTCTAACTTTCCCCACTCTCACCTAGCACGCGCTTAGTCACGCGCTATGTTACATACGTATATATATTTTTTCTTGTTAGATATTTCGCCAATAATTAATTATTCTGATTTTGTTTTTTTTTCTTCTTCTTTTCAGGAAAAGTGTAAGAAAGAACTGAAACTGATTTCTGTTTTTCCAAAACTTTTAGTCGCAAGAAAAAAAAATGTGTTGTATCAATTAACGTGGTTATACCAAAAATGTGTTCTTTCAAATACATTTTACTTGACAAATATAGATTTTCTTCTGGCATATATAATTCCAAAATAAAATCATTTGATTATATAGAGTTTATAGTTTAGTGGGCACGAAAATTAAATGAGACGGACACATTTTACATGCAAACGAACATATAAAAACATAACTTCCGATGTGTCAAACATGTGATGTCCACGTATAATTTTATGTCTTTTCTTGCCTTTAAATTTTGGCAAGTTTTGTTAATTGTCGGTTTATAAATAACTAATGGGAAATGCTAAATGGCAAGTGACACAGTACTATTGAGTTTCAGTTTCTAATAAAAACAAGAACAAATCCACCTAATGTTATTTTTTTTTCTTTTCTTTTCATATGTGTAAATGAATTATAACATTTTAGATATGGTCTTAGATGTATTTATAGTATTTAGATATGTCTTTACCAAATGTTAGATTCTACATCTGCAAGAAAATATATGCAAACGTGCTCTGTGTTGAATACTATTATCTTAAATAAGTATAGAATCAATTATGAAATTGCCTCTATTTTTTAACCAAAAATTTGGGTAAAATGTTATGGGTTTGCTATTATTAAGTTTGAAAAATGTGATTTAACATGCGTTCTACTCGTCATGTATTGAGACGAAAACCATTGTTGTTATCGTCTATATTGACCGATTAATTAAGTAGACCGATCTCTTCTTTTCAAAATAAGTTCTCAAATTGTTTTTAACTTTAGCCCTATATACCTCTTAGTCTGTAGGCTTTCATTTGCCCAGAGAAATCAGAAAAAATCTTTAGGATAGATTTCATCCTGTCTTGAGAAAATAAAAAGAAGATAAGTGGTTCGATAATTGAAACGTCGCCTCCCTTGGTTAATAAAGCATCAATCGTGTTGTATAATCGAAAATCAAAAATTTAAAGTATAATCGAAGAATGAGAAAAATATTACGTAGCTGAGAGATAGATGAGAGAGAGAAAGATAAGAAGAGGAGGAAGAAGAAGAAAAAGAAGAAGAAGAGAGGAACAAAGACAAAGGTTCGTGGAGGAAGAGGTGTTGTGAGCATATTATCTAATACAATGTTTTTGACTGGATAAGTATAATATTATCTAATACAAATATTGTTATCTCGATACAAATATAACATAATTTTAGTAGCTATTGATTAATGTCTAATTATATTGTTTTCAGTCTGATCGGTTATAATATCAACTATAACAGTTATGGTTATTTATTTGGTTAACTATGTAAATCATATCTTACTGACATACGTTATAAGTTATTTGATAAATTCATAGTAATCTAGTTAAATTATTTATAGTTAATCATATGTTACCGATATAAATTATAAGTTATTTGATAAACTCATAATTATCTAGTTAAATGAATTATTATATGACTGATATCAACTAAGATATATATTTATGTACTTGTATAAAATAGGATATTTGCAACTCATGTACTTGGTTGACCATATTATTAAATGAATCGACCTCATCTTTTCAAAATTAGCTCTACATTTCCTTTTCATCTTTGGCCCTATACACATCTAATAACATAGGCTTTTATTTACGCAGAGAAAGAGAAAGGGAAAAAAAATATTTAGGATAGATTTTGTCTTGCCTTTGAAAAATAAAAAGGAGGAAATGTGTTCGATTATTCAAGCGTAGTCTCCTCAAGTTGTTAAACCATCAGCCGCATCGATTAGGCATTCTTTTAAGTTTCCGTCTCCTCTGTTTTTATTTTCTTCAACAGTCTTCTCGATAGTGGCTCCGGCAGAGATCCAAGCAAAGTTCGAGGCGATATCGACAGAGACGTCACAAATATTGGACATGTCGAGGATGAAAAAGGATTTATCGGGGATGTAAGAGAGACCATTGTAATCGTGGCCGCCGCTTCGGATTTTGAGGAGGAAATTTAGGGATTCTGAGCAGATGACGACGGCGGTGAGCATTGCGGATGTAAGCACGGAGGACGGAGGGAAAGCATGGCTGCTCTATGAGAAGACATTGTCGGTGATTTGGGATTGCGGTGATTTTTTCTCCTCGGAGAAACACTTGAGTAATGAGTTGTGTACAGAGGTCGGCTAAAAGATAGATGAGAGAGGTAAAGATAAGAAGAGGAGGAAGAAGAAGAAGAAGAAGAAGAAGAAGAAGAAGAAGAAGAGAGGGACAAAGACAAAGATCCGTGGAGGAAGAGGTGTTGTGAGCATATTATCTAATACAATGTTTTTGACTGAATAAGTATAATATTATCCAATACAAATATTGTTAGCTCGATACAAATATAACATAATTCCAGTAGCTATTGATTAATGTCTAATTATATTGTTTTTAGCCTGATCGGTTATAATATCAACTATAACATTTATGGTTATTTATTTGGTTAACTTTGTAAATCATATCTTACTGGTATACGGAATAAGTTATTTGATAAATTCATAGTTATCTAGTTAAATTATTTATAGTTAATCATA
>NW_006238918.1:10298502-10300149 GCF_000375325.1 Capsella rubella
GATGTCATTGACGTACTAGATTTTATAATTAACGTTTATAACAAATTTAGAGATATATATATATATATATATATATATATATACACGTTTATTTGATACTTCAAACCAAATAAAATCTCTTTCCAAATGAAATTAATTTCTCTTATTTTTTCAAAAAACAAATTTGGAAATTATTTTTTATAAGTTATAATAAATTTTAATTTTAATTTAATTTTAAATAAAGATAACTCGTCCATCGGACGGGTACTAAACTAGTTTATGTATAATAGGCATTGGCGGCTGAAGTGAATTGTCACATTATCTCTATATTAGTAAAAGAGAAGTACAAAATAGAATACGGGTTGGGTCAAAATTAAAAAATTAACCCGATTTTAACAATTGGATACTTCAAAATTGGATACTAAAATGGGTTTGGATACATACATCGGATACTTTCCATATTTAATTTTAAGATTATATTATTTCCATAACTAATTTTATGATTTCCTAATATTTCTCTAACTAATTTAATATAATATATTAAAAACAATTATCATTCTTCTTTGACATTTATTTGATATTATTTTAAAATTTATGATATTATACTATATAATAAAAAAATAAAAAAATTTTAATTTTTTTGCATATGTTGCAATTTGAATTTTTCAAAACGGAGATATAATACTCAACTACATTTGGTTAAATATTCTGGACAATGATTTAAAATCAGTATGACCAATATTAAAAAAATTGTTACATGAGCATATTTAAAAGTTTAGAAAGTTTCAAAATATTATAATTAAAAGGTTCAAATATAAAAATAAATTAGAATTAAAAATATTAAAAATATTTTTTGAGACATAATTATTATTGATAAAATATATTATATATCAAACTATGTAAATTTTAGATAGTTCACGGGTAGTTTGTTAAAATCACAATTATAATGGTAAATTGAGTTATGAATAACGGTTTTTACAAAATGAATTATGTTACGGGTTGATACTTCATAAAAAATATTGTAAGTATGTAATTTTTACGCATATTTCTACTTCTACTACAAAAATAGTCAATTGAATAATTTGTTTTTTTCGTGCTGTTAACTTTTCACCGTTTTTTTAATTGTATCAAAACTCAATGTATTATTATTTATTCGCTTTTTTGTTTATTATTTTATTTAAACTTATTATACAAATATATAATTCACTGTAATCGACTACATTGCAATAAAAGTAAAATGTAACATATCCTAATCCGTTAAAAGTTATATATAGTTAATTATTTCCCCCGCGCTGTAGCGCGGGTCCGAACCTAGTTACAAAGTATATAATGTGACAATATTAAAAAAAAAAAGTTAGAGTTTCTCACTCCTCGGCTTGTAAGTGAATTGCTATGGCTGCGGGAACTTCTATCTACACTTGGTGTTGATTGCCCGTATACTATACCTCTCCATTGTGACAACCAGTCGGCTATTCATCTCAGTCGTAATCCGGTGTTACATGAGCGTACAAAGCATATACAGAGAGATTGTCATTTCATCCGTGATGAGATTGATCCAGCTGGCTGATATCCTCACTAAGGCTTTTGGACGCAAGGAGTTTGATGATTTTATAGACAGGTTGGGTATGTGTGATCTACATACATATTCCAACTTGAGGGAGGGTATGT
>NW_006238918.1:10303781-10410850 GCF_000375325.1 Capsella rubella
CCCCCGTAAGGTGTAAGTTCAACCCTTAATTGACTCTGAAATTATATTTCAGTTTGGGTTGACAAAATAGTGGTTATGGTTTAGATTTTGTAATTAAACGAAATTATATATCGGTTTGGGCTGATAAAATAGTGATTAGGATTTAGAGTTTATAATTAGTCGAAATTATATATTGATTTGGGTTGATAAAATAGTAGTTAGGTTTTAGATTTTATAATTAAACAAAATTATATTTTGATTTGGAAATCATTAATACATAAATAATTTGAAATATAGCTGATAAATTTATATTTATTGGGACTTTTTATTTAGCAGGGAGTTAGATGGTAACTTATTTGACTAACTTTACAATTATCTAATAATATCTTCTTTACGGATATATCGACATAATAAATAACCAAACCAATAGCCTCCACTGTACCGTATCCGAAGTCATCATTGTATCTTCTCCAAAATCTTTATCCTCCCAACGTCGGCGCGTCAGAAGCTAGAGGAGGTTAGCGTGTGTGTAGCATGCTCCCTACTCTATTATAATGTAAAAGCTATTATTTGTTTTGTGCAAATCAAGTTAGTGGTAGATGGGTAACTTTATGTCTCAGGTGGAGAGAGACTTAATTTTTTTTTTTTCCAGACCAAAAGTTTTGTTTCCAATTTATCTGGGTATGAAAATTTAATAAGCCCTATAAAATATTTATATTACCGGTTTATATAAATACTCAATTTAACGGATAATATTTCCAATTTATTTGGGTATGAAAATTTAATAAGCCCTATAAAAGATTTATATTACCGGTTTATATAAATACTCAATTTAAACGATAATAAGCCCTACTAAATTTATTGGGACTTTTTATTTAGTAGGGAGTTAGATGGTAACTTATTTGACTAACTTTACAATTATCTAATAATATCTTCTTTACGGATATATCGACATAATAAATAACCAAACCAATAGCTTCCATTGTACCGTATCTGAAGTCATCATTGTATCTTCTCCAAAATCTTTATGCACCCAACGTCGGCGCGTCAGAAGCTAGAGGAGGTTAGCGTGTGTGTAGCATGCTTCCTACTCTATTATAATGTAAAAGCTATTATTTGATTTGTGCAAATCAAGTTAGGGGTAGATGGGTAACTTTATCTCTCAGGTGGAGAGAGACTTAATTTTTTTTTATCCAGACCAAAAATTTTGTTTCCAATTTACATAGGTATGAAAATTTAATAAGCCCTATAAAATATTTATATTACCGGTTTATATAAATACTCAATTTAACGGATAATATGTAATTTACCGAGATAACATATTATTTAACATGTTTAAAAAAAAGTTATCGAATGCTTTTAATCACTGTTGAACAGTGTTATAGAATTCATGAAAATATATATCGGTTTGAGTTTATAAATCAGTGGTTAGGCTTTAGATTTTAAAATAGTGGTTAGGGTTTAGTTTTTGTAATTAAACGAAATTATATTTTCGTTTGGGTTGAAAAATAGTGGTTAGTGTTTAGATTTTGTAATTAAATAAAATTATATTTCAGTTTGGATTGACAAAATAGTGGTTAGGGTTTAGATTTTGTAATTAAACGAAATTATATTTTGGTTTGAGTTGATAAAATAGTGGTTAGGGTTTAGAGTTTATAATTAGTCAAAATTATATTTTGGTTTGGGTTGATAAAATAGTGGTTAGGGTTTATGTTTTGTAATTAAACAAAATTATATTTTCATTTGGAAATCATTAGTACATAGATAATAGAAAAAATAGTTGATAACTGAAAATTTAACGCCAACGTCGGTGCAAGCCTGGAGTAGTCAGATTTTTTTTCAGAAAATATTTCCGTAGTCTAGACACCCTATTTAGCTTCTTTGAGTTTATATTTTTAGTTAAATTACGTTGAGGGCTACAAAAGTAACTTTGATAAGGCAGAGGAGAGAGATCTAATAAATTTTTTATCACACCTTCATTTTTGGTTTTCAGATGATCTACGCACACAAATTTAACAAGCCCTATAGAGCATTTGTACCGTTCATCATCATTTATCTTATTTACTCATCCTATTTCTTAATATTTCAGTTTAATGCTTCCACAACTCATTCAAATTGTATTTAATACAATTAAAAGAGTTAAAATATTTTTTTTTGATTTATACGCGTAAATACAAAACAACAACATCTATAATATATAGATATATATACCACTAAATTAATCTTATCTAAAGCCACCTAAAATTAGAAGACAACCGATTTTATGCACAAAAAATATGAAATAAATAACTAAAAGACAAAACAAAAAATACTAGGGTAAACAAATCAGTACTGTCGCTGACAAGAAAAACTTAAACTCAAAATAATAATTTGGGCTACAAGAATCAAAGGCTTCTAAAATATAAGGTTCTAACATCTACTATTTGACCTAAATTAAAATTAATCAAATAGCGATAAACATTTCAAATACTAAACTAATATAAAAAATGAAAAAAACAATTTATATGAAAATAGAATAGTAAAAAATAACAACAGTAAAAAACCAACAAAACAAACACTGTAAAACGAAAAAATACAACGAAAACTCATAATTTAAATAAAAACTACATCAAAACAAAAAAAAGTATAAACCTCCTGCGCGTAGCGCGGATCAACTACTAGTATATATATAATATTAATACTCATTCTCTTCCAAATTATAAGATTTTTAACCTCTCTTACTTGTACTATTAGAGTTTTTTTTTCAATTTTTATGCAGAATTTAAATTAATTTAATTGTTTACGATTATTCAAATTATGCAGTAATTTCTATTGGTTGATTTTAATAAAATAAATTTAATCTTTACCATTTCTTAATTGTTTTGCTTTTAAGCAATACATCTTATACAATAGAAAAAGGTAGTTTTTGTAACTAAATATATTTCAAAAATATGGAAGTGGTAAGTTAGCTTGATAATGAAATAATTATTATATAAGCATATTATACTATTAAAAATTTGCTAGAGAAGAAACTAAATAGATTAAGAAAGAATGATAATACGATAATACCGGTCAAGAACCAATGTTTGTGAAATGTGTTTTTCCATTAACAGTATACTTTAGGGAATTTTTATATTTGTATTATATATATATACTAGATTTTAACCCGCGGTACACCGCGGGACGATATTCTAAAATGTATTTTTATATTAATTTTGTTTGGTATATAAGAGTGTACTACTATATTTTTGATTGTTAATTCTATGATTTAACCCGTAAAAATATTGTATGATAATTTATCTTTTATATTTTCGTAATTTGATCAGCTTAATTAAATAAGTATAATATTTGAAATGATGTTGACATAACATTTTTCGTTAAATAGTATTGTTTTAAATTAAAATATTTTGTGAGTTATACTATAGTAGACAACCCGTCAAAACATTTATAATCATAATTATGTAATTTATAACGTGTTCCATCACATGACCCGTGCTACACAATTACCAATAATACTTTAATACATACATTTTATGTATTGATTAATATATGTCCGTTTTCAAAAATTCATATTGCAACATATGCGGAAAAGAATTTGTATTATTATGATACATATGTTATATGTAAGAATATAAATTTTTAAAACATATAAGATCATTTAAAGATATTTAAACAAAATTCATTTTATTAGGGAGATATTTTAGAAAATTTTGTTAAATGTAATAAATACTGGTTCCAATTTTCCAATTTATTATAATTTAATTACAAAATTTACTCTAACTTTTGTTGTTTAATTAAATGGTAATAGTTTATTTATGTAAATATTACAAAATAAAAGGGTAGAACACAAAATGTAATTAAATATGTTAATATAGATACTAGTGTTAGACCCGAACTTACTTTTGTACGGGAGTTTTGTTAGAAATATAGTTAACAACTTAAAAAATGTGTCAATATTGATCAACATATTCTTATCATACATGTTTAGCGGAAGGTGTATATATACAAAGATAATTATTGCTATCATCAAAATTCAAACACAAAATAGATAGAGAATATTGAATTACAAAAAGCTAAGCATATTTTCAAAAAGTTTTGGTGTTTATGTATTCATGTGGATAAGAGTTTTTCATAGCTTTGCTGACCTTGTATTTATTTGTTAAGAGAAAACCATGTTGGATCACTCATACTACTTAAGTTGGTATATGTGAGTAACTTAATTTATTCCACTCAGTCGGTTATCTACTAACGTAGAGTTACTATCGTTGTTTTTTACTCACCCAATTTCATAAGTGTTTATCTATATATATAAAGTTAACTTTGCTCTCTTCTTCTTAAGCCACCTCATCATCCTAATCATCATCCACATCATTTTACTATTTAATTTTAATAATTTATTTATACCATTTTATTCTTTCATTTAAATATTTATACACATGTACACAAGTTTTTCAAAAAGAAATATGAAAAGTCTTTTCAAACATCATCCACATCATTTTACTATTTAAATTTTAATAATTTATTTAGACCATTTTGTCATTTAATTTAACGATTTATACACATGTAAACAAGTTTTTTCAAAAACAAATATGAAAAGTCCTTTCAAATAATAATTATAATAAAATAAATATGTTAAATTAGTATAAAGTAGATTATACTTATATGTATGTTACATAAGAAAAACAAATAACAAATATAACAAATAAAAATAACAAACAAAAACATAACAAACAAAAATAAATATATAATAAACAACAAATCGCCAAATCAATAAATAAAAAATACAACAATTCGCGCGAATCCACAAATTATTCTCAATTTTTGGACCAACATATTAAAAGGACCCACAATATTAACATCATCTAGATCTATATTTGGTGGGAGCCTTAATAACACATTTTTTCTACAACTCTCCATAACACTTCCGTTTACGCCTACACATCGATTTATACTATACACACTTAATTTCTCAACTAAAATAAAATAGATTTTCTATACAAACACAACATAAGATAGAAAATAAAAATATGATGTAGTGGAGAAAATAAGTACGAAATAAAATATGAATCAATTACTCATAAACTACGTAATAAAACTTTCGCGCGTAGCGCGGACAACTGACAAGTTATTATTATAAACTTATTCAAATTCCTCCATCCCTCTCTCATTATGTCTACATAGAAACAGCCCCATCTTAATCCATAAAAAGGTCCTCGGCAAATCTCAAAAAAATATAAAATCTTTTGATAATTTGTTTTTTCAAAAACTGTAAGAAATTTTTAAAAATTATAAATAGACACATGGCATTTGCCTACCTTACCTATAAGCTAAGACGGGGTGCATAAAAATATAAATGACGAACGATTATATTTTATCGAATGAGAACCAACTCAGACTCACTCCCTAATCTATTGGAAAACCTCAAACCAAAGTAACAAAAAATTAAGTTAATAGTTTAATTTGTTAATAAAAATTTTGAATATATCAAGAAAATTTTCTAATCCTTATTTTATATATTTTCTTTTACGATAAATATGATATATGAAAATATTTTAGATATTATCATATGAAAATATTTTAATATTTTACTTGATACATATGATGATTATGTGAGTAAATAACTATTAAAAAAGTTTTATATAGTATATTACAATAACATCCATTTTTTCTTTTATCGATGTGCCTATTTGATAAGTAAGAAACAATCTATAATAATATCAAAAGTAAAAAAGTAATAAATGGAAAAACAGAAAAAAAAAATCTAAGCAATAAGGTATGAGAGTCTAAATTTAGACATATACTTGATTTAAAGAAAAACATATTTATTTATGAAATGAAAACTAACTACCATGGTCGAGCTATTTGTAATGAATGTTATTTTCTTTTACGTCACTCGTTATATTTTTCTGAAAAACCCGATCTTTTTTATTTATTTTATTTTTACCAACTAAACAAGAGTAAACCAACCAATCCAAGTTAATCCGAGTAATTAAAATTAATCCACTAATTCAAATTAATCGACCAGTTCTGATTAAAACCAATTAAATCATATTAAACGGACCAATTCAAAATCTTGTTTATATATCCATTCATAGCATAAGACATGAAACACCGATCTATTAATTATATTTGGGTTTCCATATGTTTTATTTTTGTAGTCTTTAAATTTAGAGAATTTTTGAGAAATACCCCTTTTGGTGTACCCTTTTTTAAAAAAACCCTGTTTATCTATCCATTTTCAAAAATACCCTTTTTTAAATATAAAAATTATAAAGTTTTATATAGTTTATAAGGTACTTCTATATAATAACTACTACTGGGAGATTCGATACAAATAATTTAAAATGTTTTAAATAGTTTTAAATCGTTTTTATAAGTTTTATAAGGTTTTTAAAAGGTTTTTCAAAGGGTTTATACGGTTTTTATACGGTTTTTATAAGGTTTTTATAAGGTTTTTATAATTTATTTTTACGCTATTTATGAAAGGTATATAATGTTTTATACACATATAAAAGTAATTTGTGTATATATTTATAAGCTTACACACATATTTGGATAAATTTCAATATTTTTAATGGGTTTTTGATAAAGTTTGAAAAAGGATATTTTTAAAAATAGGAATATGAAAAGGAGTATTTTTGAAATTCCCCCTTAAATTTATTAATTATTCTAAATTATGAGAAATATAATGTAGAAGATTTTACCATAGATAATTCTTTCCAACTTTATTAGATTTATGATTAATAACACTCTCTTTCTATAGTAATGTTTATTATTTTCTTCTACCAAAAAAATGTTTATTCTTTTTCAATACCTAAAATCATGGCGAGAGACTTTATTTGCGCATAATTGGACTATCTTCTATTCTACAAATTTTATGATCGATGATAACAAACTAATGAATCCCGTCAAACATTGGTTTTATGATATTCCAACTCCTATTGCTGAAGTGTCGTTGTGCTTATTTTTCAAAGGACTTTAAAATACGAGAAGATTTATACATGTGAAAAATAGAGGATCAATAATTAAGAATTGGGACCCAAAAGTTCACATGATCTCTGAAGTCATGTCCAATCCATTATTCAAACTTTGCAATAAGGTGGTTGACAAGACTATTCTTTTATTTTTTTTTCTGGATTTTTTGTTTTCTTGGAGCGACAAGACTTCTCTTTAAAAGTTGATACTTAGAATAAGATTCCTAAGAAATATAGAAAATAACTAAAAAAAAAACATAAACGAAACTTATCCAATGGCACTACCCCCAATTTCGAAAATCTTGTATGCAATGTCTTTGGACTATGAAACATTATTGAAATATATATATATATATATATATATATATATATATATATATTGTATATAATATATTAGAGATAAATACATATATATTAGATCATATGAAAATATAATTTAAATAATTTTTGTTCTTAGACTTATAGAAGATTCCGAAAATAATTTCTGAAAAAGTATAATTTATAAATATTTTTTTTTCTTGGATATTCAAATGGATCAAAAACAAGAGTTCATATTCATATGATATAAGAGCAACTCTTAAAAAATCTCGGTTCTAAAATTTTTTAAGAGACCATAAATTAGCGAAAACAACTCGATACCTGTTCAGCTTTACCTATGTAACGCGCATGTTCTGAAAATTAATAGGAAACTTGAATGTGTATAAGAATTATGGTGGAATCGGTTTAATTTCGGTTTATTTCCTAAACTGGTCGATTTGTTTAATTGAATCAAAGGAAATTTAATTAAAGTCGGTTGAGGTAAATCCTGATTTAATCAGATTAAACCAAAAACCCTAACTTTTATAAGGAACGTTTCTTCTCTCTTTTGTTTTGTCGCTGTTGTTTTTGAGAGTTGAGAAAAGGAGAAGGAGAAGTTCACTTGTGAGAAAGAGATGGTTAGCTTTGTTTTGGTGTTTAAGGCAAGAGAAGCAGATTCGTCATGTCTTGGTAGGATAGAGTTACGACGTATCAAGTCTTATCGAAAGGTAACGAAATTTGGTAGGTTTGTTACTATGGCGTGTACGTTGATTCTCCGTTTTACAGAAGTGAATTCGGATTAATATTCAGTGAATTATATGCAGTTTGGTGAGACGCTTCTTCTCTGTTGCGAATTGGGATCAGCGGAGTTTGTAAGTGCGATCGTGGTCTCATCGTTTCTCCGATCGGCACCATATTTTGTGGGGAGTTTCGCGACGTCTGGGTCTTGCTTTTCACCGTAGGGATTAAGAAGTTAACGGTAGGTTTATGTTTTAGGGCTTCGTTTCTGCGGCTGTAGTTTTTCTGGTGTTTCTGTCCTTTTGGTTCTTAGAGATTTTTGTTTGTGTGGTTTGTTGTAATGCGTTGTTTGGCTGTTGCAGTCGCGAGGAGAGTCTTTCCTGGTTGTTTTTGTAGTTCAAATCACCTTGTTAAGGTGAGTGCGTGACCATGAGCTTATCTAAGCGATTGGGATTGAGTGACTTGTTTGTGATGATTTGTAGGTGAATTGGAAGTGTTATTGGATGTTTAGCTTGCTGAATGGTTTGTTTATGTTATATATGTGGGTGTTATCTCATAGCTTGTGTGTATAGCTCGTAGATGGGAGGATCGCTCTCACTAAGTATTTGTGATAATACTCACGCATCTCATTGTGTTTGTGGTGCAGGTAAATTGTGATCCGTGTAATCATGGCGAGGAGAGGAAGAATGATCTAGGGTCTCGGTTGTTATGTTTATAAATATGTTAATTGTTGTTGGAACCTGGTTTAGAGGCATTCTAGGTTGCTGGTGTAAATTGTGGTTATTGAATGATTGATTAATTAATATTATGATTAATTGATGTTGGTTTAATATGTTTCCGCTGTGCATGATGATTTATTGTTGGGTTAATTCGGTTAGATTAATTAGTAGGTATGGGACTATTAATTAATGAATTAAAAAAAAACGGGTCGGGTCTTTTCAACCTACTTATGTGATGTCATGTTTTAAGTTACCAAAGGCCATCATGTCAAAGCTCATCAGTGTGGTAGCAAAATTTTTGTTACGTCCGTATTCTGAAAAATAATATGAGACTTGATTGTGTATAAGAATTAGGGTGGAGTCGGTTTAATTCCGGTTGATTTTTTAAACTAGTCGATTTTTCAATTGAATCAAATGATGTTTAATTAATGTCGGTTTAGGTAAATCATGGTTTAATCAGATTAAACCAAAAACCCTAGTTTTATAAAGAACGTTTCTCTCTTTTGTTTTGTCGCTGTTGTTTCTGAGAGTTGAGTTGAGAAAAGGAGAAGGAGAAGTTCACTTGTGAGAAGGAGAGTGTTAGCTTTGCTTTGGTGTTTAAGGCAAGAGAAGTAGATTCGTCACGTCTTGGTAGAATAGAGTTCCGACGTATCAAATCTTATCGAAAGGTAACGAATTTTTGTAGATTTGTTCTTAAGGCGTGTACGTTGATTCTCCTTTTTACAGAAGTGGATTCAGAATAATATTCAGTGAGTTATATGCAGTTTGGTTAGACCCTTTTTCTCTGTTGCGAACTGGGATCAGTGGAGTTTGTAAGTGCGATCGTAGTTTCATCGTTTCTCTGATCGGCACCACACTTTGTGGGAACCTTGGTGGCGTTTGGTTCTTTCTTTCCACTGAAGGAATTAAGAAGTTAACGGTTGGCTTATGTTTTAGGGCTTAGTTTCTGCGGCTGTAGTGTTTCTGCTGTTTCTGACCAATTGGTTCTTAGAGATTTTGTTTGTGTGGATTGTTGTAGGGCGTTGTTTGGCTGTTGCAGTCGCGAGGAGAGTCTTTCCTGGTTGTTTTTGTTATTCAAATCACCTTGTTAAGGTGAGTGCGTGACCATGAGCTTATCTAAGCGATCGTATACTGTATCAGAGACCAATCAAATCTCTGTGGTGTACTTCAATTCGCCAGCACTTCCCCTTCATTCGATCCCACACGAGAGAAACAACCGTCATCGTGTCAGATCTACATCAACGACCATCTTTCCTTCACAAGAGAGAAGCGACCACCATCTTGTGAAGCCGTCATATCTATCCTAATACAAGCTCACCACCGAGTCTTGTATCACTTCTCAATTCCCAAGACCAGCTTTAAGTAACGGTTCCCTTATGGATCCGTCCTTACAATTAGGACACTTGATTGATCGTCTAACAAATTTTTGGCGCCAGGATGTGCTTATTTAGCATTTTGCTCCAGATGATGTTGCTCTGATTAATGCTATTCGGGTGGGGAGTAGGCAAGTCGGAGACCCTATGGGCTAGCACTTTACGAAGAATGGAAAATATACAGTAAAGTCTGGTTACCATACGGCTAGATTAGTAGATCTGAGACAACAAATTATGCCGGTTTGTGGACCAGATTTCACAGTTTTACTGGCAAGAGTTTGGAAGGTGAGCTGCCCACCTAAGATTCAACATTTTATGTGGCAAGTTTTGACGGGATGTATCTCAGTATTGGTAAATCTGAATCAGAGGGGTATTCTTTGCGACCCCACTTGTGGCCGCTGTAGAGCTCATGTGGAGTTGGTTAATCATGTTATCTTTGAATGTCCACCAGCACGGCAATCTTGGGCCTTGGCCAACATCCCGGTGGGCTCTATTGCCTTTCCGACGTCGTTAGTGTATGTAAACATGGATTACATTCTTTGTTTACTAACAGGTGGGGATCAGTTTGACTTTTCTCCTTGGTTACTGTGGTATATTTGGAAGACTCGGAATGCCAAAATTTATGAAAATGTAGATGAATCCCCCTTAGATATAGTTGGGGCTGCAAAGGATGAGTCGAGGATATGGCATGACGCATAGAATGACGTATTGGCGCCTTCTGTAACTCCTCTGGCAGAGGGAGCTAGACCACAAGTTCGCTTAAATACCTTAACCACTAGGTTCTCAGGATACTGATGTTTCATTGATGGATCATGGAAGGACTCGAATATATTTTCAGGCCTAGGATGGTTTTGTCAGCATGATCAGGATTTTTCGACGACCATGAGAGCTTCTAATCTCCAACAAAGTCTTTCTCCACTCCACTCAGAAGTAGAAGCTTTAGTGTGGGCGATGAGATGTATGATTGGCCATGAAAACATAGATGTAGTGTTTCTTATCGACTGTTAAGACTTGGTGAAGATGGTGTCTTCTCCCTACGAGTGGCCGGCGTTCTCTGTCTACCTGAATGATATCACAGCGGATAGGGAAGAGTTCACAACTTTTTCTTTATCTTTAATACCAAGGAATTTGAATGATAAGGCGGACTCCATGGTACGCAAAGCTCGTATCATTCTGCATCCAGTGAAGTATGTAAACAATTGTCCCCAAATTGGCTCTATTGAGCTAATTTTTTTTGTTGCTGACAAAAAAAAAAGCGAAAAAAATTCGTATCTGGAGAGAAACGATTCCTGACATAGACCAACATGACAACTCTTCTACCAGATGGGAACCACTAGCTCACCACTTTGGGGAAATAGCCATTTCATACCCGTACAATTTCAAAACTGCCGATTTCTACATGTACAACGATGCAATGCGAATTTATACCCAAATTCAAATAAAATTCAAATTTCAAATCCAATTAGTACAAACAGTGTCAATTCAGACTCAACATTAACGGATGCTAACTCATATGCCACATGTCACTATAAGATGCTAATTCAGATGATACATGTAGATGACTCAAAGAGTAAGAGTGAGGTGGCATTGAGAATGGCCAAATGATGTCGTTTTTATACCATGATTTTAATTATTCCAAAAAGAGACACTCGAAATGATTATAATTATAATTGTAAATAAAAAATAAAAATGAAAAATTTCAAACTAAAATTACAATTACGGTTTTTAATTGTATTATATTATATCTAAAATTTCAATTATGATTTTACCACATTTGGAAATATAGTTGTAAAATAATTTGGTGTTGGACGCGTAGAGGTAGAAATTTTAAATGATTTTACAACAATTAGAAGTACTTTATAAACTATATAAAAAGTTTATCATTTTTCATAAAATTTTTTTAATCATTTTTTATATTTAAACAGAGATATTTATAATAATATACTGAATGAGGGGATATTTTTGAATAGAGGTACAGCAAAAGGGGTATTTCTCAAAAATTCTCTCAAAGAAAAACATTAGTCAAAATTTCTCTATTTCTATTTAAAGACTACATGAATCATTGAAATTATGTAAAATGATTTCAAATCTTTCTAAAAATTCTCTAAATTCTCCAACTTACTTACTATAATATTACCTAAATTGTAATCGTATAACAAATCCTTCATATATCTATACTGTTCCTTTTGCAGTACATTTGGAATAGCTTTTGGTATTATAAAGAATATTATTATTGTATTTACTAAGAAAAATTTATCCATTAACAATAATGTCGAATTAATATTAATCAATTTATCCATGTATCAAAAATATTTAATAAGGTATAAGGATTTATAATATTATAATTTTCTAACTCTATAAAATGTCCAATATATTATATTTGAAAAAATCTTAATAAAGCCCTTTTCATGATACTCTTGTACAAAATACCCTCATTTTTTGCCATTAAAATTTGTTCCCTATCATAATATTTAATGACCATTTACCACTAGCTGAAAATTAATAAAATTAACAAAATGAAAAATTAATTATTGCTGCCAAAAATTTTCCGACTAAATTTTGATAGGGGCACTGTTCTCGGAATTAAAAAATTTACTAGGTTTTTTAAAGAGTTTACAAGGTGTTTTAAATGGTTCTTTTTTGAAGATTTACAAGGATTTTTAAAAGAATTTTGTAAGAGTTTTAAGGGATTTACCAGTGTTTATAAAAGTTTCAAAATGATTTACCACGTTTATAAGGGTTTTAACAGGATTTACAAGTGTTTATATATGTTATAAAATGATTTTAAAAGATTTTAAAAGGTTTACTAAAAGTTTTAAAGGTTTTGGATGACTTTAAAAAGATTTACAAGGGACTTTAAATGATTTTCTAACGGTAATAAAAATATTTATAAGATTTTAAAAGGAATTGTGGAAAAATTAGGCCGGGAATTTGTTTTGGCGGGAATATTTTTGGCTAGAAATGTTTTGTCGGAAATGTTTTGGCAGAAATTTTTTTGGAAAGAATATTTTTTTTTGTAAGAAGGGAGATTCCTATCTTCATCATGGAGACTAGGCCTGGGCGTTCGGGTACCTGTTCGGGTTTTCGGGTTTAGCGATATAGAACCAGTTCGGGTATTTATAGATTTCGGATTCCGATCAAGTTTTTTGGGTTCGGGTTCGGATTATCCGAAATTCTCAAAATTCAAAATTTGAATATTCAAATATGTCCAAACTACTAAAATATTTTAAAGCCTACATAATTTTTTACTTAAATTTATTTAAAAAAGAGTTTATAACTTTAACATAATCAAAATATACAAAAATTTGATAATTTTGACATTAGATTAATACAAATATATATATATATATATATAATATTAAGAAATTAATATTATATATTTATATTATGGCTGTATTCGGATATCCGTTCGGGTTTCGGTTCGGTTCGAGTTCGGGTTCGGATTTTAGGGTTTAGAGATATAGAATCCGTTCGGGTATTTCTAGGTTTCAGGTTCGGGTTCGGGTATTTTGCCGAGGCCTCAATTGGAGTCTTGTAAATGAGGGTAATTTATTCATTATGTACATAGAAGATGATATTTTTTAAAATGGACACCAAAGGAAGGTATTTGTAAAAACATGGTAACCTAAAAAAATTATATTTGCAAATACCCTAAATATTTAATATATTTAAATTTTAGAAGATATAAATAATATTTAATCTCTATAGAAATTTAAATATATGGAGAATGGGGATCATGGAAATGCAAACTTTAAATTTCCCTGAATTATTTTATTATTATAGAAGTTGTATTAAAAAGTAGAATATTAAAAATACGTTTAACATGTATCCGGGTAAATAATATCCTATAGCCAAAATAACCAAGAACAATAATTTTTAGGATTAAGTTTAAGCTGAATTATTTTCTTAGAAATCTTATTATGAATTCCCATTAATTATATTTATTTAAATGTATTAGTTTTGAAAATATTGACATATGCTCTCTCTATTTCATATTATGTGTCATTTTAGAATTAAAATTCTATTTCAAAATAAGTGTCGCTTTGCATTTTTAATATAATTATTAGATAATATTTCCAATTTCTCCCTACTATTTTAATGTTTTGATCAATGAAAAAATTTATATAATATATTGGTAAAAAAATATATTTAATGGTTTTTGTAATAAGTGTGAAAAACTTTAAACGACACTTATAATTAAACATAGGGAGTACTACTCAATTGATGAAGAAAATATGTTTGTTCAACGTCATATACCGACTAAATATTATAGGCATTTGTTCATAGTAATTCTCGGTACAGTGTGAATGAAGATAGAAATAAAAAAACATCACGTGGTGATTAATAAGTTTAATACTCTGTTTATTTGTATTTTTATCTACAAGTCTAAAAACCAAACAAACAACTATTTTCATTTTAGCTAAAAACGAGTCTCGAAAATCATCACAGTATTTTGCTATTTGTGGATCGATCCCAAATATACTACCTTGCAGTTAAGTGCATCAGTTTAACTACTCGAGCAATCAAAGTGATTTGCATAAAATTTCAAAATATGTTATTCAATTATGGATTTTAATTTTAAAAAGTCTAATTAAATTCAGTATTATTAAACTAATGATTTAGAATTCTACCTTAAAATCCTATTATTGAAAACAATTTTTGGATTTGATTTTCAAAGATTTTGAAGGATTTGGGAGAATTTAAGAAATTGTTTTATTTAAAAATACAGAAATCCAAATCTCATGGTTTAAGTGGGATTTCAAAAGATTTTACAACAAATCATATGAACTTTTTTAATATCATCAAAATCACAGTAAAAATCAAATAACTTACAATACTTTTAAGAAATAAATGCATAAAGATAGTCACACACACAAAATTATTTTAGAAAAGTTTATCCGTTACCACATATAAAACAAATAAAATTTGCAATATTTTTCTAAGATAAATGGTATACACTCCAAAGGGGGACTTAGGGAAGCTATAGCTTTCATTTTCATTCCTCTTTTGTCTAATGCGTACATACATATATTGATTAAAGTTTATAGATGTATTGATTTATTTCCATTTCTATATGAACTAATCAGTCACCCGAAATGAAATATACAATTTATCTTGTAAGGAATGTACCATTTATTTGTTATCACATATAAAATAAATAACATTTGCAATATTAAAACTGAATCTCCCTATTTATCTAGTACTATTATTTATTTTAGTCTAACAAGTCAATCGTTTTTAATTTTTTGTACGTCACCAATTAGACCTATATCTTATTATTTTGGTTATATTGGTAAGAATTTATTTTTTACTTTCCAATATTGACATTTTAGGAAAAAAAAGATATACATATTTTGGTTGGTTGTATATGGAGCATAAAGTCCTATGTCTAACTCGAAGATACAAATTTAGAACTTGAACAATACTTGCATACACATTGGTTATACAAAAAAAAAGAAGAAGGTAAGAATGGTAATGGTAATGATAAAAATGTAAAGAAAGTGATTGAGTCTTCTTAAGAAACAATGATTTGAGAATAGTGGTTACCATTGATATTGCTTTGTAATTTTGTTTGTGCTATGTCCAACGAAATTGATTGGTATTTCAATAAGAGGGAACATGTGGGTTGGTATGAAGGCATTAATGATTAGTGAGTGACATCAAATCAATTAGGATCTCTCACAAGGTAACATACCCTACTCTTCTACCAGTTCCTTTCCACTTTCACACTTCTCAGTTCTCTTTCTTTCAATGTTAGAAATTGCTAACAGTTTCAACATATTTTAGACACACAGTATATTACTTTCTCCAACCAATCCATAAGAAATATTTGTTTAGTTCTTGACTTGAAATTGATAACATTCTGTAAAATAATTTATATAAATATAGTAACAATTTGAAACGATCTTGATCTACTATGTTTAGTAATGATCTAGAGTTTTTGTGCTTTGAAAACTGATAAATATTTCAAAATTCAAATATTTGGATTTCTAATTGTTGAGATCAATTTAATAGCCAAATAAAATATTTTACATATACTAATTTTCTATTCTATAAAAATTAAAATTTCTATCCAGCATCTTGCTCATAATTAGAAAGGGAACATGGGACTGAATGAATTTGGTGAAAAAGATTAATAGAAAAATTCACCAATCTTTTTTGAAACGTCAAATCGTCATCTCCATTTGCATGATAGTAAAGGACACAAATAGCCCATCGACCAATCTTTTTTAGTGGGTTTTTTTTGATAAAATGTATCAAAAAAATTTAAGGGTAGTAAATAGACCAATTGCTCTTACAAAAAAAAAGAAAATCCATTTCAAGATTGAACCCAATAAAAAAGATATAAGCCCATCATTATAAGTCCACTAGTCGATAACTGTAAAAGGAAAAGGCAATTTGCATAAATAACTTGAAAGCACATCATCATCGTAAATTCGTAACGCTAGTCGTATTTTCAATTTCTTCCTAGTTCAGTTTTGATTTGGTATTTTTGGTTTGAGAATCATTCATTTATTGAGAATATTATCTATTCGTTTTTTTTTTCTTTTTCGTTTGGTTCTATTTGGTTTCGGATCTTAAACAAAAAACCAATTTAAAACAAAATTATGTTTGGATATTTTTTCGGTTTTGGTTGTAACCAAAAAGTTCAGATATTTTGTGATACTTTATATATTTTTGGATATTTTTGGTGTTATTCGAACATTTTTAGATATTTTTGGCTTAGTTTTGGTTTGGATATTTGCATATTTTGGATATTTTAAATTTTATTTTTTGATTACTCAAATTTTTTTTTTGTTTTTTTCAGTAATTTTTAGTGTTTCGATCAAAATATTTGTTATTTAGATATTTTCCACTCGGTTCGGTATATTTGGGTTTCATATATATACTTTCGGATGTTGAGTATAAGATCTGTTTGGTTTTTAGTCAAGTTTGGTTCGCTTTCGATTCCTCTAATTTATGTTCATTTTCGATTTGGCGCATGCGATTCGTTGTTTCGTCCATGACTATTCTTCCTCTAGACTTTTATGTATAAGGTTACTCTTTTTTCCTTATCCGGATAATACCGTCTATATATGTTAATGATTTTGATCAAGTTAGACATGATTTCAGAAATATGATGCTATATGTCGAAACGTTAAGAAGAGTTATCTTTGCTATCTTATTATATGAAGTATGATTTTCAAATTTAGTCCTTAACGTGATCGTTACCCATGTCAATTGGATCGATAAAATGATGACATGTGTTAATTCTAAATTTATTAAAATATTTTAAAATAAAAAGTGTAAAAATTTTAAACCTATTATAAAACAAATCTATACAGAAAAAATATTTAATCCTATACTAAAAAATATTTAACATCATCGTCATCAACACATAAATAAAAATACAAATTAGTAGTGATTAAATTTTTTTATGTTTCCACGTGAGAAACCAAAACGGATATAACCTACATAACCAATTGACATGAGCTAGAGGTCTTTTGACGTTCCTTTAGGTCATGCCGGCCAGTGCTTCTAAGATCACATAAGCAATTATACAGAAAAATGAAGATTTATTGCATTCTACTTCCATATGAACCATAAATAGAAACATATAAAATATTAGCAGAAATAGAGATTTTAGGCGCAATAGAAAGAAACATTGTAATCTAGGTGGATGAACCCTTATAAATATTATTTTTCTCTGTGCATGCTCAGCATGCGCTTCGTGCGCCATCGACGCATTGCTCTACTTTTATTCTTCATTAGATTGTTCAATTCGGATGAATTTCGCCGTTATTCCCAACTGAAAAAGATAAGGCTACATCACATTGACTTCGATTTGTTTTCCGCGCCCGATGAGATGAGAAATTTGTAATCCTCTACTTCTACTTTGGGTCCCTTCATCTTTTTGAATCCAAGGTCGTAATCGAGATATCAACATATTCAATTAATTTATTAGTTTTTAACACATATTTCAATATTTTCAGTTTGATAACTTAAAATATGTATATCATTTTCCTTTATGGAAAAAGAAAACGAAAAAGAAGATAATTACATAATATGAATATACAAATCTATATTAGAAAGAATACCAAATAAATAAATGATATTATCTTTGAAGAAGTATAACTAAAACTACAGAGAATTCATAAAAATTAGTATTTTAAATATGTAATCTAATATATTTTGTTGGATGTTTTATAATTTTGTTAACATAAGTCTAGATTTATAAATATCAAATTTTTGTATTTATCACATATTTCACATAACTATAAGATCAAACAAAAAACTACTTTGGTAACAGAAATATCGATATGATATATATTATGGCAATACTAGTAGATGACTATAGATTCAAAATAATTAAGAAAATAACCATGTGTCAGAAAAATTTAGGTAACTAACCTTTTTGAGAGAAGTGAAAAATCAAAACTGCCCTTAATCAAAATGCAAATATACAATAGCGTATTGTAATATTTGAAAAGAACATGTTATTCAATAAAAACATCATGACATATTTAAAAAAAAACATGAGAATTCAGAATCAAAATAACATATTTGAAAAGAACATATTATAGATGAGATAATGTGGAGAAGATAGGTAATAAAAATCAAGGAAAAGTCTAAGAAATCATGGTGTTTTAAGAAATAACATGAATCAAATAAAAATAGCATATCATCTAAAACAAACACCTTGAAATTTGAAAAAATTTACTGTGTTTTGATAAAAATGACATGTTGACAAAAAAATAGCATGTTATATGAAAAAATCAAAATTAAAATCATGAAATAAAGCAAACCGTAATCACTCTTTTATAAACCCAAACCAAAATATAGTTTTGTTTAATTACAAAATTTAAACCCTAACCACTATTTTATCAACCCAAACCAAAATATAATTTCGGTTATTTATAAAATTTAAACCCTAACCACTATTATATCAATCCAAATCGAAATATAATTTTGTTTAATTACAAATTCTAAAACCTAACCACTATTTTATCAACCCTAACCAGAATATAATTTTGTTTAATTACAAATTCTAAAACCTGACCACTATTTTATCAACCCAAACAGAAATATAATTTCGTTTAATTATAAAATCTAAACTTTAACAACTTTTTAATAAACCTAAATAAATTTTATGTGATTTTGAAAATAATGTGTAATATATAAAATGGGTATACGAGTAATTATAATTGAAGAGAGAGAATGCATCTGACACCATAGTTATTTTCTCAATTCTTTTTGAATTCATAGTTATTTAATGCATATTCCCTATATATTAGTGGTCAGCATCTTGGGTGATATGAGGTGGTAAATATACATATGAAAGAATAAAATCATTGTTATAAATTAAAAATGTAAGTTTGTATTATATATATTATTCGTATATTTTGATTTTCTTATTTGTTTTAGAGCTACTTGAGATTATGAGATAAATTCTTTCGTTTCTCAATGTCATAGATTGTGTAAGCAAATGAATTGTCAGTAGCTCAAAAAAAATATTTTTATAATTTTCAGTTTTTATAAAATCTGATGATCATTTTTTTAAAAAATTATATAATTTGAAAAGTATATCAATTCTTTTTTTTGGTTTTTAATTTCTGAACATTTAATGGTAGGTTATAAAATAATTGCAATCAAGTTGATTTTTTTCCTTAGTTTTTCATTGCAATCATGAGTTTTTTTTCTTAATTTTTGAGTAAACAATTTTAGTGGTTAAAGAAACTATTTCAAAAACAGTTTTAGTGGTTAAAGAAATCATGTCAAAAAGTTAAAGGAAATAGACATAATTAGATGAATACATTCATACTTTCATAGAGACATTTTATATGTTGTGATAATTAAAGAGCATACTTTAACAGTATAGTATAGTAAACATATTTAAAAAAATGTTTTAGTGGTAAAACGTATAGTAAAACCGTTCAAGGTTGTTAATAGAACGATGATTAGACGAATGTTTAGCATCTAAAATATTTGCTAAATAAGTTGTAAAATCATATTTTGGGCGAGTTTTTGAAATCACATTTTAGAGTTGGAAATAAAATAAATAAATAATTTAGTTTTCTTAAAGCAGAATAATAATATAATTTTTGAATTACTTTCTAGAATAACTTCTACTAATTAGAACAAAAAATTATTTTTATTTCATTTAAAAATTTTAAACCTTGCACATCGGGTGGGTCCTCGACATACGAGAGTATAATTATTAGTCCTCGACATACGGCAAACTCGGGTTTTTCAGATTTGGAAAATTTTGGATTCTGTATAATATCACCAAACTAAACCAAAATACATTTAGTTCGGGTCGATCAGTAGTCAGGTTATACTGTCGATTTATATAACAAAGAGTTAAGAAAATCTGATAAAGACACAAAATCAAACAAAAAATTAACAAAGTAATCAAATACAGAATCACAAACAAGAATGGAGACTTTAGTAGTTAATAGTAAAACACCATATTCCTACTTATTACGTTAGTTTGTTAATATATATTGAGGCAGCCCAATTGAAACTAAAGCAAAGGGAAGCGGGTTTTGTTGTGTGTTCTGGTTTTAGCCCCATAAGAGAGCCGAGTATTGTCTAACCCTAAAATATCAGAAGTTTGATCTTTGAGCGTTGAAAAGCTAAAGACGTGTTGTTGAGCAATGTTCTAATTAGATGTTCTGGTCAAGTGAAAAAGGATACCAGATGAGAACAGAGAGGAAGAAGAGATCACCGAGAGAACAAGATGTGGAGAGGAGAGAGAGAGTGAGAATGAGATGTGGGGAGGAGATAGAAGGAGGTGTGGTGTAGGAGGTTGTTGATAGTGAGGTTGTATCAATACGGTAAGAGGTTATACAAAGAGCTGAACATGTAGGCAATCTTATTTATGATCTGGGATCGTCGAGATTACAAAGAGACAAATGGATTTAGCTGATCGGCTTTACTAGTATAAAGGGCGAATTGAAATACAAACAATACACTATTCCTCTCGCAGTTAATTGTCTCTCTGGTCATGTCAAAGACCCCTCCTTTTATAGTTGATGGGACACCTCAAAACCTAACTTAGGATTTGTTCTTTTTGCAGCCGGCGTAGCGGCTTTTGACGGGCCGATCTCATGGGTCAATCGCTTGATTGACCGCAGATCGAGGCCGGCTCGCTACTATGTTTTCTTGTGCCGGTCGTGGCTTCTAGAAGCCACATCATCCTCTTAGGCCGACCAGAGAGAGTGTGGAGAATGGACTCGTAGGCTGAGGCTCATATCTAACAAAGGTGGAACCTACTATTGGTATGTTTATACAGTCCTTGGATGTGGCAAGCTTCGATAATGGAGGTGGAGAAGAGGAAAGAAAAGAAAAACAGTTTGGAAGCTCTCCGTCACCGGAGGTGATGTTGGCCTGATAAGGTAAAGAGACTGGATCGATCATCACTATCGAAGAGCACATGAATGAGGAATCGGAGTCTTTGGCAGAGACTATGTCTGGATGGATTCCACTTACGAATTACATTGAAATCTCCGACAGTTCGGTCCATGAACCCTTGATTCCATTGAGTGGGTTAGGCCAAGTTCCAGCATCGGATGTGATCATGTTGACACATGGTTCGGAAGGTACGTATGGAAATGCCTTGTGGATATTGAGAGTGATGATGTGTTTTACCCTGAGTTGAATAATTCGTGGGAAGCTGATCCAATCGCTTCTGAGAATGCGCAAAGGGCTGGAGAGAGTGACATGTACTTGCTGTTGGAGTATGGGATACCACGTCAAGCATTGGCTTATAACATGGTGCCGCCCGATGCAGTGTTCGCTACTCTGCCACGCCCGCCGACTCCAGATTACATTGAAGTGTCGTCTGACAGCAAGATGTCGAGAGGCAATGAATCCACTGTTAGATTAAGCGGAATAACAAGAGAGATATGCTAGATTTGAGTAACAAGAATCAGAAAGAGATTGGGAGAGAAAAGAATAGTAACCAAGAATAGAAAAGAGAGAGAATTACTCTTCTTACTTTATTAGGTTTACAACCACACATATAAATAAGTGGAATGAGAGATAAGCTTACAAGGGAAGCTAACAATAAAAATAATGCTAATCTATTTGAACATCCTCCGTATGTATAGAATAGATCTTTATAAGGTACTTTATAAGATACTTTATAAGATACTTTATAAGGTACTTTATAAGGTACTTTATAGACCAACATGATAGAATAGACCAATATAAAGTACTTTATAATGGTCTATTCTATCTTGATATACTCAATAAGATCTTGATCAATACTCCCCCTCAAGCTTAGCTTAATGAAATGGCTAAGCTTGGAACTCTTGAAGCATCACCTCATTAAAAACCTTAGTATAGAAAACCTCATGGGACAAAACTATACTAAGGGAAAAAGAGTGTGATGTCCACAGATTAGAGAAGTTGATCAAGGGCGTGAAAGGTCCACAAGTCCAAGTTTGCTATAAATATGATTGCAAACCTTAGGACATGTGGCCTTGGTGAAGATATCCGCTAATTGATCTTCACTTCTAGTGTAACATGGGAGTGTTACACCTTCTTCAATATTTTCTCGGACCTTGTGGCAATCCACTTCAATGTGCTTAGTTCTCTCATGGAAGACCGAGTTTGTGGCTATGTGAATGGCGGCTTGGTTGTCACAATGCATGGTGATAGGTCTCGGTGTTTCAATGCCAAGGTCTTTGAGGAGGGCTTTTAGCCAAGTGAGTTCATTTGTAAGCTTCTTCATGGCCCTATACTCCGCTTCCGCACTAGAACATGAAACTACCTTTTGTTTCTTAGACTTCCATGTGACCAAATTTCCACCAACGAACGTGCAATAGCGGGTTGTTGATCTCCTTGTGATAGTATCACCGGCATAATCCGCATCACAATATCCTACCATCTCGGTATTTGCATTCTTTCCCATCCAAAGACCTTGACCGGGGCTACCTTTGACATATCTCAAGATCCTCTCTACCATATTCCAATGATACTTGGTGGGATTCTTCATGCATTGGCTGGCCTGATTCACGGCAAAACAAAGGTCATGCCTTGTGAGAGTTAAGTAGATTAACTTACCTACAAGGCGACGATATTGCTTCGGGTCTTCATACGGCTCATCGAGAGGATCTGAGGGAACATTCTTCTTGCCCTTCTTCTTCTCCCCCTTTCGCTTGACCGTATAGCCTTCTTCAAGTGGTGTCAAGGCCGGTTTGGATCCAAGTTTCCCTGTCTCATTCAAAAGATCAAGAGCATACTTTCTTTGAGAAAGAAATAAGCCCTCCGGAGAGCGACATACCTCAATTCCAAGAAAGTACTTGAGTTCACCAAGATCTTTTATATCAAATATAGACTTAAGGAAGAGTTTAGTGTCTTGAATACCTTCCTTGTTGTTCCCGGAGATGATGATATCAATCACATACACGAGAACAACAACAATACCTTGATAACTTTGAAGAGTAAAGAGAGTGTGGTCGGCCTCGGATCGCTTAAACCATGATCTTTGAGAGTGGAGCTTAGCTTGTGATACCAAGCCCTTGGGGATTGTTTGAGACCATAGATTGCTTTCCTCAAACGTAAAACGTTGCCCGGGGTGACAAGTGATTATGGTGGAGTCATATACACTTCTTCTTCAAGTTCTCCTTGGAGGAAGGTATTTTTAACATCCATTTGCCACAAATCCCAAGATAAGTTGGTGTCTAGAGAGAGAACAACCCGAACCGTGTGAAGCTTGGCCACCGGGGCAAATGTATCCGTGTAGTCATCCCCATATGTTTGAGTATAACCACGTGCAACAAGTCGAGCCTTGTACCTTTCCACCTCACCATTACTTAAGTACTTAATTGTAAAGACACATTTAGAGCTTACGGCCTTCTTTCCCGGGGAAGAGCTTCCTCGTCCCATGTATGGTTGCGGATCATGGCTCTCATCCTCGACGGCTTGAATCCAACGATCATCTTCTTTGGCTTCTTCATAAGATTGAGGAATGGTATGTGCGTCAATCTTTCCAAGAAATGCTTGATGGTCGGTAGGCAAGAGGGCAAGCGAACAAACGGCTTGTATTGGATGAGCCACGGCTTGATTGTTGTAGAAGACTCTTTTCTCTTGGAGTCTTGTACTTCTTCTAAGAGGTTGTGGAGGAGGTAGATGTTCTTCCACATCTTCCTCTTCCTCCTCTTCTTCATGCATTGTTGGTATTTCGGATTGCACATCACTTTCATTACCATGGATAGGGTCCGGATGAGGCTCTTGGTTGAGAGAATGAGTATCCGTACTTGGTAGAAAACCCACCGGGATGGTCAAAGCATCCTCCGGTACAAGCTGCAGATGGCCGCCGGGTTGCGAATGGCCGGTGGTTCCTAAACCGGCAGGTTTGTCATGATTTGGTGTCTTTGGAGAGGTATTCCCAAGATGATCAAGGAGAAATTTTAGACTTGAGGCACGGTCCATGTGAATGTGGGATAGATCTTCCAAGCTATTCCAATCTTTCTTGTCATAGTAACCTTGATCCTCCAAGAATTTCACATCTCGAGACACATACACACGGCTATTGACCGGATCATAACACTTATATCCCTTTTGAGTGGTTGAGTATCCAATGAACATACACCTTGTGCTCTTTGCGTCTAGCTTAGTTCATTGTTCACCGGGCACTAAAACAAAACAAACACACCCAAATACACGTAAGTGTTCTAAAGAAGGCTTAACTTTGTTAAGTACATCAAATGGTGATCTATCTTGTAGAACTTTTGTAGAAGTTCTATTGATAAGATAGCAAGCCGTCATCACCACATCACCCCAAAATCTCTTGATGGAGTTAGTATGAAACATCATCGATCTTGCAACCTCCATAAGGTGTCGATTCTTTCTTTCCACAACTCCATTTTGTTGAGGGGTGTAAGGGAAACTTGTTTGTTGAATGATGCCATGCTTGAATAGGTGTTCTTTAAACTTGTGGCTTGTATATTCTCCTCCATTATCCAATCTAATTACCTTAATTTTAGCATTGAAATGATTAGTAACATAATTTTGAAAGTTTGTAAAAGCTTCATACACACGATCTTTAGAGGGTAACAATGTGATCCAAGTATAATTTGATTTTTCATCAATAAAGGTCACAAAGTACTTATTGTTGTCTCTAGATATGCATGGTGAAGTCCAAACATCCGAATGCACTAAATCAAAGCAATTTTCATAAATGGTCTTAGATTAAGGGAAAATAGACTTGCAATGTTTACCAATAATACAAGACTCACAACTAGAACTATCAAATGAAACATTAGGCAACATCAATTCAAGAGCACGAGAGTGAGGATGGCCTAATCTAGCATGCCACACAACATTAGAACTTAAAGCAAGACAAGCACTAAACGAAGTAGAAGAACTTGGTAAGGTTTTCTCAAGAACATAAAGATCTCCTTTGGCATTTCCTTCTCCAAGTCTTTTCCCGGTCTTAATATCCTGAAAATAAACCTCATTAGGACCAAATATAGTATAGCAATTGAGATCATTAGTAACCCTTTTAACCGATAAAAGATTAGAGGTAAAGGTAGGCATATAGAAGGCTTTAGAATTCTTATCAAATAGTCTCAATTCCCCTATTCCTTTTACCGGTATCTTATCTCCATTAGCTATCTTTACATTCCCTAAGGCCGGTTGTATGTTGTCTATAAGGCTCGGGTTACTAATCATGTGGTGAGAAGCACCCGAGTCAATGACAAGTTTACTACTAGGCTTAGAAGCAAAGAGAGAGATACCGGATTCCTTAAGTGAGGCAATGGATCGTATGAGAGCTTCCAAGTCGGATTTTCTCACAACATCACCATGAGATGCAGCCATGGCCACTTCCTCTCCTTGTTTTCTCGATCCGGAACCGCCTTCTTGCCTTGCTTCTTGCGAGATATTCGCCTTGAACTTAGCCGGCTTGAGATGGGGATGGAGGATCCAACATTTGTCTTTTATGTGACCTCTTTTCTTGCAATGGTCACAAACCATCACCTTCTTGTCTTCTTGCTTGTATTCCTTTGTTGGCCATGATGAGCTCCCCTTACCACCAAAGAGACCGAGAGAGCCTTGCTCCTTTTGCACTTGAGCACACACATCATCAAGAGAGGGAAGCTTATCGACTCTAAGTAAGTGCTTGATGAGGTCGTTGTAAGCTGGATTAAGGGTAAGAAGGAGACCAAAGACCTTGTCTTGTTCCATTCTCTCATTGAGGATAGACGAATCCACGGTACTTGGACGGAGCATCTCGAGTTCAGCCCACAAAGACCAATACTTTCCAAAGTGCTTGGTAAATTCCAAGTCTTCTTGACTTAGGTTGTTGATAGCCTTCTTGACCTCAAACACACGGGTCAAGTTGGAAACATTCCCATAGACATTCTTGACCTTGTCCCAAAGTTCCTTTGCGGTTTCACAATAGGAGTACGCTTCAAGTATGGAGGGTTCAAGAGAGTTTTGAAGGATGGCTAGCACGGTTTGATCTTTTTTGAACCATTTGGCTTCCTTCTCAAGCTTGGCTGCCTTGTCTTCTTCTCCCTCGGTCTCCCTTTCATCTTTCTTTGTGACTTCTTGAGTGGCATGGTTGACCTCAACGTGACTCCATAGCCCTCGGCCACAAAGAGCAGTTCTTGTGGTTCTTGTCCACAAAAGATAGTTTACACCTTTAAGAACGAGCGGATTGATAATCGGTTTTGGGTTCTCCATGGTGAGAACTTGAAGATCTTAGAAGAGAAAGTAGATCTAGATGTTGAAGAAAAAGTAGATCCAGATCTAGATCTAGATCTAGAGAAAAGATTGAAGAGAATGAGAAGAGTATAGAGAGATTAGGTAGAATAGAGATGTTTAAGGAGCATAGAATCGAAAAACATGCTCTGATACCATGTTAGATTAAGCGGAATAACAAGAGAGAGATGCTAAATTTGAGTAACAAGAATCAGAAAGAGATTGGGAGAGAATGTCTATGAATAGTAACCAAGAATAGAAAAGATAGAGAATTACTCTTCTTACTTTATTAGGTTTACAACCGCACATATAAATAAGTGGGATGAGAGATAAACTTACAAGGGAAGCTAACAATATAAATAATGCTAATCTATTTGAACATCCCCCGTATGTATAGAATAGACCTTTATAAGGTACGTTATAAGATACTTTATAAGGTACTTTATAAGGTACTTTATAGACCAACATGATAGAATAGACCAATATAAGGTACTTTATAATGGTATATTCTATCTTGATATACTCAATAAGATCTTGATCAATATCCACACCATCTGACCATATACCGGAGACCTACATGATAAGGATGTCGGAGCCGCCAACTCTATGCACCAGAAGTGAATGGTGAAAGGAGGGATCAACATGTACCAATTCCGATGAGCGAGGGAGATGATTCAAGAAAAGTATCGACGTGGATGAGGGAATTGGATGACATATTTTCTGCTGCGATCTTTCACAGAACCATACAAGATGGAGCAACCTCGATGGCCTTAATGATCGAAAATATGATGGTGAATGGTGAAATCATAGAAGCACCATTCCTAATGATCGAAAACAGTCCAGTCCGAGGAACTGGTAAGAGATCAGTTACTCCGGAAGATGCCGATGATGATATACCAATAGTTCTGTTGAGTTTGGCACCATACTGCTTCACGTGTAGTCGAGAGGGTCATTACCCGAGTGAGTGTCCATATATGGGTAGCTATCGTCCATATTCGCGGCTGAGTGTCATATGCTTTGTATGTGGTGAGGAAGAGCACTATGGAAAATCGTGTCCACGAGCGCACTTGGAAGTCGATCCCAGTAAGTCAAGTTGTAATCCTAGCAAGTACTCGAGGTAGAAAAAGAAGAAGATTCCCCTTAGAATAGGTAACCCATTTAAAACCCGATGACCGAAAAGTTCCGAGAAGGTAAGTTAGGGTTCTAAACTCGTTGCATGCATGTTTTCCTTGTTTGGTATGGTTGTAATCGCCTCGCCGAGTTGTAAAATAATTAAGAAAGCGGTTGAAAGCATGCAAGGAAATAAGTTGGGTGTAGTAACCCCAAGTTGTAAAAAGCGTGGGTGAAGTATCACCATTTGTAGAAGGTTTGAAGTTAAGTGTGTGATATGTTACCACTTGTGTATAAGAACTTGTAAGTATGTAAGGAAGTGTGCTTGTAATTTTTGCAAAGTGTTAATGTGTAATTAACTTTGTAACTATGCTACATGTATGTTGTGACGAATAAAAGTGTTAATATGTGATTAACTTGCAAAGAATGTGTGTTTTTGTAGAGATTCTATATAGAGCTGCTCATATAGCAAGTTTGAGTATGCTCAAAAATACTCCACTCAGATATCTTCTCCAGTATTGATATAAGATCATCTTGCTAAGGAAATGTGTGGAAAGTTTGTAGAGAAAAGAATTCTCGCAAAGGTAAAGACTTGAAAGAAAAAGGAAAGATCGATAATCTTCTAAGTACCAAGATGATATCAAGGTGATATCAAGAGTGGTAAGTGAAGTAGGATCAATGTTAGAGCGAGATCGATAATCTTCAACTTACTAAGGTGGTCTTTGAGTCTTTGTGACAAATGACCAAATTTATCGAGAATTTTAGAAGAAAATCCTAATAGCTGATCGGAGAGAATAGTGTGTGCGAGAAGGGACCAGATGGCCGAACGATTGAGAAATCTGCGAAACATGAAGGAACGGACCGAACCAAGTGAATGGACGGTCAAGATTAAGTGTTTAAAAGCACGAATCTCAAGGAAAATTCCTCGGACAACTTCCATGTTTTGGGGAACATGTCCGACTGGGTGTCACCGCCGAAGAGGTGAAGCCGACATGTGTCGCGACTTTACATCCTAGTATGATTAGCCATGCTGTTGCTGAGTCATTGACAACCATAGATTATCCGCCTGAGGCTGTGTTACCCTTAAAACATTTAGATCTAGCTGACGCCCATTATGGAGTTCAAGTTAACGAAGCAGATTACAGGATTATAGATCACATTGAGAGCTGGGAAAGACATCACAAAACAAACAAGACAAAGGGGGTTTTAGTTCTCCTAGGGTACGATCATATTTTTAGATATCATATTAACTCGTGTACTAGGCACAACATCGGGCCGGTCGCGCATCTATTGGTTTTCTCCAATTTTTGCCCGTTTTCGATCATTCTTCTTTCCGAGGCTCCCTAATCATTCTTCAATCCCTGGAACAATCTCAAACATATAAAAACAAGACAAAATAAAGAGAAATATGTACATGGATACTATGGGATTGCCTCCCAAGTGCGCTTGTTTCACGTCTCTAAGATTGACGTTTCCACGCCATTTAAGCGGTTTGGGCCTCCTAGAGAGACACTGTGGTTCCTTCCTCGATGGAATCACTTGACAAGTATAGCTTTAACCTCTGACCATTCACAACAAATTCCTTTCCATCCTTGTTCCATAGCACGAAAGCACCAACCGGTTGAACCTCCTTAATCTTGGACCCGACCAACGCGACTTAAGCTTTCCCGGGAATAACCTCAACCGGGAGTTGAATAGCAACACTTGATCACCCTCCTTGAAGTTTCTGGCATGATCTTTTTGTCATGAAAGGCCTTGATCCTCTCCTTGTAGATCTTGGCGTTCTCATAAGCTTCAAGACGGATCTCATCAAGGTCATGTAGTTGGATCAAACGCTTTTCCACCGCGGTCCCGTAGTTAACATCATTTTTCAAATGATCTAGCATCTTTGTCCACTCTCCACTTTGCTCGTCGTATCTCAAGACTATGTCTTTCAACCCTTGGAAAAGGAGTGCAAGTTCAACTACCGAGGCCAATCCCGAGTCCTCCTTTGTAAAAAGAATACATCCCGGAGGATCTTCAAAACAATGCAAAGCGCGAGATGGCGGACTTTAGTGAGCTCTGCTTTCTTGCTTATAAACTCTCGACCTACCATTGCGCCCAAAGCTCTTCTTGATTCTGAAAGGCGGGTAAGTTCCCTTTGTGTTGTTGGCAAACCCATATACCTTACAAATCTCGGGGGGGGGGGGTGTGTATTTTGTAGGTCCTTCCCTTCACTTAGAATTTGAGTGTGCCTTCCCTAGCATCTTCCAAGCAATCTTCATGGACTATCAAAGAGACTGTCGCCATGAACTCTTTAAAGACTTGCGGGTATGTTGGTTCGTTGAACATTGCTATCCTCCCCATCCCCATGTCTGCAAAGAGCTTGTCCAATGTGTCACGAAGTCCCATTAGTTCCAAAAGTTGCCTATCGGGGAAACGCGTAGCCATAATGGTGCACTCATCAATAACCCGGAGAAGCTTCTTCTCATCCGCGGTCAATGTAGCAGTGGGAGCGCTTGGAGTGGTGCTTGATGACCCTCTTGGGCGTTTGCTTCCCGACATTGTGCATATATCAAATTTCAAATCCAAATGAGTGATAAGAGACAAAACATATAGAAAACAACAAACCAAGTCTCAAATTATCACTAGTATTTCATAGTAAGGCACAATGAGGCTTAAGCTAATTGATACAACATCAAGCTAACACAGATAGAAGCAACAAGAACAAATTAAAAACTCAAATTCATTCACACTTTAATTTAAAAACTTTAGTTTCATACTTATGAAAATTGCAAAATTAAAATTTTAACAAAAGGAGACTACCTAATAAGTTTAACAAAGTCTAAGACACTTTAATAGCTAGATTAAAAATTAAAAGCCCCAAATTCTAACAAATATTTGCTATTTTCATCACTATTCACCACATGAACCATACCTTCTCAAAACTCAAAAATTCTTCCCTAATCTAGCAAAATAAACACCAATAATCATTAACCAAGGCTCCTAAAACTAACAATAAACACCACTATCAAAGCTCAATTTTGACTAGTTCATGTGGTGCCATTGATGAACCTAAAGAAAATTGCTCAAAAATAGGAAAAAGAAGAATTGTACCTTGATTAAGAGTAGAAAAGAGTTCTACAATCAGAAACTACACTTATAATCGAGTGGAATGAGGCTTTGCGCACCAAAATCAACCAAGAATTTAGAGAGTAGAGAGAGCTTGAAAGTAAAAAATATTTGGGAGGGAAAAAAAAAACTGTATACCCGATCGGGCGTGAGAGAGAAAAAGGGATTTTTTTTTTAATTTACCTGGGCAACTCGAGCAGCTCGGGCAGCGGGTCGCCGTAGATTGCCCCAAGACATACCCCAAGAATTCCCCCTACGCAGTGATAATGTAAGATCAAGATTTTTTGTAATTTTTATCAATCCCTTGTCTTAGTTTCTTAGTTCATTGATCCCGTTACTTTTTTGATAATAGTTTGACACTTTAATCCTAATGGATTATGAGGGTTTTCAGCAACCGGATTTTCAAGACATGTGTTTCTTGCTAGATAGCATACTCCATCTTTCTAGCACCTCTAATGAGACCAGAGGTTTTTTAGGGCAATCGACTGGATTCATACCAGTTGTAGCGAACTTACATCCTAGTAGGATTAGCCATGCTGTTGCTGAGTCATTGAAAACCATAGGTTATCCGCCTGAGGCTGTGTTACCCTTAAATCATTTAGATCTAGCTGACGCCCAATATGGAGTTCAAGCTAACGAAGCAGATTACAGGATTATAGATCACATGGAGCGATGGGAAAGACGTAAGAAAAGAAACAAGACCAAGGGGGTTTAGTTCTTCTAGGGCACGATCGTATTTTTAGATATCAGCTTAACTTGTGTACTAATCACATCATCGGACCGGTCGCGCGTCTGTTGGTTTTCTCCGATTTTTGCCCGTTTTTGATCATTTTTCTTTCCGAGCCTCCCTAATCATTCTCTAATCTCTGGAATAATCTCAAAAGTATAAAAACTAGACAAAATAAAGAGAAATATGTACAAGGATACTATGGGATTGCCTCCTAAGTGCGCTTGTTTCACGTCTCTAAGCTTGACGTTTCCTTGCCATTTAAGCGGTTTGGGTCTCCGAGAGAGAAATCGTGGTTCCTTCCTCGATGGAATCACTTGACAAGTATAGCTTTAACCTCTGACCATTCACAACAAAGTCCTTTCCATCCTTGTTCCATAACACGAAAGCACCATACGGTCGAACCTCCTTAATCTTGAATGGAACAGACCAACGCGACTTAAGCTTTCCCGGGAATAACCTCAACAGGGAGTTGAATAGCAACACTTGATCACCCTCCTTGAAGTTTCTGGCATGATCTTTTTGTCATGAAAGGCCTTGATCCTCTCCTTGTAGATCTTGGCGTTCTCATAAGCTTCAAGACGGATCTCATCAAGGTCATGTAGTTGGATCAAACGCTTTTCCACCGCGGTCCCGTAGTTAACATCATTTTTCAAATGATCTAGCATCTTTGTCCACTCTCCACTTTGCTCGTCGTATCTCAAGACTATGTCTTTCAACCCTTGGAAAAGGGGTGCAAGTTCAACTACCGAGGCCGATCCCGAGTCCTCCTTTGTAAAAAGAATACATCCCAGAGGATCTTCAAAACAATGCAAAGCGTGAGATGGCGGACTTTAGTGAGCTCTGCCTTCTTGCTTATAAACTCTCGACCTACCATTGCGCCCAAAGCTCTACTTGATTCTGAAAGGCGGGTAAGTTCCCTTTGTGTTGTTGGCAAACCCATATACCTCACAAATCTCGGGGGGGGGGGTGTGATTTTGTAGGTCCTTCCCTTCACTTAGAATTTGAGTGTGCCTTCCCTAGCATCTTCCAAGCAATCTTCATGGACTATCAAAGAGACTGTCGCCATGAACTCTTTAAAGACTTGCGGGTATGTTGGTTCGTTCAACATTGCTATCCTCCCCATCCCCATGTCTGCAAAGAGCTTGTCCAATGTGTCAAGAAGTCCTATTAGTTCCAAAAGTTGCCTATCGGGGAAACGCGTAGCCATAATGGTACAAGGATACTATGGGATTGCCTCCCAAGTGCGCTTGTTTCACGTCTCTAAGCTTGACGTTTCCATGCCATTTAAGCGGTTTGGGTCTCCGAGAGAGAAATCGTGGTTCCTTCCTCGATGGAATCACTTAACAAGTATAGCTTTAAACTCTGACCATTCAAAACAAAGTCCTTTTCATCCTTGTTCCATAACACGAAAGCAACATACGGTCGAACCTCCTTAATCTTGAATGGACCAGACCAACGCGACTTAAGCTTTCCCGGGAATAACCTCAACCGGGAGTTGAATAGCAACACTTGATCACCCTCCTTGAAGTTTCTGGCATGATCTTTTTGTCATGAAAGGCCTTGATCCTCTCCTTGTAGATCTTGGCGTTCTCATAAGCTTCAAGACGGATCTCATCAAGGTCATGTAGTTGGATCAAACGCTTTTCCACCGCGGTCCCGTAGTTAACATCATTTTTAAATGATCTACCATTTTTTTCCACTCTCCACTTTGCTCGTCGTATCTCAAGACTACATCTTTCAACCCTTGGAAAAGGAGTGGTATTTCAACTACCGAGGCCGATCCAAATTCCTCATTTGCAAAGAATACATCCCCGAGGATCTTCAAAACAATGCGAAGCGCGGGATGGCAGACTTTAGTGAGCTTTGCCTTCTTGTTTATATATTCTCCACCTACCATTGCGTCCCAAAGCTCTTCTTGATTCCAAAAGGCGGGGAAGTTACCCTTTGTGTTGTTGGCAAACCCATACACCTCACAAATCTCAAGGGGTGTGATTTTGTAGGTCCTTTCATTCATTTTGAAGTCGAGTGTGCCTTCCCTAGCATCGTCCAAGCAATCTTTATGGACTTTCAAAGAGACTGTTGCCATAAACTCTTTAAAGACTTGCGGGTATGTTGGTTCATTCAACATTTCTATCCTCCCCATCCCCATGTCTACAAAGAGCTTGTCCAATGTGTCAAAAAGTCCCATTAGTTCCAAAAGTTGCCTATCGGGGAAACGCGTAGCCATAATGGTGCACTCATCAAGAACCCGGAGAACCTTCTTCTCATCCGCGGTTAATCTAGCTAAGGGAACGCTTGGAGTGGTGCTTGATGACCCTCTATGGCGTTTGCTGCCCGACATTGTGCATATATCAAAGTTCAAATCCAAATGAGTGATAAGAGACAAAACATATAGAAAACAACAAACCAAGTCTTTCATAGTAAGGCACAATGAGGGTTAAGCTAATTGATACAACATCAAGCTAACACATTTTAAAGATAGAAGCAACAAGAACTAATTACAAACTCAAACTCATTCACACTTTACTTTTAAACTTTAATTTCATACTTATGAAAATTGCAAAATTAGAATTCTAACAAAAGGAGACTAGCTAATAAGTTCAACAAAGTCTAAGTCATTTTAATAGCTAGATTAAAAATTAAAAACCCCAAATTCTAACAAAGTTTTGCAATTTTCATCACTATTCACCACATAAAACCTAACTTCTCAAAACTCAAAAATTCTTCCCTAATCTAGCAAAATAAACACCAATAATCATTACCCAAGACTCCTAAAACTAATAATAAACACCACAATCGAGCTCAATTTTTACTAGTTCATGTGGTGTCATTGATGAACCTTAAGAAAATTGCTCAAAATTGGGAAAAGAAGAATTCTACCTTGATTATGAGGAGAAAAGATTTCTACAATTAGAAACTACACTTAAAATCGAGCGTAATGAGGCTTTGAGCACCAAAATAAACCAAGAATTGAGAGAGTAGAGAGAGCTTGAAACCAAAAAATATTTGAGAGCAAAAAAGAAAAACTGTATATCTGATCAGGCGTGAAAGAGAAAAATGGATTTTTTTTTTACTTACCTGGACAGCTCGAGCAGCTCGGGCAGCGGGTCGCCGTAGATTTCCCCAAGACATACCCCAATAATTACCCCTACGCAGTAATAATGTAAGATCTAGCTTTTTTGTAATTTTTATCAATCACTTATTTAAGTTTCTTAGTTCATTGATCCGTTACTTTTTTGATAATAGTTTGACACTTTAATCCTAATGGATTATGAGGGTTTTCAGCAACCGGATATTCAAGACATGTGTTTCTTGCTAGATAGCATACTCCATCTTCTTAACATTTCTGATGAGACTAGAGGTTTTTTAGGGCAATCGACCGGATTCATACCAGTTGTAGCGAACTTACATCCTAGTAGGATTAGCCATGCTGTTGCTGAGTCATTGACAACCATAGTTTAGCCGGCTGACGCTGTGTTACCCTTAAAACATTTAGATCTAGCTGACGCCCATTATGGAGTTCAAGCTAACAAATCAGATTACAGGATTATAGATCACATGGAGCGATGGGAAATACGTCACAAAAGAAACAAGACCAAGGGGGTTTTAGTTCTTCTAGGGCACGATCGTATTTTTAGATATCAGTTTAATTTGTGTACTAAGCACAGCATCGAACCGGTCGCGCGTCTGTTGGTTTTCTCCGATTTTTGCCCGTTTTTGATCATTCTTCTTTCCGAGCCTACCTAATCATTCTCCAATCACTGGAAAAATCTCAAACGTATAAAAAATAGAAAAATAAAGAAAAATATGTACAAGGATACTATAGGATTGCCTCCCAAGTGCTCTTGTTTTACGTCTCTAAACTTGACGTTTCCACGCCATTTAAGCGGTTTGGGGCCCAGAGAGAGAAACCGTGGTTCCTTCCTCGATGGAATCACTTGACAAGTATAGCTTTAACCTCTGACCATTCACAACAAAGTCCTTTCAATCCTTGTTCCATAACACGAAAGCAACAGACGGTCGAACCTCCTTAATCTTGAATGGACCAGACCAACGCGACTTAAGCTTTCCCAGGAATAACCTCAACCGGGAGTTGAATAGCAACACGTATCCTCTCCTTGTAGATCTTGGCGTACTCATAAGCTTCAAGACGGATCTCATCAAGGTCATGTAGTTGGATCAAACGCTTCTCCACTGCGGTCCCGTAGTTAACATCATTTCCCAAATGATCTACCATCTTTGTCCACTCTCCACTTTGCTCGGCGTCATTAAACCCTTGGAAAAGGAGTGTCATTTCAACTACCGAGGCCGATCCCGATTCCTCATTTGCAAAGAATACATCCCCGAGGATCTTCAAAACAATATGAAGCGCGGGATGGCAGACTTTAGTAAGATTCGCCTTCTTGCTTATATATTCTCCACCTACCATTGTGTCCCAAAGCTCTTCTTGATTCCGAAAGGCGGGGAAGTTGCCCTTTGTGTTGTTGGCAAACCCAAATACCTCACAAATCTCAAGGAGTGTGATTTTGTAGGTTCTTCCCTTCACTTTGAAGTTGAGTGTGCCTTCCCTAGCATCGTCCAAGCAATCTTTATGGACTTTCAATGAGACTGTTGCCATGAAATCTTTAAAGACTTGCGGGTATGTTGGTTTATTCAACATTGCTATCCTCCGCATCCCCATGTTGCAAAAAGCTTGTCCAATGTGTTAAAAAGTCCCATTAGTTCCAAAAGTTGCCTATCGGGGAAACGCGTAGTCATAATTGTGCATTCATCAAAAACCCGGAGAAGCTTTTTCTCATCCGCGGTCAATGTAACCGGGGGAGCGCTTGGAGTGGTGCTTGATGACCCTTTATGGCGTTTGCTGCCCGACATTGTGCATATATCAAAGTTCAAATCCAAGTGAGTGATAAGAGACAAAACATATAAAAAACAACAAACCAAGTCTCAAATTATCACTAGTCTTTCATAGTAAGGCACAATGAAGCTTAAGTTAATTGAAACTACATCAAGCTAACACAATTTTAAGATAGAAGCAACAAGAACAAATTACAAACTCAAAATCATTCACAGTTTACTCTAAAAACTTTAGTTTCATACTTATGAATATTGCAGAATTAGAATTAAAAGCTCAATTTCTAACAAATGTTTGCAATTTTTCGCTACTATTCACCACATGAACCCTAACTTCTCAAAACTCAAAAATTCTTCCCTAATCTAGAAAAATAAACACCAATAATCATTCTTAAAACTAACAATAAACACCACAATCAAGCTCAATTTTGAGTAGTTCATGTGGTGAGATTGATGAACCTTAAGAAAATTGCTAAAAAATGAGGAAAAAAAGAATTGTACCTTGATTAGGAGGAGAAAATAGTTTTACAATGAGAAACTACACTTAAAATCGAGTGGAATGAGGCTTTGAGCACCAAAATCAACCAAGAATTGAGAGAGTAGAGAGAGCTCGATACCAAAAAATATTTGAGAGGAAAAAAAACTGAATACCCGATAGGGCGTGAGAGAGAAAAATGGATTTTTTTTTACTTACCTGGACAGCTCGAGCAGCTCAGGCAGCGGGTCGCCGTAGATTTCCTCAAGACATACCCCAAGATTTCCCCCTACGCAGTGATAATGTAAGATCTAGCTTTTTGTAATTTTTATCAATCCCTTGTCTTCCTTTTTTTATAATAGTTCACACTTTAATCCTAATGTATTATGAGGGTTTTCAGCAACCGGATATTCAAGACATGTGTTTCTTGATAGATAGCATACTCCATCTTCTTAACATCTCTGATGAGACTAGAAGTTTTTTAGGGCAATCGACTGGATTCTTACCAGTTGTAGCGAACTTACATCCTAGTAGGATTAGCCATGCTGTTGCTGAGTCATTGACAACCATAGGTTAGCCGGCTGACGCTGTGTTACCCTTAAAACATTTAGATCTAGCTGACGCCCATTATGGAGTTCAAGCTAACAAAGCAGATTACAGGATTATAGATCACATGGAGCGATGGGAAAGACGTCACAAAAGAAACAAGAACAAGGGGGTTTTAGTTCTTCTAGGGCACGTTCGTATTTTTAGATATCAGCTTAACTTATGTACTAAGCACAGCATCGAACCGGTCGCGCGTTTGTTGGTTTTCTCCGATTTTTGCCTGTTTTTGATCATTTTTCGTTCCGAGCCTAACTAATCATTTTCCAATCACTGGAAAAATCTCAAACGTATAAAAAATAGAAAAAATAAAGAAAAATATGTACAATGATACTATAGGATTGCCTCCCAAGTGCTCTTGTTTTACGTCTCTAAGCTTGACGTTTCCACGCCATTTAAGCGGTTTGGGGTTCAGAGAGAGAAACCGTGGTTCCTTCCTCGATGGAATCACTTGACAAGTATAGCTTTAACCTCTCACCATTCACAACAAAGTCCTTTCAATCCTTGTTCCATAACACGAAAGCACCAGACGGTCGAACCTCCTTAATCTTGAATGGACCAGACCAACGCGACTTAAGCTTTCCTAGGAATATCCTCAACCGGGAGTTGAATAGCAACACGGATCCTCTCCTTGTAGATCTTGGTGTACTCATAAGCTTCAAGACGGATCTCATCAAGGTCATGTAGTTGGATCAAACGCTTCTCCACTGCGGTCACATAGTTAACATCATTTCCCAAAAGATCTACCATCTTTGTCCACTCTCCACTTTGCTCGGCGTCATTAAACCCTTGGAAAAGGAGTATCATTTCAACTACCGAGGCCGATCCCGATTCCTCATTTGCAAAGAATACATCCCCGAGGATCTTCAAAACAATATGAAGCGCGGGATGGCAGACTTTAGTGAGATTCGCCTTCTTGCTTATATATTCTCCACCTACCATTGTGTCACAAAGCTCTTCTTGATTCCGAAAGGCGGGGAAGTTGCCCTTTGTGTTGTTGGCAAACCTAAATACCTCACAAATCTCAAGGAGTGTGATGTTGTAGGTCCTTCCCTTCATTTTGAAGTTGAGTGTGCCTTCCCTAGCATCGTCCAAGCAATCTTTATGGACTTTCAAAGAGACCGTTGCCATGAACTCTTTAAAGACTTGCGGGTATTATGGTTCATTCAACATTGCTATCCTCCCCATCCCCATGTCTGCAAAGAGCTTGTCCAATGTGTTAAAAAGTCCCATTAGTTCCAAAAGTTGCCTATCGGGGAAACGCGCAGTCATAATTGTGCATTCATCAAGAACCCGGAGAAGGTTCTTCTCATCCGCGGTCAATGTAACCGGGGGAGCGCTTGGAGTGGTGCTTGATGACCCTCTATGACGTTTGATGCCCGACATTGTGCATATATCAAAGTTTAAATACAAGTGAGTGATAAAAGACAAAACATATAGAAAACAACAAACCAAGTCTCAAATTATCACTAGTCTTTCATAGTAAGGCACAATGAAGTTTAAGTTAATTGAAACTACATCAAGCGAACACAATTTTAAGATAGAAGCAACAAGAACAAATTACAAACTTAAAATCATTCACAGTTTACTCTAAAAACTTTAGTTTCATACTTATGAATATTGCATAATTATTATTAAAAGCTCAATTTCTAACAAATGTTTGCAATTTTTCGCTACTATTCACAACATGAACCCTAACTTCTCAAAACTCCAAAATTCTTCCCTAATCTAGAAAAATAAACACCAATAATCATTCTTAAAACTAACAATAAACACCACAATCAAGCTCAATTTTGAGTAGTTCATGTGGTGAAATTGATGAACCTTAAGAAAATTGCTCAAAAATGAGGAAAAGAAGAATTGTACCTTGATTAGGAGGAGAAAAGAGTTTTACAATGAGAAACTACACTTAAAATCGAGTGGAATGAGGCTTTGAGCACCAAAATCAACCAAAAATTGAGAGAGTAGAGAGAGCTCGATACCAAAAAATATTTGAGAGGAAAAAAAACTGAATACCCGATAGGGCGTGAGAGAGAAAAATGGATTTTTTTTTACTTACCTGGACAGCTCGAGCAGCTCAGGCAGCGGGTCGCCGTAGATTTCCTCAAGACATACCCCAAGAATTCCCCCTACGCAGTGATAATGTAAGATCTAGCTTTTTTTTTGTAATTTTTATCAATCCCTTGTGTTCCTTTTTTTTATAATAGTTGACACTTTAATCCTAATGTATTATGAGGGTTTTCAGCAAACGGATATTCAAGACATGTGTTTCTTGCTAGATAGCATACTCCATCTTCTTAACATCTCTGATGAGACAAGAGATTTTTTAAGGCAATCGACTGAATTCATACAAGTTGTAGCGAAATTACATCATAGTAGGATTAGCCATGCTGTTGATGAGTCATTGACAACCATAGGTTAGCCGGCTAATGCTGTGTTACCCTTAAAACATTTAGATCTACCTGACGCCCATTATAGAGTTTAAGCTAACCAAGCAGATTACAGGATTATAGATCACATGGAGCGATGGGAAAGACGTCACAAAAGAAACAAGACCAAGGGGGTTTTAGTTCTTCTAGCGCACGTTCGTATTTTTAGATATCAGTTTAACTTGTGTACTAAGCACATCATCGAACCGGTCGCGCGTTTGTTGGTTTTCTCCGATTTTTGCCTGTTTTTGATCGTTCTTCTTTCCGAGCCTACCTAATCATTCTCCAATCACTGGAAAAATCTCAAACGTATAAAAACTAGAAAAAATAAAGAAAAATATGTATAAGGATACTATAGGATTGCCTCCCAAGTGCTCTTGTTTTACGTCTCTAAGCTTGACGTTTCCACGCCATTTAAGCGGTTTGGGGCTCAGAGAGATAAACCGTGGTTCCTTCCTCGATGGAATCACTTGACAAGTATAGCTTTAACCTCTGACCATTCACAACAAAGTCCTTGTTCCATAACACGAAAGCACCAGACGGTCGAACCTCCTTAATCTTGAATGGACCAGACCAACGCGACTTAAGCTTTCCCAGGAATATCCTCAACCGGGAGTTGAATAGCAACACGGATCCTCTCCTTGTAGATCTTGGTGTACTCATAAGCTTCAAGACGGATCTCATCAAGGTCATGTAGTTGGATCAAACCCTTCTCCACTGCGGTCCCATAGTTAACATCATTTCCCAAATGATCTACCATCTTTGTCCACTCTGCACTTTGCTCGACGTCATTAAACCCTTGGAAAAGGAGTGTCATTTCAACTACCGAGGCCGATCCCGATTCCTCATTTGCAAAGAATACATTCCCGAGGATCTTCAAAACAATATAAAGCGCGGGATGGCAGACTTTAGTGAGATTCGCCTTCTTGCATATATATTCTCCACCTACCATTGTGTCCCAAAGCTCTTCTTGATTCCGAAAGGCAAGGAAGTTGCCCTTTGTGTTGTTGGCAAACCTAAATACCTCACAAATATCAAGGAGTGTGATGTTGTAGGTCCTTCCCTTCATTTTGAAGTTGAGTGTGCCTTCCCTAGCATCGTCCAAGCAATCTTTATGGACTTTCAAAGAGACCGTTGCCATGAACTCATTAAAGACTTGCGGGTATGTTGGTTCATTCAACATTGCTATCCTCCCCATCCCCATGTCTGCAAAGAGCTTGTCCAATGTGTTAAAAAGTCCCATTAGTTCCAAAAGTTGCCTATCGGGGAAACGCGCAGTCATAATTGTGCATTCATCAAGAACCCGGAGAAGCTTCTTCTCATCCGCGGTCAATGTAACCGGGGGAGCGCTTGGAGTGGTGCTTGATGACCCTCTATGGCGTTTGCTGCCCGACATTGTGCATATATCAAAGTTAAAATTCAAGTGAGTGATAAGAGACAAAACATATAAAAAACAACAAACCAAGTCTCAAATTATCACTAGTCTTTCATAGTAACGCACAATGAGGCTTAAGTTAATTGAAACAACATCAAGCTAACACAATGTTAAGATAGAAGCAACAAGAACAAATTACAAACTCAAAATCATTCACACTTTACTCTAAAAACTTTAGTTTCATACTTATGAATATTACAGAATTAGAATTAAAAGCTCAATTTCTAACAAATGTTTGCAATTTTTCGCTACTATTCACCACATGACCCTAATTTCTCAAAACTCAAATATTCTTCCCTAATCTAGAAAAATAAACACCAATAATCATTCTTAAAACTAACAATAAACACCACAATCAAGCTCAATTTTGACTAGTTCATGTGGTGACATTGATGAACCTTAAGAAAATTGCTCAAAAATAAGGAAAAGGAGAATCGTACCTTGATTAGGAGGAGAAAAGAGTTTTACAATGAGAAACTACACTTAAAATCGAGTGGAATAAGGTTTTGAGCACCAAAATCAACCAAGAATTGAGAGAGTAGAGAGAGATTGAAACCAAAAAATATTTGAGAGGAAAAAAAACTGAATACCCGATAGGGCGTGAGAGAGAAAAATAGATTTTTTTTTTACTTACCCGGACAGCTCGAGCAGCTCAGGCAACGGGTCGCCGTAGATTTCCTCAAGACATACCCCAAGAATTCCCCTTACGCAGTGATAATGTAAGATCTAGCTTTTTTTTGTAATTTTTATCAATCCCTTGTCTTCCTTTTTTTATAATAGTTGACACTTTAATCCTAATGTATTATGAGGGTTTTCAGCAACCGTATATTCAAGACATGTGTTTCTTGCTAGATAGCATACTCCATCTTCTTAACATATCTGATGAGACTAGAGGTTTTTTAGGGCAATCGACTGGATTCATACCAGTTGTAGCGAACTTACATCCTAGTATGATTAGCAATGCTGTTGCTGAGTCATTGAAAACCACAGGTTATCTGCCTGAGGCTGTGTTACCCTTAAATCATTTAGATCTAGCTAACGCCCATTATGGAGTTCAAGCTAATGAAGCAGATTACAGGATTATAGATCACATGGAGAGATGGGAAAGACGTTCCAAAAGTAACAAGACCAAGAGGGTTTTAGATCTTCTAGGGCACGATTATATTTTTAGATATTAGCTTAACTTGTGTACTAAGCACAGCTTCAGACCGGTCGCGCGTCTGTTGGTTTTCTCTGATTTTTGCCCGTTTTTTATCATTTTTTTTTCCGAGCCTCCCTAATCATTTTCCAATCATTGGAACAATCTCAAACATATAAAACTAGACAAAACAAAAAGAAATATGTACGAGGATACTATGGGATTGCCTCCCAAGTGAGCTTGTTTCACGTCTATAAGCTTGACGTTTTCACGCCATTTAAGCGGTTTGGGGCTCCGAGAGAGAGAAAAGTGGTTCCTTACTCGATGGAATCACTTGACAAGTATAGCTTTAAACTATGATTCAAAACAAAGTCCTTTCCATCCTTGGTCCATAACACGAAAGCACCATACGTTCGAACCTCCTTAATCTTGAATGGACCAGACCAACGCGACTTAAGCTTTCCCGTGAATAACCTCAACCGCAGTTGAACAGTAACACTTGATCACCCTCCTTGAAATTTCGTGGCATGATCTTTTCTTGGCGTTCTCATAAGCTTCAAGACGGATCTCATCAAGGTCATGTAGTTGGATCAAACGCTTCTCCACCGCGGTCCCGTAGTTAACATCATTTCCCAAATGATCCACCATCTTTGTCCACTCTCCACTTTTCTCGGCGTATCTCAAGACTACGTCTTTCAACCCTTGGGAAAAGAGTGTCATTTTAACTACCGAGGCCTTTCCCGATTCCTCCTTTGCAAAGAATACATCCCCAAGGATCTTCAAACCAATGCGAAGCGCGGGATGGCGGACTTTAGTGAGCTTCGCCTTCTTGCTTATATACTCTCCACCTACCATTGCGTCACAAAAATCTTCTTGATTCCAAAACGCGGGGAAGTTACCCTTTATGTTGTTGGCAAACCCATATACCTCACAAATCATAGGGGGTGTGATTTTGTAGGTCCTTCCCTTCACTTTGAAGTTGAGTGTGCCGTCTCTAGCATCGTCAAAGCAATCTTTATGAACTTTTAAAGAGACTGTTGCCATGAACTACTTAAAGACTTGAGGGTATGTTGGTTCATTCAACATTGCTATCCTCCCATCCCCATGTCTGCAAAGAACTTGTCTAATGTGTCAAGAAGTCCCATTAGTTCCAAAAGTTGCCTATCGGGGAAACGCGTAGCCATAATGTTGCACTCATCAAGAACCCGGAGAAGCTTTTTCTCAACCGCGGTCAATGTAGCCGGGGAAGCTCTTGGAGTGGTGTTTGATGACCCTCTATGGCGTTTGCTGCCCGACATTGTGCATATATCAAAGTTCAAATCCAAGTGAGTAATAAGAGACAAAACATATAGAAAATAACAAACCAATTCTCAAATTATCACTAGTCTTTGATAGTAAGGCATAATGAGGCTTAAGCTAATTGAAACAACATCAAGCTAACATAATTTTAAGATAGAAGCAACAAGAACAAATTACAAACTCAAACTCATTCACACTTTACTCTAAAAACTTTAGTTTAATACTTATGAATATTGCAAAATTAGAATTCTAACAAAAGGAGACTAGCTAATAAGTTCAAAAAAGTCTAAGGCACTTTAATAGCTATATTAAAAATTAAAAGCCCCAAATTCTAACAAATGTTTGCAATTTTCTCCACTATTCACCACATGAACCCTAACTTCTCAAAACTCAAAAGTTCTTGCCTAATCTAGCAAAATAAACACCAATAATCATTATCCAAGGCTCTTAAAACTAACAATAAACACCACAATCAAGCTCAATTTTGACTAGTTCATGTGGTGACATTGATGAAGCTTAAGAAAATTGCTCAAAAATAAGGAAAAGAAGAATTGTACCTTGATTATGAGGAGAAAAGAGTTTTACAATTAAAAACTACACTTAAAAGCGCGTGGAATGAAGCTTTGAGCACCAAAATCAACCAAGAATTGAGAGAGTGCAGAGTGCTTGAAACCAAAAAATATTTGAGAGGAAAAAAAAAACTGAACACCCGATCGGCCGTGAGAGAAAAAAGAGATTTTTTTTTTTACCATACCTGGCAGCTCGAGCAGCTCGGGCAGCGGGTAGCCGTAGATTTCACCAAGACATACCCCAAGAATTCCCCCTACGCTGTGAAAATGTAAGATCTAGCTTTTTATTTTTGTAATTTTTATCAATCCCTTGTCTCAGTTTCTTATTACATTGATCCGTTCCTTTTTTTATAATAGTTTTGCACTTTAACCCTAATGGATTATGAGGCTTTTCAGCAACCGGATATTCAAGACATGTGTTTTTTGCTAGATAGCATACTCCATCTTCTTAACACCACTGATGAGACTAGAGGTTTCTTAGGCCAATCGACTGGATTCATACCAGTTGTAGCGAACTTACATCCTAGTAGGATTAGCCATGCTGTTGCTGAGTCATTGACAACCATAGGTTATCCGCCTGAGGCTGTGTTACCCTTAAATCATTTAGATCTAGCTGACCCCATTATGAAGTTCACGTTAACGGAGCATATTACAGGATTATATATCACATGGAGCAATGGGAAAGACGTCACAAAAGAAACCAGGCCAAGGGGGTTTTAGTTCTTCTAGGGCACGATCATATTTTTAGATATCAGCTTAACTTGTGTACTAAGCACAGCATCGGACCGGTCGCGCGTCTGTTGGTTTTCTCTGATTTTTTCCCGTTTTCGATCATTCTTCTTTTCGAGCCTCACTAATCATTCTCGAATACCTGGAATAATCTCAAACATATAAGAACTAGACAAAATAAAGAGAAATATGTACAAGGATACTATGAGATTGCCTCCCAAGTGCGCTTGTTTCACGTTTCTAAGCTTGACGTTTCCATGCCATTTAAGCGGTTTGGGGCTCCGAGATAGAAACCGTGGTTCCTTCCTCGATGGAATCACTTGACAAGTATAACTTTAACTTCGGACCATTCACAACAAAGTCCTTTCCATCCTTGTTCCATAACACGAAAGCACCATACGTTCGAACCTCCTTAATCTTGAATGGACCAGACCAACGCGACTTAAGCTTTCCTCGGAATAACCTCAAACAGGAGTAGAACAGCAACATTTGATCACCCTCCTTGAAGTTTCGTGGCATGATCTTTTTGTCATGAAAGGCCTTGGTCCTCTCCTTGTAGATCTTGGCGTTCTCATAAGCTTCAAGACGGATCTCATCAAGGTCATGTAGTTGGATCGAACGCTTTTCCACCGCGGTCCCGTAATTAACATCATTTCCCAAATGATCTACCATCTTTGTCCACTCTCCACTTTGCTCGGCGTATCTCAAGACTACGTCTTTCAACCCTTAGAAAAAGAGTGTCATTTCAATTACCGAGGCCGATCCAAATTCCTCATTTGCAAAGAATACATCCCCAAGGATCTTCAAAACAATGCGAAGCGCAGGATGGCGGACTTTAGTGAGCTTTGCCTTATTGCTTATATACTCTCCACCTACAATTGCGTCCCAAAGCTCTTCTTGATTCCGAAAGGCTGGGAAGTTGCCCTTTGTATTATTGGCAAACCCATATAACTCACAAATGTCAGGGGTGTGATTTTGTAGGTCTTTCCCTTCACTTTGAAGTTGAGTGTGCCTTCTCTAGCATCCAAGAAATCTTTATGGACTTACAAAGAGATTGTTGCCATGAACTTTTTTAAAGACTTGCATGTATTTGGTTCATTCAACATTGATATCCTCCCCATCCCCATGTCTGCAAAGAGCTTGTCCAATGTGTCAAGAAGTCCCATTAGTTCCAAAAATTGCCTATCGGGGAAACGTGTAGCCATAATGGTGCACTCATCAAGAACCCGGAAAAGCTTCTTCTCATCCGCGCTCAATGTAGTCGGGGGAGCGCTTGGAGATGTGCTTGATGACCCTCTATGGCGTTTGTTGCCCGACATTGTGCATATATCAAAGTTCAAATCCAATAGAGTGATAAGAGACAAAACATATATAAAATAACAAACCAAGTCTCATATTATCACTAGTCTTTCATAGTAAGGCACAATGAGGCTTAAGCTACTTGAAACAACATCAAGCTAACACAATTTTAAGATAGAAGCAACAAAAACAAATTACAAACTCAAACTCATTCACACTTTATTCTAACAATAGGAGACTAGCTAATAAGTTCAAAAAAGTCTAAGACACTTTAATAGCTAGATTAAAAATTAAAAGCCCCAAATTCTAACAAATGTTTGCAATTTTCGCCACGATTAGGAGGAGAAGAGAGTTCTACAATCAGAAACTACATTTAAAATCGAGTGGAATGAGGCTTTGAGTGAGAGAGAAAAATGTATTTTCTTTTTTTTTACTTACCTGGAAAGCTCGGGCAGCTGGTCGCTGTAGATTACCGCAAGACATACCCCAAGAATTCCTTTTACGTAGTGATAATGTAAGATTTAGCTTTTTCAAATTTTTATCAATCCCTTGTCTGAGTTTCTTAGTACACTTTATTCCTAATGGATTATTAGGGTTTTCAGCAACCGGATATTCAAGACATGTGTTTCTTGCTAGATAGCATACTCTATCTTCTTAGTAGATCTGATGAGACCATTGGTTTTTTAGGGAAATCGACTGGATTCATACCAGTTGTAGCGAATTTACATCCTTGTAGGATTAGCCATGCTGTTGCTGAGTCATTGACAACCATAGGTTATCCGCCTGGGGCTGTGTTACCCTTAAATCATTTAGATCTAGCTGACGCCCGTTATTGAGTTCAAGCTACCGAAGCATATTACAGGATTATAGATCACATGGAGTGATGGGAAAGACGTCACAAAAGAAACAAGACCAAGGGGGCTTTAGTTCTTCTAGGGCACGATCATATTTTTAGATATCAGCTTAACTTGTGTACTAGGCACAGCATCGGACAGGTCGCGCGTCTATTGGTTTTCTCCAACTATTTCCCGTTTTCGATCATTATTCTTTCCGAGACTCCCTAATCATTCTTCAATCCCTGGAACAATCTCAAACATATAAAAACTAGAAAAATTAAAGAGAAATGTGTACAAGGATACTATGGGATTGCCTCCCAAGTGCGCTTGTTTCACGTCTCTAAGCTTGCCGTTTCAACGCCATTTAAACGGTTTGGGGCTCCGAGAGAGAAACCGTGGTTCCTTCCTCGATGGAATCACTGGACAAGTATAGGTTTTACCTTTGACCATTCACAACAAATTCCTTTCCATCCTTGTTCCATAACATGAAAGCACCTTACGGTCGAACCTCCTTAATCTTGAATGGACCCGACCAACGCGACTTAAGCTTTCCCGGGAATAACCTCAACCGAGAGTTGAATAGCAACACTTGATCACCCTCCTTGAAGTATTGTGGCATAATCTTTTTTTCATGAAAGGCCTTCGTCCTCTCCTTGTAGATATTGGCGTTCTCATAAGCTTCAAGACGGATCTCATCAAGGTCATGTAGTTAGATCAAACGCTACTCCACCGCGGTCTTGATGTCAAAGTTCAGCAACTTAACCGCCCACATAGCTTTATACTCAAGTTTAACCGGGAGATGGTAAGGAGTAGTACCAATTGGCGTTTTGTATGCGGTTTGGTAAGTCCAAAGAGCATCATCCAACTCCGTAGCCCAATATTTTCTTGTAGCTCCTACCGTTTTCTCGAGAATTTCCTTGATCTTTTGGTTTGAAATCTCAACATAACCACTTGTTTGCGGATGGTAAGGCGTGGCTACCTTATGCTTGACTTCGTGCTGCTTAAGGAGACTTTCAAATACCTTGTTGATGAAGTGCTTCTCACCATCACTAATAACCACTCTAGGAACTCCACATCTTAGGAAGATTATTGTCTTGAACAAGTTTAATATAAGCTTGGCGTCATTCGTTGGACTAGCTACCGACTCTACCCACTTTGACACATAATCAACCGCTACAAGAATGTAACTTTTGCCATAAGAGGAGGGAAATGGTCCCATGAAGACAATTCCCCACACATCAAAGATCTCAACCTCAAAAATTGGATTTTGTGGCATCTCATTCCTCCTATTTATGTTTCCATTTCTTTGACAAGAATCACACTTCACTATGAACTCATGAGCATCCTTGAACATAGTAGGCCACCATAATCCCACTTGTAGCACTTTTGAAACCGTCTTGAATATTGCAAAATTACCTCCAATGGTTGAACCATGGCAATGTTGTAAAATCCCTTCCACTTTCTCTTGAGACACACATCTTCTATAGATCTTATCCTTACAATGTCTGTAAAGATAAGGATCATTCCAATAAAACCGGTTAACATCCTTGTAGAACTTTTTCATTTCATAAGCATCCAAGTTAGGCGATTCTACTCCACACGCTAGATAGGATGGTGTAGCGGACATACCAAGGCCCATTCTCATTCAAATTCTTTGCCTCTTCTAGCTTCATCAAAGTCTTGCGGCTTTCATCAAGAAGTTGCACCGCCAAAAGTTGGTCCTCGGGGAGAGAGTCATTGATAGGAATGTCACTTTCATTCCTCAACCGAGAGAGATGGTCCGCTACACCATCCCGTCAGAAAGAAGAAAGAAAGAGGAGAAAAGAGAAATATGTGTTAGTTTCTTGAAATAGAAAGCGTTGGTTTTGACGATTCTATTTTTGGAAAGTTTTGGGGCGTTTAGACTTATCTGCTCAGGTGTTATGTAATAGCCTCGGATGATGATTTGAGAGCACGCTTAAGGGTGACGACCCGAGAGCGAGTGTGATACTTCCCGGATACCGTAGCTTGAAGGCTGGAGGCCTAATAGTGAGCCGGTATGACTTGAAGGTTGCGAGCGGAGAGCGGGGGGAGTGGTGAGACTTCCCGGATACCGTAGCTTGAAGGCTGGAGGCCTATAGTGAGCCGGTATGACTTGATTGTTGCGACCTAAGAGTGGGGGGGAGTGGTGAGACTTCCTGTATACCGTAGTCTAAGGCAGAGGCCTGAGGACGAGCCGGTATGATTCATGGGTTGCGACCTGTGGACTGTGTAAACGCTTGCACGAAGTCCTAGACTGATGGACGGTGTTGAAGGATTCGAGGACGAATCAATGTTAGTGGAGGAGAATTATAACGCCCGTGTTCTGGAAAATAATAGGAGACTTGAGTGTGTATAATAATTAGGGTGGATTCGGTTTAATTCCGGTTGATTTCCTAAACTGGTCGATTTGTCAATTAAATCAAAGGAGGTTTAATTAATGTCGGTTTAGATCCTGGTTTAATCAGATTAAACCAAAAACCCTACTTTTATAAGGAACGCCTCTTCTCTCTTTTGTTTTGTCGCTGTTTGTTTCTGAGAATTTAGTTTGAGAAAAGGAGAAGCAGAAGTTCACTTGTGAGAAGGAGAGGGTTAGCTTTGCTTTAGTGTATAAGGCAAGGGAAGCAGATTCGTCACGTATTGGTAGAATAGAGTTACGACGTATCAAATCTTATCGAAAGGTAACGAAATTTGGTAGGTTTTTTCTTAAGGCGTGTATGTTGATTTTTCTTTTTACATAAGTGAATTCGGATTAATACTCAATGAATTATATGCAGTTTTGTGAGACGCTTCTTCAGTGTTGCGAACTGGGATCAGCGGAGTTTGCAAGTGCAATCGTGGTTTCATCATTTGTCTGATCGGCACCAAATTTCTCTGATCCTTTCTTATCCTTTATCTCAAGATAAAACTCTTGTAAAAGCAAAATCCATCTCAAAAGCCTAGGCTTAGCATCCTTTTTCGCTAACAAGTGCCTTAATGCCGCATGATCTGTGTGCGCTATCACCTTAGACCCAACCAAGAAAGATCTAAACTTTTCGAAAGCAAAGACTATTGCAAGTAGTTCCTTCTCCGTCGTGGCATATTTCACTTGTGCATCATCGAGGGTTCTACTTACATAGTAGATCACGTGGAGCTTTTTATCCTTCTTTTGACCCAAAACCGCTCCAACCGCATAGTCACTTGCATCACACAGGATCTCAAACGGTAGGTTCTAATCCGGTGCTTGAACAATCGGAGCACTAATCAACTCACTCTTTATCTTCTCAAAGGCCTCAAGACATTCTCCATTGAACTCAAAAGCTACTTCCTTGCACAACAACCATGTAAGTGGCCTTGAAATCTTTGAGAAATCCTTGACGAATCGTCTATAGAACCCGGCATGACCTAAAAAGCTTCCAATACCAATACCGAATTTGGAGGAGCAAGGTTAGTCATCACGTCTATCTTTGCCTTATCAACCTCAATTCTGTTCTCGGATATCTTATGGCCTAGAACAATCTGTTCTTTGACCATGAAGAGGCACTTCTCCCAATTCAAAACCAATTTTGTCTCCTCACACCTCTTCAAGACCCTACAAAGATTAGAAAGACAAGAGGAAAAAGAATCTCCATAGACGGAGAAGTCATCCATAAACACTTCAACCACATTCTCAATCAAATCCGAGAAGATCGACATCATGCACCTTTGAAATGTGGTCGGTGCATTACATAGCCCAAATGGCATCATTCGATAAGAAAATGTACCGTAAGGGTATGTAAACCTCGTCTTCTCTTGTTCATTAGAGTGAATAGGGATTTAAAAGAAACCGGAATAACCATCAAGAAAGCAATAGTAGGTTTGATTCACAAGCCTCTCTAGCATTTGATCAATGAAAGGAAAAGGGAAATGATATTTTCTAGATGCAACATTCAACTTTCTCTAATTGATACACATCCTATGTCCGGTTATAGTCCTCGTTGGGATTAACTCATCTCTATCATTTTTAACAACTGTGACTCCACCCTTCTTAGGAACCACATGTACCGGGGAAACCCAAGTACTATCCGAGATCGGATATATGATTCCCGCATCAAGAAGCTTAAGAATCTCCTTCCGAATAAAATCTCTAAGGTTGAGGTTTAACCGCCTTTGATGCTCAACGGAACTCATAGATTCATTTTTAAGATTGATTCTATGAACACATAAAGATTCCGATATTCCTTTTGTATCATCTAGTGAATACCCTATAGCCTTTCTATATTTCTTCAATTATCCTAGAAGGGTGGAGGTTTCCAATTCACTAAGCTCTTCATTAATGATCACCGGGTAAGTAGAGTTTGTTCCAAGAAAAGCGTACCTTAGCCCGGTGGGGAGCGGTTTGAGTTCTACTTTTGGAGCTTTGAGTTCACTCTAGTCCCCATCTATGCTAGTTTCATCCTTCCTTGGTTAGTCACCCTTTCAACCTCTACCACACTCACTTCATGGCTTTGTCTCAACTCAAGGAACTTTGCTTCACCATTTGAAGGCTTATGTGAGTATAGAATCTTCTCATAGCCTTCACTATCACTTTCAAGCAACCTAAATTCCCCTTGCTTATCCACCAAAGTGCTTTGAAGAGCATCCTCCATTGCCAACTCTTTTAACAACCCATCCGCTAGAGCATCCATCTCCTCAATATAGAACACTTGTCCCTCGATGGTGGGCTTCCTCATGACCTTGTTGATGTCAAATGTCAAGACTTCTTTACCTAATCTCAAATCAATCATTCCTCTTTTCACATCGATCATCGCCAGGGCGGTTCTTAGAAATGGGTGTCCCATAATGAGTGGATCTTTAGGCTCTTCCCCCATCTCTAAAACCAAGAAATCCGTAGGAATCTCAAAATGACCAACAATAACCGGTAAGTCTTCTAGCAATCCAACCGTTTTTCTAATTTAGCGATCCGTTAGGACAAATTGAATTTGACATTCCTTGTTACTTGTGAAACCCAAACGCTTAGCAACCGAGAGAGGCATTAAGCTTATACTTGCTCCCAAATCACACAACCATCTATCAAAGAGAAGTGGTCCAAGGGCACAAGGGAGAGTGAAAGTACCCAGATCTTCTTTCTTCTTGGCCACCACTGAAAATAGTAGTCCAGGTATGTAGTCATGGACTCGCTTGTATAAGCGCCTGGTGCACGCTGCGTAATAGGAGCCTCTGCTGGTTGCTCAATGTTCTGCTCGACTGGATCCTCAACCTGATGTTCAACCGGATCCTCAGTAAGGTCTTCGAAATGATACGCACCTAGATCAATAGTCAGGTCTTCAATGTGATCCTCGGCTTGATCCATAGTCAAATCATCAACGTGATGCTCGTCTTACAAGTTTGATGAACTAGATTTTGCCTTCTGTCTTGTTGCATTCTTCTTTTTCCTTTTCTCCTTCTTCTTAATATCCCTAAGCTCATGGGAGGACTGTCTTGGAGGAGAGGAAGAAACATTGTGCTCTCTGTAGTTATAAGCTGAATGTCGTGATGGAGAAGGAGTTTTGTAGCGTGCTGGTACATCACTCGTGGAGAAACAGTATGAACTGGTCTGACGTTCTGAGAAGTAGTATATGCAAATGCTATGGTGGTGGAGGAGCAGCTAAACTTACTCATGAAACTCTTCATCTTTGACTTTATAGATCGTATGGCCTTGTCTTGCAGCATGTTCCACTTATGTAGTGTACTGATGCGCTTGTTAGCCTCTACCAAGCTTTTGCCTTGGGATAGATTAGGTGGAGGATGTTAGTTTGCTAGGGTAATCATGTTAGATTCGTTTTGTTTCCCTTTTGGACTAGAGTTTTATTAGCTTGTTTTTCTCTGATCAATTGGAACTAGGTCGTAGACATTTCATGCCCGAAAGGTGTATGATGAAATGTCTGAATCAACTAGTGCCAGAGATTTACATGCTTAGCCCAAGAGATTGGTTGTCTAAGATGTTTATTGACATTAATGAGCTGTTTCTTTATGCATGTTTACTAAATGTTTCATCAATGAGAATTGAGATTAGGAAGTGTTGTAAACTTGATAGTTTCTGCCAAGAGATTGGATTGACTAGTATTAGAAGTTCATTGTCTAGGGATTAGTATGTTTGCAGTTTGATAAACACTCGAAGTAGATTACCATACTCCACCTACATCAATAACCTCATCCTCAGGATCTTCTATCCATTTGTGCTTTCTGTTTAGTTCTCTTGTTATTTACTTGTTCTGCTTTGTTTTCTTGCAAGTATCAATAATCGTTACGTTTTAGCTTATGCATGGTAGTCTGTGTTTAACAGCCTTACACTTATCGCATGTTTAACATGTTCAATTAGGATCACTGAAAACCAAAAATCATTTATGCTTTGCTTGACTTAATCATTTCTGATATATCTTGATTGCTAGCATCACACCTGATTGGATTGATACATATTGTACTGCAATGACATGATAGTACTCTAGGATAATTGATAGAAAAATCCTAGTATCAATTTGGTGACGCTGCCGTTTGGGTGTTTGTTTGTTACATTTAAGATTTCAGACTTGCTAAGATCAAGTTTTTACTCATCATTCACTACAGTTACTCATTATGTTCTTTTTGTTTGTCTATTGCTTCAGGTACAACTCTTGCTCAACTACTCCTATTCGACTGACACACTCAACCATATCGTGAGCTAAGTTGATTTGATCTGTATGCACACACGGTCGCAAGGCACATACAACTTGTTCCAGCCCTCCGACCATATTGATCGCTTGGTACCTGCATCAAGACAGCAACACAACAGAGTTACACCACAACAAGTGGAGATGGAAAACATTCAACAACCAATTCCACCACGGGCACCTACACAGATTGGAGCTGGTGATGCTCCACGCAACCATACCCATCGTCAGGGTATAGTGCCTTTAGCCGTGCAGAACAACAACTTTGAGATCAAGAGTGGTCTGATCTCCATGGTCCAGCAGAATAAATTTCATGGTCTGCCTATGGAAGACCCCCTGGATCACCTCGATGAGTTTGATCGTCTCTGTAGTCTCACAAAGATCAATGGGGTCAGTGAGGATGGTTTCAAGTTACGTATCTTTCCATTCTCTCTGGGTGACAAAGCTCATCAATGGTAGAAAACTCTTCCTCGAGGATCTATCACATCCTGGGATCAATGCAAGCAATCGTTTCTTGCCAAGTTTTTCTCCAACTCCAGAACTGCACGTCTACGCAACAAGATCTCTGGGTTCACTCAGAAGAATGGAGAAACACTTTGTGAAGTCTGGGAGCGCTTCAAAAGTTATCAGTCTCAGTGCTCTCACCATGGCTTCAATAAGGAGTCTCTCCTCAATACTCTTTACCGGGGCATTCTCCCAAAGATCAGGATGTTGCTTGATACTGCGAGCAATGGCAACTTTCTGAACAAAAACGTCGACGAAGGTTGGGAGCTTGTTGAAAACCTATACCAATCTGATGGCAACTACAATGAAGACTATGATAGAACCATCAAGACAAGCACATATCTTAATGAGAAGTACAAGAAGGAGATGAAAGCTGTGAATGATAAGCTGGACAAACTATTGATGAGCCAGCAGAGAAACATCCATTTCGTCTTTGAAGACGACCCTTTCCAGATTCAGGATGGGGAGGGATAACAATTTGAGGAGATAAGTTTTGTCCAGAACCAAGGTGGATACAATAAGGGATACAATCCTTATAAGCAGAATTCCAATCTGTCCTATCGGATCACCAATGTTGAACTTCTTAGCATTGTCCATGGAGCCACTTGCTTGTCCCTGTAGGAGTTGCTGAAGCATGTTTTTCATGTCTTGATCTGGTGCCTGAGGAGGCGGAGCATGTTGAGGTTGGAATCCTGGTGGTGGTCCTGCTGGAGGTTGGTAACCTTGCTGAAATTGTTGAGGAGGCGCATAACCTTGGTTGTAGGGCACAAATGGTTTGTTCTGCCCCTGCTGCTGCTGTTGTGGAGGTGGATAAACCTGATCCTGGGGATTTGCAACATTGGTGCTCCGATAGGACAGATTTGGATTCTGCTTATAAGGATTGTATCCCTTATTGTATCCACCTTGGTTCTGGACATAGCTTATCTCCTCAGATTGTTCTCCCTCCCCATTCAGAGTCTGGAAAGGGTCGTCTTCAGAGACGTAATGGATGTTCCTCTGCTGTCTCATCAATAGCTTGTCCAACTTGTCATTCACAGCCTTCATCTCCTTCTTGTACTTCTCATCAAGATCTGTGCTTGCCCTGATGGTTCTATCATAATCTTCATTGTAGTTGCCATCAGATTGGGATAGGTTTTCAACAAGCTCCCAACCTTCGTCAACGACCTTGTTCAGAAAGTTGCCATTGCTGGCAGTGTCAAGCAACATCCGGATCTTTGGGAGAACACCCCGGTAAAGAGTACTGAGGAGAGACTCCTTGGTGAAGCCATGGTGGGGGCACTGAGACTGATAACTTTTGAAGCGTTCCCAGGCTTCACAAAGCGTTTCTCCATTCTTCTGAGTGAACCCAGAGATCTCATTCCGCAGACGTGCAATTCTAGAGTTGGAGAAAAACTTGGGAAGAAACGACTGCTTGCATTGATCCCAAGAAGTGATAGATCCTGGAGGAAGAGTTTTCTCCCATTGATGAGCTTTGTCACCCAAAGATAATGGAAAGAGACGTAGCTTGAAACCGTCCTCACTGACCCCATTGATCTTGGTGAGACTACAGAGACGATCAAACTCATCAAGGTGATCCAGGGGGTCTTCCATAGGCAGACCATGAAATTTATTCTGCTGGACCATGGAGATCAGACCACTCTTGATCTCAAAGTTGTTGTTCGCCACAGCTGGAGGCACTATACCCTGACGATCGGTATGGTTGCGTGGAGCATCACCAGCTCCAATCCGTGTAGGTGCCCGTGGTGGGGGTGGGGGTGGTGGTTGAATGTTTTCCATCTCCACTTGGGGTGGTGTAACTCTGTTGCGTTGCTGTCGTGATGCAGGTACCAAGCGATCAATACGGTTGGAGGGCTGGAACAAGTTCTCTGTGCCTTGCGACCGTGTGTGCATACAACTCAAATCAGCTTATCCCTCTTATCGGTTGAGTGTGTCAGTCGAGTAGGAGCAGTTGAGCAATAGTTGTACCTGAATCAATAGACAAACAGAAGGAACAGAGTGAGTAACTGTAGTGAATGTTGAGTAAAAACTTGATCTCAGCAAGTCTGAAATCTCAAATGTAACACACAAACACCCAAATGGCAGCGGCGCCAAATTGATACTAGGATTTTTCTATCAATTACCCTAGGGTACTATCATGTCATTGCAGTACAATAGGTATCAATCCAATCAGGTGTGATGCTAGCAATCAAGATATATCAGAAATGATTAAGTCAAGCAAGCATAAATGATTTTTGGTTTTCAGTGATCCTAAGCGAACATGTTAAACATGCGATAAATGTAAAGCTGTAAAACATAGACTACCATGCATAAACTAAAACGTAACGATTATTGATACTGGCAAGAAAACAAAGCAGACCAAGTAAATAACAAGAGAATTAAACAGAAAGCACAAATGGATAGAAGATCCCGAGGATGAGGTTATTGATGTAGGTGGAGTATGCTAATCTACTTCGAGTGTTTATCAAACTGCAAACATTCTAATCCCTAGACAATGAACTTCTAATACTAGTCAATCCAATCTCTTGGCAGAAACTATCAAGTTTACAACACTTCCTAATCTCAATTCTCATTGATGAAACATGCAGTAAACAGGCATAAAGAAACAGCTCATTAATGTCAATAAACATCTTAGACAACCAATCTCTTGGGCTAAGCATGTAAATCTCTGGCACTAGTTGGTTCAGACGTTTCATCATATACCTTTCGGGTATGAAATGTCTATGACCCAGTTCCAATTGATCAGAGAAGAACTAGCTAATAAAACTCTAGTCCAGAAGGGAAACAAAACGAATCTAACTTAAACACTCTAGCAAACTAACATCCTCCACCTAATCTATCCCATCCTCAAGAACCCTAACACTACTCAGACGCAAAAATCATGTTAAACATCATGAAACAAGAATCGTTCAAAACATGAATAATAATAAAGATGACAGGAAGAGTAACAACAATGATTCAAGAACTAGTTCCAAAATCTCAATAACTCAAAAGAAATATGAATTACAATTTTCTGTATTGTTTGGTGGCTAACAACAAAAACCTAATAAAAAACTCCATATCTTGGGCAATCCAAATGAAGCCTATTTATAACAATGTTTTGGAAAACCTTAAAACATAAAACGGCAACGTAAAAGCGGTTCAAAGGTTGTTAAGACTAAGTTGGTCGAGTGAGCACCTCAAGTGACCATCTTCTCTGCTTTGCTCGATCGTGTCACTCGAGTGATCATCTTCTCTGCTTTGCTCGATCGTGTCACTCGAGTGATCGTGTCGAGTGACCTGTAAAACCATCAGCTACTTCTTTGCTTTGCTCGATCATGTCACTCGAGTGAGAGCATCGAGTGACAGGTAGTTCTGCTTCGCTTCCCTTCTGCTCGATCTGCCACTCGATCGTATACGTCTGCTGCTCACTCGAACGTCAATGTAACTGCAACGCATCCTTGCTTCTCACTCGATCGTCCCACTTGATCGTTTGCATGTCAAGTAACGCTTGTTCCTCTGCTTCGCTCTGCATGTCTCCTAAGTACCTGAAACACTCCAAATATGCACAATGTATGCAAGATATGCATGATATGCATAAAACCTACCTAAGTATGTAAAACATGCAGAAAGGGATCAATATGATGCGAATCAACAAGTGAATGATGCTGAAAAAGATGATGAATGCATGTTACAAAAGCGATGAAATACAGACTTATCAGTAATGCACCTGCAACATTCAGAGGTGTATGACCTCTATATTCTCGGATTTGATAGAGGAGATGGTGGAGGTATTCATGGATGACTTTTCCGTGTATGGCTCCTCCTTCTCCTCATGTTTGTTGAATCTCTGCAGGGTATTGGCAAGATGTGAGGAGACAAGCCTAGTGCTCAACTGAGATAAGTGCCACTTCATGGTGAACAAAGGGATAGTGTTGGGACACAAGGTATTAGAGAAATGGATTGAGGTTGATAAGGCAAAGATTGAGGTCATGGTACAGTTGCAGCCTCCCAAGACAGTTAAGGATATAAGAAGTTTCCTTGGACATGCTGAGTTTTACAGAAGATTCATCAAGGACTTCTCAAAAATTGCAAGACCCCTTACAATACTGCTGTGCAAGGAGATCGAGTTTGTAGTTGATGAAAGCTGTCTGGAAGCTTTCAACAAGATCAAGGAAGCGTTAGTCTCAGCACCAATAGTCCAAGCTCTAGACTGTGCTCATCCTTTTGAGATAATGTGTGATGCCTCAGATTATGCAGAATGGGCTGTGTTGGGGCAGCGAATAGAGAAGAAGCTGCATGTCATCTACTATGCGAGCAGAACTCTTGATGAGACACAAAGGAGGTATGCAACAATAGAGAAAGAGCTCTTGGATGTAGTCTTTGCATTTGAGAAATTCATAAGTTACTTGGTGGGATCAAAAGTGGTAGTTTACACAGACCATGCTGCGCTTAGGCATATATACTCCAAGAAGGATACCAAACCGAGACTGTTGAGATGGATACTTCTACTACAGGAGTTTGATATGGAGATTGTTGACAAGAATGGGATAGAGAACGGCGTTGCTGATCACCTGTCATGAATGAGAATAGAAGATCCAATCCCTATTGATGACTCTATGCCTGAAGAACATCTTATGGTCGTTGAGATATGCAAGAAGATGCATCAACTGGACTGGCTATGAAGGAGCTTCAATGTCTAACAGTCAATTCAGAGAGTATGCCCTGGTATGCGGATGTGGTGAACTACAAGGTCTGTGGAAAGATTCCTGCAGACATGGATCCTTATAGGAAAAATAATTTTTTCAGAGATGTCAACCACTACTTCTGGGATGAACCTTACTTGTACAAGAGAGGTTCAGATGTGCTGTTTAGGAGATGCATAGTAGAAGGAGAAGTGCAAGGAGTGCTTGAGCACTGTCATGGATCCGCATATGGAGGACACTTCGCTACATTCAAGACAGTTCAGAAGGTTCTACAAGCAGGCCTTTGGTGGCCAATGTTGTTCAAGGATACAAACAGTTTTATCACCAAGTGTGACGCTTGCCAGAGGATGGGTAACATCAACAGAAGGAATGTGATGCCTCAGAACCCGATTTTGGAAGTATAAATTTTTGATGTTTGGGGAATTGATTTCATGGGACCGTTCTGAGGCATTGATTTTAAGGCTGGTGATCATGTCTTGCTATTCAATTCAAGACTTAAGCTGTTTCCTGGAAAGCTCAAGTCTAGATGGTCTGGACCGTTTGAAATCAAGGATGTTTTGCCATTCGGTGCAATCACTCTCCTGAACAAGGATGGCAGTGAATTCATTGTGAACGGTTAACGTGTCAAGCGATACCTAGCTGATCAAGAGACACCAGAGGGGTCCTCCATAACTCTCTATGAGCCTCCAAAAGCCTAGAAGGCATAAACAGTCAAGCTCAGTGACTTTAAACAAACTCACTTGGGAGGAAGTCCCAAAGGTATCCCTGTACATATACATATTGCTAAGGATTTTTTTTTGTTTTTGATTTTTGTTTTTGGTTTTGTGTTGTTCAGGATTTTAAAGATATGAGTGAGCAGGAGATACAGTATCGAACATGGTTCAGTGAGAAGGTGGGATGACTTTTACAAGATAGAGATGTTTGAAAAAGAAAAAAAAAAAAAACATCTCACTCGACACACCCAAACCACACATATCTTATCTTCACTCCCACCACTCACTCGACCTCACATAATCACTCTCTCATCACCCTCACTCGAAATCATCTCCTTCACTCGAGCCTCTCTATTCAAGCAGCTTCACTTTAACTCGGCCGTTAGCCTCTCACTCGGCATAGCTTACTCGACCGCCAATATCTTTACTCAACGGGCGTAGCTCTCGAATTTCACCCGGTCGAAGGCCATTCTCACTTGACCGGCGCTTCAACAACACTCAACCGACGAGCTCACTCTACCGCACTCGACTCACCGTTTCTCCCTCTCACTCGAGTCACTCGTTGACGGAGGCTCCACTCGACCGGTTGTTCTTTTTGTTGCTCGATCCGTTCATCTTAAGCTCTCACTCGACTCACCGGACTCCCGCTTAAGCTGCCCATGTCTTCTACTCACTCGACGCGCTAAGCACTCACCCGACCGAACACACGCACACCACTCGACGGCATTGGCTCTCAACCTCTCCAACTCCAACTTCTCCTCCAGCGGCTCACTCGATTGCTATTTATTTTCACGGTGTTTACTCGACCGAAGAAGCTCACCACGCTTCACGCTACCCGTGAAGAGCTCACTCGACCGAAGCACAATCAATCCGCGATTTCATCTCCCGTAGGCGGATTCACTCGAGCAACGTACCGAAGCTCACTCGACCAACGGAACTGCTCAGATTTTGCTTCACTCGATCGATCGTATGCCTGGCATAGCTCACTCGACCGAGAAGTGAAAAAGTGGTAAATTTGATAAGTGTTACCTTTCATTGCTTCTCTCTTTCACATTTGCTCATTTCTTCTTGACCTTTGGAACACTAACAAGCTAATTTTTAGTTTTGAGTTCCAATTGTTTCAGTACCAATATGTCAAGAGATTTGTTGCATGAAATGCGTGAGAAGTATGGTTGTAAACCAACAGAGCGTGCATCTCCTCAGTCTATGTCCAAAGTCTATATGGAGAAGAAGAAAGCTGCATATCAGGGAGCGTCTGGTGTTGATCCATCTCAGGCAAGAAGTAGAGCCAATAAGTCTTCGGGTAAGAAACCAATGAAACTGTAGGATGATGACAGTGATTATGAGCTTGAAGAGCATCCACTTGTCACAGCTCGCAAGTCAGTGCAAAAGAAGAAGGCAGAGAAGTGGTTAGCCCCGGAAGAGTATTACAAGCTGTTTCAGCAGCATGAGTTTCAGGGCACGAGGTACCCTTGCCAGCAGACAATGGAAGAGCTGGCTATCTCTGATGATGTCGAGTATATGTTCGAACATTGTCATCTCTGCACTCTCATAACTAGTCCGCGAAACGCATACCGAGAGGAGATAATTCAGTTCCTCTGTACACTTGCCATACATCTTTATGAGGATGATCTGGACATAGAGTCAGATGGAGGATTGGGATACATCACCTTCACTATCCATGATCATGAGTATCTACTGACCATCAGAGAGCTGGAAGGCTTGTTTGGATTCCCTAATGGAACAGGGACTGGGCAAAGGATTGATAGGGATGAATTGTTGGCTCTTTGAAAAACGATTGGGAATGAGAATAAGTTCGCTTCATCTAGGACCAAGAGCAACCACATCAGAAGTTCAGTTATCCACTACTTCCATCGATCAATTGCAAAAGTGTTCTTCGCGGGGGAGACAACAGGGACACTGATCAACGGGGAGCTGGAGATGATTGATCTTGCACTTAAGTATCTCTTGTTAACAACAGCAGATGGGACACTACTGCGAGGTGATACGACTGATACATCACCCTCATTCACTTTGTTGCACCAGCTACTCAGTTACAGAACTTGGGTAGTGAAGCTGAGCAGCTACAGAACTCAGGGTGTTATGTGTATGGGAGGGCTGGTGACTGTTATTTTAGAAGCTTGTAGCGTCCCGCTGAGTTCAAAGCCTATTGCACCGAGATTCATAGATATTCAGAATTTGAGGCAAGCTCAATGGTTGCATTGGGAGAAACCAATGTGTCACTCGAGTGTGCACGTCGAGTGACGGTTGTGTCGCATTCCTTCGGTTCACGCGATCACCCTACTCGATCCACCACTCGATCACCCTACTCGATCAACCGCTTGATGCGCCACTCGATGACCCTACTCGATCACGTCCGTCGAGTGAAGTATGTTTCTATAATGCATCTCTGCTTCTCACTCGATCGTCCCACTCGATCCTATGCATGTTGAGTAACGCGTGTTCCTCTGCTTCGCTCTGCATGTCTCCTAAGTACCTGAAACACTCCAAATATGCAGAACGTATGCAAGACATGCATGATATACATAAAACCTACCTAAGTATGTAAAACATGCAGAACGAGATCAATATGATGCGAATGAACAAGTGAATGATGCTGAAAAGATGATGAATGCATGCTCAAAAAGTGATGAAATACAAACTTATCAATGGAATGAGGAGAAGTAGGCTTCGACTCGAATAGCTGAGAAACCGCAAAAAGGGAACCATGATGCAGATTGTTCAAAGGGAGCTCTGTTGCAGCTGACTCCTCATCTTCTTTTAGGGTCATTTCATAACAGCTTTTGCAACGTTGCTGCTGAGAATCATGGTTCTCCAGAGAGAGATTGGCAAAGGTGATATGTCGATGAGGATCAGTCAAGGTTTTCGCCTGAGGAGGGAATAGTTGGGACTTTTCGCAGAACTTTTACTCTCCGATGGCGCACAGGAGGAGTTTCCAGAGTGGCTACCAAGAGAGTCAGTTCTTGCTACGGAAGAAACATCTTTTGGAGATTAAGGAAAAAGGAATGATCAGGGGCATGGGAAGTGTATCCATGTTTTTCTTTGGATTGCGTGAGATAGGTTTTCGAAAAGGTTGCTTGAGAGTCTGAAGGCATCCCTAATAAATATAACGGATCGATCCCTTTGCTGGGTTGGTTCAAGAACTTGTCAATTATTTTTACCAACATCCAGAGCTTTTCCTTTGCCTTTCAGGTCACAAGGAATAGGCTGCTCGAGACAGAGAGCTTACTGGTTAGCAGAAGTAGAACCATCCGTCTTTGAGGGATTTGGTAGGGAGCTTCACGCCGAGGCTTATCTCTCTTCGCAACTCTCTTTGATGGAGAGTTTTGATACCTTGAATGGTTTGAAGAACAGCCTTGTTGAAGGCCAAAAGGAGCTCTGCTAGCTGCAACAGATTGGGAGACTCGGGAAAAGAAGCTATATTCCCGTGAAGGAGCTCTCAGAGCTTTTTCTTGTTCATAATATTTCAGGTAGAGAACTCTCTGTTCTTTGTCCACGAGGGAACAAGATTCCGGAGCGAAAGTGATATGACTATGGTTGAGCAAGTCTCAGAGCACGTAATGGAGGAAGTCGTTGACAAGGAGCAGCACGAAAACAACGAGGAAAAATCACAAAGACGAGGAGCAGCACGTCGCCGAAGAACAGCTCGAAGCGGAGGAAGCACTAATCATCCCGGAAGGTCCTCTAACACGCTCAAGGCTTAAGGAGCTCAACCCATCAACCAATGGAAGACTTAGGGAGGTAAACAAGAAGCAAGAAGACGTGGCTCAAGTCTCCTCAATAATAATCACGGCTCAAAAGGTTCAGTAAAAGGCCTTGAAAGTGTTACTTAGGCCACATATTACGATCCTCCTAGAATCGACACTCTTGAAGTTGAGGGAAGGATAGGCTTTGCACTTAAGGGATCGTGAGATCACTTAGACCAAAGGATGTGGAGCGAATGGACACACAAAGGTTGCGGAAAAGCCTTTGATTTACCAAACTTGGACTTGCCTATGGATATTACACACCAAAGAAAAGAACAAGAGAGAGTGATCTAAATTAAAAAGAGTTTTTGATAAAAGATTATATGAGTTACAAATGAGAGATAAAGGGGGATTATATAGGAGAGGAGGATGAAGAAGAAGAGGGGAGAGAAGAAGAACATGCAAGAGCATGCACAAGTGTTTTGGATATACACTCATGCAAGTTCATGCACCAAGTCTTGGAAATAACAAACACATTAAATGCAAAAAACAAAGAGAAAAGATAGAAAATAGGCTAAGGGAAAGTGATGGCCCTTGGACCCACGAATTGGGTTTGGTAAAAGGCCTTGAGTGTGTTCTTTTGGAAGGGTTGCGACCAGAGCTGTCATACTTCTTCACAATGGAACATACTTCTTCACAATGGAACATCCTTCCAATGAGGCTAAGGTGCATGCGAGAAACAATGGCAAGAAGAACACCATTGCATCATCTTCATCTTCACCTTTGATCGATGTGACGCAATATGACATATCTTCGACAAGTGTTTTTCACTCACTTGATGATATCACTAGCATCTTTTCCACTCTTTGTATGCACAAGATTTATTTTGAAGATGGATCAATGACTTATGTAGAACATCAGAGACAGTTAATCCTGAATCTCAGAGATGTTGTATAGAAAGAGATAATGAAACTTCTGGATGCGGGTGTCATCTATCCTATCTCTGATAGTATTTGAGTGAGCCCGGTGCATGTAGTGCCTAGGAAAGGTGGTGTCACTGTGATTAAAAATGACAAGAATGAACTAATACCAACAAGAACTATCACACGACACCTTATGCGCATTGATTATCGAACACATAACTCTACAAATCGTAAAGATCATTTTCCACTGCCCATTATTGATGAAATCCTTAAGAAATTGTCAAACCATCAATATTACTGCTTTCTTGTCGGGTATTCGGGATTCTTTAAAATACCGATTCATCCTGATGGTCAAGAGAAAACCACCTTTACTAGTCTTTATGGTACTTTTGCTTATCGTAGAATGCCTTTTGGATTATGTAATGCCTCTGCTACGTTTTAGCGTTGCATGATGTCAATCTTTAGAGATATGATTAAGGATTTTATGGAGGTTTTTATGAATGATTTTTCTGTGCATGGTACGTCTTTTGCTATTTGTTTGTTTAATCTGTGCATGGTACTTCAGCGTTGTGAGGACAAACACATGGTCTTAAACTGGGAGAAGAGTCATTTCATGGTGCGGGATGACATTGTACTTGGGCACAAGATTTCAGAAAAGGATATTGAGGTTGACAGAGCTAAGATTGAAGTTATGATGATTATGCAGCCACCAAATTCTTTGAAGGGAATCAGAAGATTTTATAAAAGATTTTTCCAAGATTGCTAGACCTCTCACTCAGTTTTTGTGCAAAGAACAAAAGTTTGAGTTCGATGGGAGTTGTTTGCAGGCTTTCAAAACAATTAAGGAGTCCTAGGTGAGTGCTCCCATTGTGCAACCACCATATTGGGAACTACCTTTTTTGAGATAATGTGCGATACTAGTGACTATGCAGTCGACACTGTTTTGTGACAGCAAAAATATAAGAAGTTGTATGCTATTTACTATGGTATTCGCACACTTGATGGAGCACAAGTAAACTACACCACCACAAATAAAGAGCTTCTTGCAATTAGGTTAATTGTTAGACACGAAAGTGTTATTGATTTCCTGAAAATAATCTAGATGAGCAAAATATCTATTCGCATAGAGATTTGGTTTAGGGATTTTGTGAACTTATCAAACCTGAATTAAATGCATGTCTTAAACTTATAAATTTGCAAAGATTTTTGGAATTTAGGGTTTTAGACATAGATAGTCTTTGCAACGAAAGTTGATTGATTATATTTTTGTGATTTGAGTTCAAGAACGGTGCTTTATAAATCTTGACAATTATTTATTTGCAATTCTGAATTTCCTGAGAATATCCCTATGCCTAGCGTTTCCTCATTATTGTTTAAAAACCAATCGTTGATTTAATTTGCTGTTTCACATTATTTAAAACCTGCTTGCTTAGCTTAATTTAACACCGAATATTTATTGTGTAATATTTGAGTCTCTGTGTATTCGATCCCTAAGTATTACAATGATCTCTTAATTGAGAGAGTAGCTCAGGACAAATTTGAGCCAATCAAATTTTAGCGCCGCTGCCAGGGACTCAATTTTGATTACCATTAGATTAAGGTTAAAAGTTTAGTCTAAGTTTTTTTTATTTTATTTTGTTACTTACGCTTTTCTTTTCTCTTTTCTTTTTGGTGTTTCAGGTTTATGTCTAATACCAGAAGCCAGTAGAAGAAGGAGTTAGTTGATCTCAACAATTTAGAACTAGCGGGTTTAGAAAGAGGAATTCGCAAAGCTAAGAAAAAGGCAGCAATGGCACCGCCAATGATTTTGATTCAAGATGCTGAGGGTACTCTCAGAGATGGAGATGGGCATCTGAGGAATGCATAAGGGCATAAGCTTAATGTTGACGGGACTGTGATTCCTGAGCCAGTCACCGTCGGTGTCGAGCGAAACTAACTGGGTATCGATCGACACCAAGCCCCAGCGGACAATGCACAGTTGGCGTTAAATGCTGAAGCAGATGATGAGAACCGTACACTTGGAGAATACAACATGCCTGCACTGTTTTATTCTAACCGTTCCATGGGCATCCAATGGACCATATTGAGAAGTTTGAAGATCTGGTATCTAGCATCAAGCCTTATGGTGTATCTTCGGATTTTCTGCTCTGCAAGCTTTTCCAGCACTCTTTAGCTGAAGAAGCACTATCTTGGCTTAAGGAGTTGAAGCATGTATCTCTTACGTGCTGGAAGGATGTAAAAGTTGAGTTCTTGAACAACTTTTATGATGATGCGAGGTCAGAGGAGCTGCAAAAAATAGATATCTACCTTTTCTCAAGGGATCTCAAAGGGTTTCAAGGCTGCTTGGGTGCGTTTTAAGGGTTATCAGAGAGATAGTCCACACCACGGGTATGAAAAATTTCAGCTTTTGGGCATTTTCTATAGAGGATTGGATTGGAGGTACCAGATGGCTTTGGATGCTGCTAACAACGGTAACTACAACACAAGGTCTCCAGCTCAAGCCACCAAACTGATTGAGAACTTAGCTTCCAGCAACAGTACTAAAGTCGCTAGCTCAAAACATGGATGGCGTTCAACTCGGTTACGCTAAGGCAAAGCTCTATTCAGTGCATAACCTTCTTGTTACTAAGAAGAGTGTTAATTTTGCTGCTGAGGTTGAGGCTTTTGAATCATATGAGGATGAAAAAGAAGACTTGAACTACGTCAATGGTGCTGGGTATCAAGGTCAGAAGTTTGGTAACACACAGGGTAACCCGTACAACAATGGGTATGGTCAGAAAGGCACCATCAGTTTCGTCAGAACCTAAGGAAATTCTTCTTAGCAGTCACCTCCCTCTCCATCTGCAGATATTGAGATGAAGTCAATGTTAGAACAGATTCTAGCGGGTCAGCAGAACATGAACGTAAGAACACAACACAGATTTAACGTGGTTCACCAACACTTGATGTTGGCTACGTCCACGGGCAAAGAGAGACTTTATTACATGTCCAGTGGATTTCAACTGGAAGATGGATGCCATGTACACTGACTTGAATGGCAAAATCGAAGCACTGAGCACATATACCAATAAGTTAGAAACTCTTGCTGCACTGAGTATTGGATCTGTGAAGAAACGAGAAGGGTGTAATGCCATTTTGATTAGAGATGGAGATAATGTTTGGGAGGAGCAAACAAGTGACGATGATGAAACCGCACTTGCACAGCAGGTGTCGCTCGACACCTACACCAGTTCTCGTGAATTTGGTCCCCGACGGACCGATATCGACCGCGATCGACACCAATGTATCGACACCAGAACCCAGTATCGACCGACACCTTCCCTGTGTCGATCGACACCCCTCACAGACAGACCCAGATTCTCTTGAAACTCTGCGATTATCTAAAGAAAATATCTACAAGCCTAAGGTTCCTTATCCAAAGTCTAGGAAGTCTAAACAGGAGATGGAGGAAGCTCGATGCAAGGAAATGATGGAAAAGGTGATAAGTGAGATACATTTAGATCATGCAGATCAGGATTCACCTTTGCTTAAGCGGTGTGTTAGAGGATGGTCCAAAATGACGTGAGCTCTGAGGAAGGAGCTTTGCTGGCTAGAGACATGTGTGCTATCTTCTTGAAACAGACCCCGCAAAGTAAGAAAGAAAAGAAGAAGAAAGTGTTTGTTTCTGAAAAAGTTAATGCCATAATACAGAGCAAGATTCCAGAGAAGTTAATTGATCCAGGAAGTTTCGTGCTAGACTGCTCTATCTTCACAGAAAGATTTCCTCACTCTCTTTGTGATCTTGGCTCAGGTATCAACTTGATACCATACTCTGTTGCTGTGAGACTTGGGTTGACAGATTTGAAGCCTATTAGGATCTCTCTTATCCTAGCTGATAGGTCCAAAAGAATTCCCGAAGGTCTTTTAGAGGATGTTCTAATAAGGATTGGTGAATGCATAATGCCTACAGACTTTGTGGTTTTGAAGTATATCGAAGAACCTCAGGATCCTATTATCCTTGGGAGATCTATCTTGACTACCGTTGGTGCTCATATAGGTGTTCAGAAAGGAACGATTGGATTGCATGTGGGTGATTTGGTTATGAACTTTGACATGGAAGTTGAGGAGAGCACCTACTATTGTTGGCCTGACTTTTCTCTAGAGGAAGCAATGGATGACATGGCAGTCATAGAGTATTCAGAAGACATTACTGCTAGGGACCAGATCGAGGTTCTATCTACTGATAAGATTCTGGAGCATGACGTTTTTGTGCTAGAGATGAGGATCACTGAGGCGAACTGCACAAAAAGTGCAGAAACACGAGCAGCAGGGTCAGTGTCGGTCGACACCACCAGTGTGTCGATCGACATCCCTCGTCACGACAGTCTAAACTTGCCAAAAACGGATGGTTTTTGGGTTGATTTTAATGCTGCAAGCTTGAGCCATGTTCTGAATCGGAAAGCTTCACCACCCATACTCCAGAGACCTCGAGAATAGCAAACGTACGCAACTTCTTTACCCAAACCTTCTCATATCATCAATAAGAATTTCAAAGGTACAAAGACTGTTTTGTAGTTAACCAAGGCACGAGATTATCGTAGAGCGCTTGGTGGTTCTTTTGATGATGTTGTAGGTAGAAGAAGTGTCCCACCCATACCTAGATCATGCCATGCTGTTGTTTCTCGTGTACTTGGTCGATCTCCTACACATAATGCTTATACACCACCTTGGATGATGAGACACTATTCTCGGAGGCATTTACTGCCGCTTCCCGATCCACCGGACGCTTGAGCTCCGACAAAGTCAAGCTAATGACTGAAAACAAGCGCTTAGTGGGAGGCAACCTACTTGTGAGTTTTTCTATTTCTTTTGCCTTTAAATATTAGTTTTATTTTCTTTATTCGCCAATATTAGACTTGGTAACACTGAAGACAGTGTTGTTTAAGTCTGGGCGAGGTAATTACTAACATTGTTTATTCTTTTGGAGTTTTATCGAGTCAGTCCAAATTTTTCTTTTTATTTTTTGGGTTTTATTGAGTCAAAATTTTTGTAGGGAACAATGAACTTAGTCTAACGGTTTCTCTGATTTGGATTAACACTCTTATGACTCTTGATTATGCTTGATCTCAGAACCAAAGTTTGGAATGACTATGAGCCGTATCAACAATCCTGAAAGCCCTTATTCATTGGATATCTAGTTGATCTAACGTTGTCTCTACTTTTATCAGGACTTAATTGGACTTAGTCTCTTACCTTGGTAGTTGGAATACATTGGACTAGACTTCTTCTTCGAGCCGCACAAGACACAGCACTTCTTCAAAGTATGATTTCTTCCTTCTCTCTTCCCTTCAGCCTTTAAAAGAAACTGTGGAAAAGGCTGTAGGTAGAAGTGATATGAGGGATGTCGCGTAAACTCGTGCATAATTCGGATCTCATGGATACCCGAATAAAAAGAAAAGAAAAAAGAGAGTTCATAAAAAAAACAAAAGGAATAGTTGAAAAAATAAAATGATACCCTAGAAAAGTAGGGAGATGTCGATTACCTTAGAAGTGAGAAAAGGGAGAAAAAGTGAAATCATTCGAAGAATGTCTTGGTTTGAGAGGAGTCCATATGCCATTGATCGATATTCCCTCGGTAAGAATTCATCTTTACTTGTTTTAAATTATGTAAAGAGATGACAATGGAGAGATTGGAGATTCCTGAGGATTGTGGGATTATAGTAAGGAATGTTGATGTTTCTCATAGGCAAAGTACATAAAGTAAGTTCTAGAGTCAAGGTGATGAAGAGTGCAAAGAAGAGTTTCCTGCAGTTGAGTGAGTTCCCGCGTTTTCAAACTTCTTTCACAGGTTAAATTTTTATTTTGCTTGAGGGCAAGCAAAGGCTAAGTCTGGAGGAGTTAATATATCATGGTTTTTACGTGTTTTTGGCCATGATACAAGTCTTATTTATAGAGATTTTCTAGTGTTTTCGAGTCTTTTTAAGTCATTTCAGGATTAGGAGCTATTTGGCATGGATTGGAGCATTTGGGAGCATTTGGAGAAGATGTGCCGAAGGAACGTACCGAGAGAGCACATTTGGTGTGAGTGTCGAGCGTCACAACCTCTGGTGTCGATCGACACCAATATCTGACGGCAATTGAATTTTACGCTTAATTGAAATTAAGAAGATTTGCATATTCGGCCCAGAAGTTTCCCTTATTAACAATTAAGCCCAGTTCGTGGTTAAGACATATATATTGAGTTTTTAGGGTTTTGTTAAGACTGATCTTTTTTTTTGGAGAGAGAGATTTGTAAAGAGCCAGGAGAGAAGAATCAAAACCTCTTTCATAGAAGATTCAGAACTCTTTTACTTCTTCTATTACTTTCTTTTATAAAATCTATTTTATTCATGATGTTTGTTTCATTCACCATGTCTGAGTAGATTTCTTGTTAGGTTTAGAGTTTTCAAAGGAATTCATGAATTGTTAGGTTGTTAGATTGTTAGGATTGAATCAATAGAGTTCTTCATCTAGATTGTGGTTAATTTGTTCTACAGTAGTGAAAGCAACCTAGAATATGATCTTAGGTTAATTGGTAGATACGAAAGTGTTATTGATGTTGGATATGACTTGAATATGATTGCGCCCATTACTTTAGACCCAATCCGTTTAGGTTAACTAGGGTTTATTCCTAGACTATTCCTTATAATTATTCTCCTTAACCTAGCCTCCTATTCTATTCTGAACTCTCTGTTGTTTCTCCAGTAATAAAGTCTCTCTTTGCCCGTGGACGTAGCCAACAGCAAGTGTTGGTGAACCACGTTAAATCTGTGTTGTGTTCTTACGTTTATGCTATCTTACTCACATCAGTTATAACAATTGATTTCCTGAAAATAATCTAGATGAGCAAAATACCTATTCACAAAAAGATTTGGTTTAGGGATTTTGTGAACTTATCAAACCTGAATTAAATGCATGTCTTAAACTTAAATTTGCAAAGAGATTTGGAATTTAGGGTTCTAGACATAGATAGTCTTTGCAACGAAAGTTGATTGATTATATTTTTGTGATTTGAGTTCAAGAACAGTGCTTTATAAATCTTGACAATTATTTATTTGCAATTCTGAATTTCCTGAGAATATCCCTAGGCCTAGCGTTTCCTCATTATTGTTTAAAAACCAATCGTTGATTTAATTTTCTGTTTTACATAATTTAAAACCTGCTTGCTTAGCTTAATTTAACACCGAATATTTATTGTGTAATATTTGAGTCTATGTGGATTCGATCCCAAAGTACTACAGTGATCTCTTAATTGAGAGAGTAGCTCAGGGCAAATTTGAGCCGATCAATAGTAGGTTAGTCTTCCTAGATCACTCATTTCAAACTTACTTGCCATTCCCTTTTTAAGTCAACTATCAACTCTAAGCTAGAACCTGTAACAAGCAAATCATCTACATAGACTGCCACAATTAAAGTTGTTCTTGCTCCTGTTTTTGTATATTGAGGGTTACTTGGAGCACTTGTCAAAGTTGAATTCAGCAAGAATTTTATTTAACTTAGTCTTACATGCCTAAGGTGCTTGCTTTAGTCCATATAGAGCTTGGTGTAGTTTGTAGACCTTCTCCTCATTGAATTTGATCATAAAACCTTCTCGTTTGTTGACATAGACATCTTCCTTCAAATCTCCATGTAGAAAAGCAGTCTTGACATCTAAATGATGCACTTCCCAACCAATCTATTCCATGTCTTTGAACATAACCCTTTACCACGAGTTTAGCTTTTTATTTATAAATAGTGATATCGTCATTTCGTTTGATCTTGAAGACCCATTTCAATCCGATTGATTTAGTGTTTATACAAGACTCGGTGGTAAGCTTGTACTATGATAGAGATGATGGCTTCATAAGTTGGCGGTCACTTCTCTCTTGTGAAAGAAAGATGGTAGATTATGGAGATCTGACACGATGGCAGTCGCTTCTCTCGTGTTGGATCGAATGGAGGGGAAGTGCTGGCGGATTGAAGTACACCACAGAGATGTGATTGATCTCTGATACAGTGTACAAACTCAGCCTTAGTGAATCACACACACAAGACAAAGAACAAGCTTATTATCTCACAAATATTTAAAGAGAAAACTGACAAAATTTTGGTTTCTTTATTGATAATCAAGGGTGCCAACTTGTACAAATGCTGCAAGGGGGACTTTATAAGAGTCCTTCAGCTAGCCCTAAGGTCGAAATAAATGAAAATTGCAACAAAGGAAAACAAATAAAAGCGATAACACAAAACCATTGTTTTCGGAAAGAAAATAAATCAAATACTAAAGCAAATTTAACATCTCACGTCTTCTAGTCGATGATGGGGATTAGTGGACATGCAAAGATTGAATATACTGACTAGATCACTTACTTGGATGTGATCTAGGCCAAATAGTTGTTCTCTGAACTACATAACTACTCGCTAATCTACTTCAATAGTCTTGTCAGGTACTCTTTTGTTTGTTGGTTTCTTGAAGTAAAGGGCTTCATGGAGTTTCTCTTGGGTAGTTTGATCAGTATCTTGAAGCTCTTCATGTCCTTGATGTCTTGTTCTTGATCTTCACTCTCTTGATCACTCTCGAAGGTGAAGCTTGTTTTGCTCGTTTCTTGTAACGCCATTGTCGTCTTTTGGATTCAAGAGGTTTTTTGACCTATCAAAGGAGAATTCATACCTGGGGAAATGGTACGTTCAAGAATCATTTAGTTAAATGCTTCAGCAAGCTCTTCCTCGGCAATGGGATCTTATCCGTTGTGATGGAATAAAGATGGTAACAGACCAATTGACGTCAATCAGCTCTAGTGAACTCACAATGTCTTGTACAGATAAGTTGAATCTCTTCCTAAGTTGTTTAGATGTTGAACATGTCATGGGACCTTCTGGGACTACTGGTACATGATGTGGTTCGGCGGGTTGGACTGTAGAATCGATGTCCGCATCAAGCGCCAACGAGAAGCTTTACTAAGCTCCAGGTTTTATTCTTCACTAGCATCTCTCCATACTCTTAATTTTCTAGCTTCGCTGAAATCCCATGGGTTTTCTTTAATTGTATATAAGAGTTGTTATCCTTCGATGTCTGCTAGCAACACATAATCACTTAGGTAACCCGGTTTCTTTACGATGTCGCTTGAGGCTGTCCTTATTCTTCCTCATGTTCTTATTCCTCATTCTTATACCCATCTAGACTCTCATGTTCAATCGTATCGCCATTAGAATAGAAAATGCATCCAAACACTCGTAGATGTTCTATATTGGGCTTCTTGTTCGTAAAAACTTAATATGGTGTTTGATTAGTCAATACTCTTGTTCATACCCATTAAGGATGTAGATCTCAAGTCTCACCGCTCTCCCCATAAATAATTAGGCATGCTCAAGTGTTTTAAGTTGCTTGGTGTCATTTCTAGCAATGTCGTATTGCTTATTTCAACGAATCCATTTTGTTAAGGTGTATAATGTGCAGTGAGATGTCCATGGATGCCTTTCTCTTCACAAAAGCTTTGAAAATCCAAAGAAACAAACTCGCCTCCTCTCTCTCCTCCCCTGTTTGTTTGGAATGTTTTGATGAAAGCTCCAGTTTCTTGGTTTACTCGTACCTTGAAATTCTTGAATTTCGCAAACGCTTCAATTTTTTCCTTCAAAAGAATAAATCACATAGAGCGTATATGATCATTAATCAACACAATATCTCTTCTTCGCAGCTGTGTAAGGTAAAATTGGTCCACAAAGATCCCCATGAATGAGTTCTAAAACTTTCGATTGTCTTGCTTGTTTCCAAAGTAAACACGATGCACAAACCTCCAAAGCCTTTGGCGGACTAGATATCCCGACAACTAAGTCTTTTTCACCATAGTTGGTATGGTTTGAAAGCTAGTGTGTCCTAATCGAGCATGCCATGGAGTCAAATCATGTGCAACAACAAGTTGTAAACATTTTTATTTTCAACCTCCAAGTTCACCTTGTGCAGCATGTTCCTTGGTCGATTTTCCCTTAACAACAAGTTTCTATCTTCAAAAGTTGTTGTCTTCAGATCCAAAACTTGTTCGAGAGTTGCAGTGATATGAATGCAATTATTTCTTGGTAAGCTCTTGAGAATTTTTTTTAACAATCTTCGATTCTCCAATGTTCTCACCTAAGATTGCTTTTTTGTTTGAAATTTCAGAGAGTTTCCCAACAAAGTCATCGATAGTTTCTATGTCCTTCATCTTTAAAAGATCAAATTCAGCCGTAAGAGTTTGGAGTCTTGCTTCTTTCACCCTATATGTCCCAAGATTTCTAGTTTAAATGGTGCCCCATACAACTTTTGAAGTTTCTAAGTCACCAACTTGCAGGATTAGAGATTCCAGTATCGATTGAAACATAAGAGCTCGTCTAAGTCGTTTTTATCAACCTTGTTGAATCTAGGCTCGATTGTGTCCCAAACCTTGTGGACTCGCAGTGCCACCTTCATCCTCATGGACCAGACCGTATAGTTGGTATTGGTTAACATCGGACATTGGATAGAGGATGGAACGCTTTCCCTTTTGGTTTTCGGAACTAATTCACCTATGTCGCGGATAATCTTCGTGTTGAATGACTTGTTTGCAAAAACAGAATTGTGTGGCTTCGATACCAAATCTAGAAATTTGAATACTAAGATCAAAATGTATAAAAGCACTTATTTTATACAAAAGCTCTAACTCAAAACAAAAGCTCTAACTCAAAACAAAAGCTTCTGAATCTCTCTCTCAAATCTCTTAAGGTTAACCACAACTAGGGATCTTGCATTGGGCTTTAATAAAAGGGTTAGCCCGGTTCCGCTCACATATTTATAAACTCGGACCTGACTAAAAAATTTAGGACTACGAATGGAATTTTACCTAAAATACTCGGGCTAAGAAAGGGCAAGCCCATTTACAATTATTTTTTTCTTTCATCTGCAGTTAATTTTTTTTGCTTCGTTCTACGATCTCTTTCATCCTTCTTCTCTGCAAAATAGGGATTTGATCTAACACTCTTTTTCAATCAATCCCTAAAAAAGCTTTGAAATTCAAAGAGATGATCGATGATTGATTAAGGGTTTGGAGAAAATCACTCCTTAATCCGCCGTCATCAAACATCACCATCGCTGGCCATAAAACTTATGATTTGAAGAGATAAATCCAGGTTCAAAGAGATAAACCCATGTTCGTTTTTGATTGATTAGTATTTGGATTTGGATAGCTTTCTTCTCTGTTGTGAGTTTTGATTTGGATTTGTATAGCTTTCTTCTCTGTTGTCAAAACCCAGGTTCGACCATGCTTTAAGCTTTAAAGTTGGATGCATTGCTATGTTCTAAGTGTGATCTAGTTTACAGTAAAATATTCAATGGATGTTACCAAGTTTCGATTTTTTGAGTTTGAATCTTGTGCTGTGTTTCGTTTATATTCATAAGCAAGTAGATAATGGTGAAGTTTGGTTTTGTTTGTGCTTACAAGAGTTTGGTTTGGTTTTCGTTTATATTCAATACAATGTTATTTTAGCAATGGGAGCTGTTTTGGATCCAAGACTAAAACTACAAATACTTAAGTTAGCTTATGAAAAAGTGCATCCTATCACTGTTGAGGAAAATGTTAAGATTGTTAGGCAAAATCTCATTGTTAGACAAAATCTGATAGCAAGTAGCTCAGGAGTTGGAGATTCTAACACATGATATTTATAGATTGAGTTTAATATTAATTTTTATTTGCTCTCTGTTTGGGAATTTGTATTATGATATTTATATATGTGATGTTCTAGTGATTACATTTAATATAAGAAATAAAATTTTCTTTATTAAATACTAAAAAAAACAAAGCGTTATACATGGCTAGAACATGACTCAACCCTACTATATAAAATTTTCTGGGCTTAAATAGGGTTAGGGCTTATTTAAGGCTGAGCTTGAAATAAACAAGACTGGGCTGGACATAAAAACCCTATTTAACATCCCTCCACAACATTAGCAAATCTTATATAGAGAACATATTAAACAATATCTTTATCTAAATAGAAAAACATACAAAGTGTAGATAACTCCTAAATTTCTTTTTCCTAAATCCATTACTGGGTAGAATAATTAGGTTAACTTCTTTATTTTCCTTTTCAGTCTTATCCCAAAAGTACTAAAGGTAAATTGTACTTAAACGATATTTTCTTACTCTAAACTCAATATTTTCATACTCAGAATATTTCCAAAATTATTCTGCGGGAATTATTTGTTAAAAAACCTAAAAATTTAAGCATATAAACTTGTCTTCAGCCTCTTAGCCTCATGATTCTGCTTTCATCTAATCCTCTCTAATCTCCATATTCTCTTCTTCATCGTCTCAATCATGTATGATTCAGTTTCCACTAAGGAACTAATCAACTTCTGTTTTTGGTAAGCATGGTAGTTTGATGTGTATCTACTGTAAAAAAAACAAATGGTGGAGCTCAACGTGCTAAGCAGCATATTGTTGGTGGTTTTAGAAATGTTATTGCATGCACTCTTGTTTCAGAACGTGTAAGGGAAGAATTCAGAGATTTCATGCAAAAAAAAGTTGAAGCTAAAGCCATAACCCAAATGATGCCACCATTAGCCAGTTTGTATGATGAGATTGAGGAAGAGGAAGATGAAGGTTAGCCTATTCAGCCACATTCAAAGAAATGAAAGGGTCAAACAAAAGGGTCAAATGTCCAACTCTTCGTGATGTCTTAAAAGTAAGAAAAGATAGGAAATAAGTTTTTAGGAAATCTGATAAGAAACTTAGGGACAAAGCATGTGCATAAATTGTAAGGTGATTTTATGATACATGCCTTCCGTTTAATGTGGTTACCTTTGGTAGTTTCAAGAATTTTCTCGAGTTAGTTGGTCAATATGGTTCTGGCTTTAAGTCAGCAACCATGTATAAGCTACGGTTTCCTTTTCTGAAGAAGAAGGTAAAAGAAACTAAGAAACTGTTGGTGGAGCACAAAACTGAATGGACAACTAAAGGTTGCTCAATCATATCTAATGGATAGCGTGCTTCAATTTTGCAAAAGAATATTATTAACTGTTGTGAAAGATGCCACTTTGTTGTTAAATCAGTTTGATTGTATGGTTGAAGAAGTTGGAGAATCTAATGTTATCGAAGTGATTACTGATAATGCATCAAACTACATAAAAGCTGGTGAGTTTGTTATTTTTAGCCTGATAAGGTTTTATTTCTTCTTATGATTGTGTTGAATCTAAAACTGATTTGTGTTTTCTTACTATTGTAGGCAAATTACTAATGGTGAAACGACCACATCTATATTGGCTTCCTTGTGCTGCCCACTACATAGATCTCATGTTGGAGGATATAGGAAATATTATGTCGGTGAAGGCTACAATCAAGAACTGCATCTTCATGAATGGCTACATCCACAGTCACACTTCTCTTGTGAATATGATGAGGAAATTTACATAAACCAGCAGTTACTCGGTTTGCTATCTCGTTCATCACACTTTAGCAGTATCACAAGCAGAGGAAAATTTTGAGGAGTTTTGTAACTTCTCAGGAATTGAATGATTCCAAGTGGTTAAATGACGTAGTAGCAAGCAACGTGAAAAATTTCATTATGCAAGACAGTTTCTGGCATCACGTGTTGTATGCACTCAAGTTGGTGGGGCCTTCTAGTTAAGGTGCTGTTGTTGGTTTACGATGAGAAAAAATCAGCTGTATATGGGGTACATCTATGAAGCAATGGATAGGGCTAAGGAGGCCATTGCTAGGACCTTTAATGGGATAGAAGAACAATACAAATATGCATTTGCAATCATTGATAAGCGATGGGATTGTCAACTCCATCATCCTTTGCATGCTACTGGCTATTTTGAATCCAGAATTTCAGTACAAAGAAGACTTTGGGGTGCATTGTGAAGAGATTTTGACAGGTTTCTACAGTTCCATTGAAAGGCTAATTCCTGAAATTGCTACATAAGATAAGATAACTGCAGAGTTGGAGCAGTATAGAAAATAGAAATGCGTCAAGACTCTTTGGGATTCCCATGACAATAAGACAGAGGAAAACAAAATCACCAGCGGAGTGGTGGTCTTCTTATGGAGGATCTACACAACCACTTAGAGAATTTGCTATGAAGGTTCTTAGTCTCACGTGTAGTGTGACTGGCTGCAAGAAAAACTCGAGCGTATTTCAACATCTCCATACCAAGAACAGGAATCTATTGGCTCAAGAACGTTTGAATGACATGGTGTTTGTCAAGTACAATCGCATTTTACAATGCCGCTACAAGAGGAAATACACCATTGAAAAATCCTATAAAAGTCAACCACAAGGCTACTTCTACTAAATGCTTACTCTGAAGCCATTGATGAGACGGCTAGAACATCATCTTTAGCAAGTTCTAACAAAATCAGAAACTTTAAACTATTGCACATCCACCAACCGAGAACATCATAAGGCATCCCCAAACTTTTTAAACCTCTTACCTTAATTTTTCAGACATATAGATCTACAACTCCCTACAGCCATCTTCATTTCTCTTTAAGTCAACCATCTGACTATTAAGTGTCTCCATCCGCTCACAATCTTCATCTTAGGTCATGGAAATTTTAATATACATCAATCATTTGGGATTCAATATCCACAAGTAGAGTGTCTATTTTGGAGGGAACCGTAAAAAAGTAGCCATTAACAAACTACATTTGAAGATATTTGAAACCACCATCCACCTAGCCACCACTATACAATGATATCAAGTACTTCAATAATCTAGTCTCGATTCAAAATTCTTCAAGAAGCCTATTTTAGACATGTTTGTGGAAAGAACCTAATGCACCATCAGACTTGATTATGAGAATGAAGGAGATCACCGAAACCGTGTCAACCATAACGAATAACTCACACTGGGTCACACTACCCGTGAACTGTGCCAGCACCAGCAACTAGCATATAGAAAAGTCATTATTACCACTTATTAAATATGGAAAAATATGTATAATTTAAGTTTTCTTAATTTGTATGAAATTCCTCAAAATGAAACTTTTTGGGAAACAGAGGAAGTATAATTTTTCTCTAGTGAATCCAAATGATTTTTTCTTGTTCTAATTTAAAACTTTTGCAAATTAGTCATTAATATTCTTGAGAATTAATGTGAATGTATTATAGGGACTTAGAGCACACCTCCAATGGAGGTGCTTAATGGATACTTAATAGGTTGCTTAACATTGTATTTATGAATATAATCAAAAACAATACAAAAGTCGTAAGCATCGTTGATTATATTATAATTTTAAGCAACCCATAGGCACCGCATACACGCCAAGTGAAGAGTCAAATTAGCGTTTGGTCCATGGGGGTTTGTGATGGTAAGTTCATCACATATTTTTTTGTAATTGGGAAATTTTGATAAGAAAATTAGGGTAAAAAGAATTGTTAATTTCATAAAGCAAAATAAGGATTCTATGTATTCAAATTAAAAAATTTAAGCACCCCATTGAGAGTCCTACCATTGGACAACCAAAATTTTCAGCATTAATATAGAGTTGCTTATGAATCCATTTTTGAAAATTTAATATAACAAAATTGGTAAGCACCATGGAGGTGCTTCTATGATATAATTTCATTTATTTGATATTTAAGTAATTTTTCCTCTTCCCCCCCCCCTTTTTGAACCAGATGGGGTGAGTTAAACTTGTACACATAAATGAATTAGAAACGAAAAGTGTAGTCTCAATAGAAAGAAATTAGTTCTCTATCACTAACACACACAAATTACAAGGCTGACCCTATCTTCATTTAAAAAATAATATATGTTATGTCAACGAATGGTAGTTGCCTACATTTTAGATATTCTTTGCAAAATCTCAGACATATTTAGTAAGCATAGCAGGATTTGGAAAACAAGATGATGACGGCCTCATATACTGTAGCCGCTAGTCTAGTGGTTACCTCGGTAGCACCTTTGTCTAAATAACAACTACCTGAACAATCTAAAAGAATTACCAGGAGTTGAGTTTAATGTCGGCAACTTTTAGAATACTAGGAGAATCCAACATTTAGGTAAATATAAAATGCGTTTCTTCGAAATTTACTGCCGTCTTTTTTAAGTAATCAATAGTAGCCGCCGATGGTTGAAATTAAAAAATGTGTTACTCGTGAACAATGGTTAAGATCATCTAAACAAACTTATTGATTTTATGTTGCAGCTAAGTTGTGGCGATGGTTGTAAGGTTGGTCCATGGGTAGTGGAGAATGGACGCGGATGGAAACTATGAGCATGTCTCTGATTTGGAAGGATTCATCTTAGCTGTGAAGATTTGGGAGCGTGATGACTTTAAGTAGGTTATAGATGCGGTGAAGAAGCGATTGCAACTAACGGGGGAAGAAATAGTGGAGCTAACGTACCAGTGGCCGCAGTGGATAATGAGGCCAGAATGGAGATGTGCGAACACGATAAAGATACTCAACGATGAGGACATGAATATGTTCATAGCTATAAGGATAGATCTAGAGGAGCTGCATCTGCGCGTAAAGGTGATATGAAGGTAAACAAACATGGTAGTGTTAATTGGGTTTCCAAAACACACAATATTTAAGGTCAAATCCTTTTCAAATGGGAGAGGATGGCAAGATCATAACTAGTCCAACCAAACCACTTAAATCACACGAAGACGAGGAGCAGGTTGTACCGGAGAAAGCATTGATTGTTCTGGCGGATCCTCTAACAAGATCAAGACTCAAGAAGTTCAACCAAGCCATCAATGGATTACTCAAGAAGCTAAAGAAGAACCAAGAAGACGTGGCTCAATCCTCCTTATACATAATCACGACTCATGGTGTTCGGTAAAGGGTTAAGTGTTGCTTATGCACTCTTTTTCCCTTGTCAAGTTTTGTCCCAATATATTTTCTTGACAAGGTTTTTGATGAGGCCTATGTAATACTTTCAAGGCCAGTTGCCAACACAAACCTGGCCCACCGGCCGACACAACCCTGACACCACCGGTCAGTACAACAAAACCCGAGATTGAACCACCATCAACCTCCGACGTCTATATCTAGTCATTATGCTTATACCAACACTCTATAAATTATTTGCTCTCTACTCATCCACTCTCAGATCACGACCTTCGAGCCATACCTATATTAGGGGAACCACCATCCCCTTTGGAGAACCACCATCACCTCCAGGAGAACCACCATCTCCTCTACCACTCTCGCGACCACAGCCCTTCAAGCCATCGGTGTCTAGCAGAACCACCATCCCCTTAGGAGAACCACCATCTTTTGATGAGTAGCTCAGGCTCAACCATCCTTAGAGAAAAACAAGCTATAAGGTCTCTAAGCATCTCCGGACCATAACTACCCCAGTATGGCATCGCAATGCCATACCTGCCCATCCATATTCCCACACTTGAAATATCATGTCAACCCTGACCCTCTCCCCAAGTCAGCTCCTAAACGTCCCCGCAACTCAGGGTGTTTACAAAATAGTCTCCAACTTAACTTCTCGAAAAAATCCATTAAAAAAAAAACACCGCTGAAAACCCACTCTCCGGACTATGACCACCACAGCCACCACAACTACTGCGAGCACTACGCTCGCAACCTCTAGCCTCCTATACTGCCACGAGCAGAACTAGGAACATAAACGACTAGAAAAAATACAAAACATAACAACTTACTGTGGAATCCCGTTGAAGGCTCGAAGAGTATGATACTAGTTCTCCATGCTAAATCAATTGACTAACTAACCATAATCAATTTTACCATGCTACCACCAAGCATCAAACAATGGTTCACAACATGCACAACGCAATAGGAAAATAATTTACCAATTAAATTGCTAAACCGTTCAAAACATCAATCTTCAACCATGAAATTTAAAAACCATCTATGACCATCATTTACCTCAGCCCTACAACCGTAAGGCCTCTGATACCAAACTGAAAAGACCCAACCGTTTTTTTATAATTCATTAATTCATAGTCCCATACCTACTAATTAACCTAACCAAATTAAACCAACAATATCATCATCAACAAACATGCACAGCGGAAACATATCAAACACAACTTCAATTAATATTAATATTAATTAACCAAATTCAATCACTACAATTTACACGAGAAATCTAGCATGCTTCTAATCCAGGTTCCAACAACATAAAAATCGAGACCCTAGATCATCCTCCTCCTCATTGACATGATTCCACGTCACACTTTACCTGCACCACAAAAACAATGAGATGCATGAGTATTATCACAAATACTCAGTGAAGCGATCCTCCCATCTACTGGGCTATACACACAATCATATTAAAACAACTCAGCATGCATAAGATTAACCAAAACAAACAAACAAACCATGCAGAAAAAGACACAGACTACTCGCTGTCGGAAAATTGTTCACTAGAAAACGGTGTCGACCGACACCCGAACTAATTTCGTCGAGCGACACTACCTCCAGCCATGAAATCTAACACTCAATCGGGCAAATACAACAACCAAAACACCCAAACAAGCCATACACAATAATTTCAAGCCATTTGAATCAATCAAATACACATCAGAAGGGTTTTACATGTTTAGATCAAGCATAGTCACGCACTCACCTTTGATATGGATTGAAAGGATGAACTAAATAGAGAAGAAGAATACTCCAGCAACCTCTCTTCACACCCACAGCCACGAATCCCACTGATCCCTTGTAAGAACACCCAAGAACAGCCTCCAAAAGCCTCCAGAAACCCCTCACAAGCCTCACCTTAGCACCTTAGGATCCCCCTTCACTCACAGCTCTCTCTTCTCACTTTTAGAAGGCGACAAAACACCAAAAAGTAAAGAAGAAAGATGGCTGGTCGAGTTTATGTCGACCTAGGATTGCTCCCAAACAAAAAAATTTGAGTCAAACCAATGATTTAAAAACTAAACCGTCCAACCTAATTTTGTTGGTGTCGATCGACACCTAAAACCGGTGTCGGTCGACACCACCAAAATTTCACACACAGGTGTTACATTATTCGAGGACAAAGATGATTGTACAAAAAAGCTTGCGATACATGCAATCCGGAGGAAGTTTCATTTTAGAACTGCTAAATGAACCCGAAAACATGGAGGGGACTAATATAGGTATCTTGTTGGTTATTTGTAAACTAAATAAAAGATTTGAGTTAAATAAATAATTCCCTTGCGCAGGGACCATAGATGCAAGGCGACTGGGGTGGGAGGTTTTTTGGCATGTGACAACAGACTAGGCCAAGCTATGGAATGTGAAATAAATAATTATGAAGAAGATGACAGTTGCTGGAATTTTATGTTGTTTATATTATTGAAACTGTTGTCGGTTCATTGAATAAATATCGATGTAACAGTCTCAATAGGGAAAACTGTTGCCGGTTTTGGTCTAGTGATTGAGTTCTCGGTTTTATGGCTTAAAATACGCGGTTTGAATCCTTAAACATCGAGATTTAGTCATTTTAAAAAAATTGATGTCCTTAAATGTGTTTAAAGTATTTAATTTGCTTTAGGCAGCAAAACATTTTGGGTCGGGCCTGCGACTATCGGCCTATATATATACATGGTTTGCGAATATTGATAGATAAATATGAACTGCGGAAAAATATAAAAACCAATATCTATATATATAAAGTTAATTTTTCTCTCTTCTCCTTAAGCCACTTCATCATCCTAATCATCATCCACCTCATTTTATTATTTAATTTTAAGAATTAATTATATTACTTTATCATTTAATTTTAAGATTTAGACATATATAAATAAGGTTTTCTAAAAGAAATATGAAAGGTCTTTTCTTATATTTTATATTATAAAACTAAAAAGATAATTAATTAAAAATAAAACAAAAAACTTACTAATTAACGATTACACTAACTAATATATAAATGATAGATTCTCTTATAGTTTTAAAGTAAATGTTTTATAATGAATATATATATATATATATATATATATATATATATATCAATTCAAAATAATATGACAACAAATTTTATTATATTTACACAATGTAAACCTAAATTATAATGAGACTTAACGGGAATAGAAAAAAAAAAGTAAGAAATTTTGAGAATAGAAATCTATGTCATTTATGTCTCACAAAATTCTCCAACATAAATGAGATAGGTTGGGACGAAACATGAATTCTCATTTTAAAAACACGTATAAATATAGTAACAATTAAAATACTATTTCTTTAAAGGTTTCCAATATGAATTTAACTAATTTTGTTCAATACAGCACATATGGTAAACTAATAAACAAAATAAAGAAATAACAATATTTCATAAAAATCGAAAATTAAAGGGGGGGTTTCAAAAATACATAATTAAATGATTTAGGAGTGATTTTGTTTCTATACTTCATTGATTTTATAAATTACCGATAAATGTAAACTAAATCAGTATTGAAATCCCTAAAGGTTACAAAAATGAGAGCCAATACATAATATGTTATCAGCTAAATAAAAAGAAATATAACAACAATATATTTAGTGAAAATACTTAAATAATTTCTGACTTAACAGAACTAGAATTTATAACATGCTTAGGACATACAGAAAAGCATGCCCAATTGTAAATTTAGTTCAAATATACGTTTAACGGATTTAAAAAACAGATAATAAACTTATTGGTTATATAAACAAAAGAAAACCCATCTAACATTAAGAAAAGCTGCCTACTCCATTGCGGCCAGAATAATTGCAGATACTAGTTTCTTTATTTCAGATTTCAGGTTCCCAGCGTCAATTTCCGTGCATTCTTCTAACCCACCACTAGCATGAATATGGATTAGAAAGATGGCCATAATCCCAGAATCAGCAGCAGATTTTACATGGGCTATGTATGGAGACCTTTCGATGCAAAATGCGCTGTGGAAATTTTTTTATTTTCCTGGTACACACCTGCCTGCTTGAGTATAAATGGCAGCATCGACGCAATGGATTGAAGTTCTCGGATAATGGCATTATCCTTACAGAGATGGGCATAACAATCACGAATGGTGATACTAGCATTAAGAAGATCAATGCACAATGAAACCCAATGTTTTTTACCAAAGTTAAATAGGACATATAGAAGGTCAGCTTCAATTTGCCAGTTTCACGCACACCTAATCGTAAGACAACAATGTCTTTAAGAAATTTGAAATCTTGGGGAACATGACATTTGGAATACTTTTGAGTAATGCCGAAACAAAAGGGAAACGAACTTCGGTAAGTGATTTTCAAAATCATATTGCTTAACAATGAACGGTTACACGAACCAATTGTTTATTTGCTAACTCATCCTCCTGGTCAACACCAACGTCATCACTTCCTTGCAGTAGCCAATAATAATAATGCTACTGAGGAAACATTTTTAAAAAATTAAAGAATTGGTAACCAAAAATATGGTACTCGGTATATTATACGATAATTACATTGTTATCGATATCCATAAGATCGCCACCCACGCCGGCATCGGCAGTTTGCAAAAGAGAGGGAGTATAGATGTTGGCATTAGTTAATATCAAACTGAAAAAAAAATGTAAATAGAAACTAACCAAATCTTTATTTGTTTTCTCGCCACAGTCTTCACCGTCAGTTACTCGGGCTACTTCTTCACCAAATCCCTTTCACCATATAGTGTTAATGAGGGCTTAAGGGTGACACAAAAGGAACAACCAATAATGTTTCACATAACCATTTTAAAATGACCAAGACCTTCTGTTGTTAGTGTTTCAAATAAACGTTGTAGAGTACCACGACTACCCATGGAGGAAAAATAATAATAAGAATTGCAGAAGACCATATATAACAAGAGACACAGTATTATCGGCTGCGACATCTTCGCAATTGTCATCCCATGTCAAATCTTCAGAAGGGTTAATCTCCAGATAAGAGCATATAAATGGGTCAACGTTGACATGAAGATATCGAATAACCAATAAGAAAACAAATAAATTAAATAGTTACTAGATATAAATATGTAATATACAATAACAGTTTAGGTTAATTACGAACCTCGCAATTGCCATTCAGCCGCTTAGCATTTAAAATCTTCAAGGGGACAGAAGGACGAGTGCCAACTTTGGCGGCTGGCTCTTCATCCAAATTACTAGCCAAAGGTTCCTTCGATGGCGAACCTTCTTGAATTGCAGGGGCAGCATGTAAAATAACAAGTTGTAGAGCGTATAGTAGATCCTTAATAGCAACACAAGTAGTTGCCAATTGCTCAACATCCCTCTCCTTAATAGACTTCATCATCGTCTTGAAAGAAAGTCTACCCCTAGAATAGGAGAGAAAGAATGATAGGTCCATTGACACTTTCGCGTGCTCATTGACAATCTTAGGATAGTGAGATGTGGGAACTAAAAACCCATCCACCAAATCCATGCACATGTAACGGCGGCATTAGAGTCAATTTTCTATTTAATCGGAGAAAATTTTCTTTTTATTTTTTAACATGGTAATAACTCTCTCAACATTGACTTCTTCCTCTAGACCAAAAAAAGTGTTGTGGAAAGGTATTGTTTTCCTCGATAGTGCCTTTCCGCTTCCTTTTCTACAAATTAGGGAACTTGCCACAACGAATCCCAGTGAAAATCTTGAACTCTCGGAGGGAAAATCGAACATGAGTCCCAGTGAATATAACTCATATCTCACAGGGTCGAGCAACCTCAAGCTGTCTCAAAAGGAGAAATAACTCAAATGACGCCGACCAAGTGGGTTTGTTGGGAAACTCCAATAAACTCCCGAGAGACAAAATGTTGAGCCATGTTCGCTCGTCCTCATCCAAAGAATCGATAAAAGAGCTAAGCATTTTCATTTTGTGATAGACGTTAACCCAAGGATTTCTCTCGGCGATTAGTTGAATATGGAGAACAAGATTAGACATCTAGTAAAAAAAAGGAAATTTATACCAAAATCGGAAAAATTGTTTTGGGATTCAAAATAAAATTCAAAAAATTGATAGATACTCACTAGACCTGGGAATTCCGGTAATTCGGCTCGGTTTGGGTCGGGTATTCCGGTAATCAGTTATTTATTAAAAATTTCATTGTTCCGAAAATAACCGAAGTAGATTTCGGATCGGTTCGGTTCGGTTACCGGTTAGTTCGGTAATTAATTTTTGTTTCCAAACCAACCCAAATTACAAGTTATAAACATCAAAATTTTACAAAAATCAAGCACAAGTGAAAATTTCAGCAATTAATAAACATACATAACCAATTTTTAACGACAAATAAGTTTAACTTCCAAATTACAAAAACACAAACAAAAAAACGTGAACACTTCTTCTTCTCATCATTATCGCCATGGAAAGAGACCCCCTTTAAATGTAAAACCAATGTAAGAAATTAAATAGATCAGTTGGTGCTACACAAAACATTAACAAAAACAAACTCAAACGAAACCCTAAACTAAACCCCAAGTCAAATCCCAACCCAAAACCCTAAATCAAATCGAAAAACGAAACCCCAAATCAAATCCCAACCCGAAACCCTAAATCAAATTAAACAGAGACAAAGCCCCAAATCTAAACGCTAAATCAATTGAATATAAATTGAAACCTTAGATCTAACCCCCAAATCAAATCCTATCAACCCCATTCGATATCCTAAATCTAAACCCCAAATCAAACGCAAATAAAAACTCTAAGACAAAAATTAATTCGAAAGCTTGGAGAAGAACTTACAGTGCTGAATCTTCTGATTTATTGAAGCTTGAACCCACAATTCGAGTTTACTGAGACAAAGAGTGTTTGACTGCTTGGGTAGAGAGAAGAAGAAGAAGAGTCGGCTTTAGTGTTTTAGGAATTAGGTTTAAGAAGCTTATATAGTATAGCTTATTTTTGGTTATAAGGTACCCGTTCGGTTATTCCGTCCGAACCGACCTGAAGACATAACCGAACTATCTGCTGAAATCAATCTGATTAAACCAAACAAAGCTGCAATAACCGAACCGATTTGTCCAAATCTCGGTTCGGTTCGGACAAATCGGTTCGGTTATAAATCCCATGGCTAATACTCACCGTCTGCTTGGTTTCACTCAGTCGAAAATGAATAGGCTGATAGCGTTCTTAAATAATCTTTACAGGAACATTACAACGGAATGAAATGGAAGAACATGGGAGATTTGAGAAAAAAAAAACTCAGAAAAGTAATATACACACAAAACATTGCAAATTATAATTTATTAAGTGATGGAATCGAAAATTCAATTTCGAAACCCATTTATTTCCCAGAGACTAGATCAAATCAGAACAGATATCTTGTTCTAAATTCTTTAACCGAATCAATCTCCTAAACTTTTAAAGTGAAAAATAGGATTAAAAGCGTCTGAATAAAAAGAGAGCAAAATAAGAAATTTTGGATGCTAGATTTTTAATTAATCGGCCAACTAGGTCAACAAAGTGTGAATTCCCTTTATATTACAACCCGAAAACGTTTCCATTTATATTACAACCCGAAACCGGAAACGTTTTCTGGAAGAGTTTTTATAATTAGCGATCCAAGCAACTCAAAGTAAAATAACTTTTATGATTAATGTTAAACGTTACTTGCCACAATTGTTCGCCAAAACAAATAAATAAATCAAGCATTCATTCTTTTCTTTTGTGCACAACATTTTTCATTCATCAAATTTAACCGGTTACAGAGAAGAAACTCATAACCAGGCATACCCGATATTCAAGACCAACAGCTAAAAGAGTGATGCTAACAAAGCAATACAAAGATAGATAACAAAACGGGAAAATTCCATAAAAATTCCCCATCTAATTTTAATTTGGAAGTTTAATACCCAATGTTATTTGATTGGAAATAAAATGCATGGTTTATTAAATTTTGGTCTATTAATACATTAAGTATATAAAAATTGTCGAATCGAATAAACCGTTTAATCGGATTGACGGAATCACTAAACCGAGGTTGACGAAATTACTAATCCCTAAACACACGGGTAATTTGGGGTTATCCAAAGACTGCATTGTTCTTTGCTATTATCCCAAATCGAATTGGGATCGATAAACCCTAAGTTTAGTGTAATTCCATTAACCTCGGTTTAGTGATTCCGTCAATCCGATTACCGTTTGTTAAGCGGTTTCTTCGATTCGACAATTTTTATATACTTGATGTATTAATAGACAACAAATTAATAAACCATGCATTTTGTTTCCAACCAAATAACATTGGGTATTAAACTTCCAAATTAAAATTAGATGGGGAATTTTTATGGAATTTTCCCATAACAAAACTGATAAAAAAGTTAGATAAAAATTAAGTTTCTTTCTATAGAACAAAAATATAATAACAGTAACAATCACAAATTACAAAATGGGTTCCACAAAATAAAAAACATGGATATCTTCCTTATGTCGACCATTCAAAGTTTTCATCTCCTCAAATCTCAAAATTTGGAATCTAGCTCTTTTATTTTGTCAGTCAACAAGATTCAACCTTGAATAGCACAAGCCACAATTCAACGCTAAAAAAAAAGAAAGATATTAAAACAAAAAGTGCCCAAAAAAGTTGTAGAAATTTTTAAACATAGAGACAAGATGACCCAAACAATAGATTCGAGATCATAAGAGAATTGGGGTCATTGGGTTGTTCTTTCCCGTGTGTCGGCGTTAACTGATGTCGTTCAACATTGACGACGCCAACTTAAAAGCACGACAAAAGCAAAAAGACGATTCACGTGTTTGTCCGAGGATGTTTTAGTATTACACGACAATTTTTCTATTCAATTTTGTCGACACATATTAATTAAAGATATAAAGATTCAATTCTCTTTGACTGTTGTTATTGAATACTACAATTTTCAGTTCATAAAGCAGAAAAATAAACGTGACTATATTTATTAAGTTTTCAATTAATTTGCTGAACAAAACATCTTTTCGTATATTACATTCCCAACAATTTATATTAATTTTAGAATAAAAATGACTAGAAATAGAATAAAGCTGTTAAAAGAAATACTAATTAACAAAACAAAAAAAAACAGAGCCGATAAATATACAACAGCTAACAACAAACCAAAACACAGTTCCAAAAACAGTCACCGCACAAAACCAGAACCTATCTTTATTTTTCTTGAGAGAGAGAGAAAGAAAAGAAAAAGTATTGTGTTCTTGTCTGAACCGGAAGATCGAAAAGCTTATCAAGAACAATTATTCAATCAGACAAGATCTGTAAGAACATAACATTACATGTCTTTTTTTTCAAATATTGTTTTTGTTTTTCCCCTGTTTTTGTATTTTGTTCCTGGAAAAAAAAAAGTGATTTGTTTTCTAAATTTCACGAGTTCATATTTTATATCCAATTTATGTGGTTTTATGTGAATTTTTCTGGCCATTTCTTTTCTGATTCTGACCAAATTCTGATAATCGTCAACCTAATCTTGGTTGAAATCTTGGAAAACAACATTAGTTGTGCTTAATTTAATTTGGAATCTTGTTTTAATGTTGGTGAAAACTGGCAGTAGTTGAAATGAGAAGAGAAGTTGTTGAATCGGTTCACACGGATGCATCGAACGAAAGGGTTCACGTGTCTCCCAAGAAAGCTGCAGAGGAAGAAGATTATGAGGTGAAGGAATGCACTGAAGAGAATTCTCTCTCTCAAAATCATAAATCTTCTAATGTAATCTCAGAGGTATTGTATAAAAGAGAGAGAGATGGTAATGAAATAGAGATTTGAAAGTTGTGTTTTGACTCTTTATGTTCTTGATTTTTATCAGAATGATGTGAATAAGAAGCATTTGGATCATGAAGAAGATGATTGTTCTGTTGCTTCTTCATTGAAGAATGTTAAGTCTAAAGTAACTCATGGAACCGCGCCACGATTTAGAAGTGCACAACGCGCTGAGAAACGCAAAGAGGTAAGCTTTCAATTGTGTCTACAACATAAAAGCAAAGAGGTTTGTTCACTGATTTTATAAAGTCTTATTGTGATTTTTAGTATTACCAAAAGCTTGAAGAGAAGCACCAAGCACTTGAAGCTGAAAGGATCGAGCTTGAACAAAGGCAAAAGGCAAGAATCGTCTTTAGTAACTAAATCAAGAAAATGTATTCTGAAAAAAAATCTAAAATTGGAACACAAAATTTGCAGGAAGAACAAGAAGCAGCCATTAAACAGCTTAGGAAAAACCTCAAGTTTAAGGCTAATCCTGTTCCTGATTTCTATTATCAAGGACCTCCCGCGAAACCCGAGCTCAAGAAGGTAAAATCTCTCATATTTGTTAGGACTGATCTCACATGTTTCTTGTATGACAAGGAAACTTATGTGTCATTACAATTAAATGTAGTTTCCATTGACGCGGCCTAAGTCGCCGAAGCTAAATCTGTCCCGGAGAAAGAGTTGCAGCGATGCGATTAGCTCGAATGGTGAAGAGAATTCAAAGTCACAGGTAGAATAGGATTTGAAGCCTGTGATTGTGAATGATTTGTTGTCAAGAAGATGTTTTCATAACCTAATTTTACTAGACCGGAGTAAACCAAACTATTATTTCCGGTTATTTCCGGTTTTCTTGTTCTATATTGATTGTTTTTTTGTTTTTCACGTCTGTCTCTCTACTTGATTTCGTTTTAATTTTACGTAACGTTTTAAATCTGAAATTGTATATTTGAAGTGTTTGAGGAATCTTGGATCTAAAGTTTGTATCGATTTTATATCGGTCGTTATTTTGTCATTTGTATGAACTTATATTTTCTTTGTTACTATTTGAGAGTTGTAAATAGAATACAAAATGGTAATTGTGATCTCACTGCATTTTATTAGTAACGTTCATGTTGTAAACCAAGATTTATAAGACTTGTAATCTTTGATCATTAAGATTTAGGCCAGGGACATTAAACCAAGACTTTTGGTTTTCGGTTTGGTGAATGAGAGCTGAACCGGTCAACAAGTTTTAAATACAGTAAAGGGGTGTCAAATGGGTAATCCAACCCGATCCAACCCAAACCCACATGGATTTGAGATTTTCGTGGGCAGATTTAACCCGACCCATTTATTATTATAATGGGTTGAATTTAGGTAGCCAAATCCAATAATAAAAAAATTCAATGGCTAAATGGGTTATATAGGTTACCCATATATAAATAAAATACACTAAATTAATCAATATCAAAACTATAATATATTATATAAACTATAATTATAAAACCAACAATGGTTTTCAAGTGATAAAAAAAATATCTAGTTATTAAAATTGAAAAAACATCCTAAAATTTTTAAGTCACAAATGACAAATCCATAAACCCAAAATGAAAAAAACCATTCTTAATTATTTGTTTGAATCTTCTTTAGATGCAATCTGATTCATTAGTCTCAACTGTAAATTCTTGTGACTAAATCAGAGCATATAAGATACTGAGAACTACATAAGTTTACAGTTTACTCAACATCTTATACAATACATAATGCATATATATATAAGTATATAACTAAACCTATATATAGATTCAAAGCTGAAGCCAATATTATTAACCAATCAGGTATGAGCTGATTGTGAAGAGGGTATTCTTGAATGGTTATGCTCACCTTCATAAGTCACTATTAGCATCGAGGTTTCGTCTACACATCGCTCAACATGCTTCCTCGCTGGACAACCTCGCACGCTACTACATTTATAGTATCCTCTACAACAACGAAAACAAGATCCAAATTATGAAACAAACATATGACCAAAGTCTTATGGTAAATGTTTCTTACCTAGGATGAGGAGAACCCTTTATCGGCTTTTGTCCATACTTCCTCCACGAATATTCATCAGGAGGTATATCCGCAATCTTGTTACTAATCGCGGGTACTTTAATCGATCGTTTCACCCTCAGTTTCCTGTCAACAAACACCAAACATTGAATCGAATCAAACAAAGTCTTGCTACTTACAATAGTTCTCAAAGAAGTAAAAACAAAACAAACCTTTTCTTGGAACAATGACATTTGCTTCTACTTCCACATTTCAAACTACCAGAGCAACTAGTCCTTCTAGAATGTTGTGACATATGATCAGATCCTAGAGGCAAACCAATTAAATGAAACGAGCTCCTATCGTAATCAGTCACACTATGATCCATACTAAGAGATGAAACAAACGATCTTGATCCATTTGAGATACTAGGGGAATAACAACTACCAACACCACCACCACTAGACCCATCAAACTTAAGATTCAAACCACTTTTACTCCTAGAGTATACTCCTCGCTGTTGGCTATGAATAAACTGATAAGGTTTTGGATCAATAACTCTTAAAGAAGGTGGCTTTAACTCAAGAAAAGACTTGTCAACACACATTCTCTGGTTAAACAGCATCAATGAAGGATGACTAGCTGGTACAACCTGAAGAGGCTTAGGTGCAAGAATTGGAACACAACCACTAATGGGACTTTCTAAAAACATGTGTTGAGGCAACAAAGAAGAACTAAACTTGTTGTTGTTGTTTAGTTTCTTAATCTTCCTTTGACCTAACCCTATAGACAAAAGAGAAGAGACTCTCTTGAACTTTGAAACAGCTTCTCTTGTCTCAACCATTAAAGAAACATTGGTTTGTTGTGATAAGAGATTCAACACTCCATGACAGCTTTCTACAGCTGCTTTGTTTGCAGCTTCAACTTCTTCCATTTTCTTCCACACAAGTAAACCAAATCACAAAACTCAGATCTCCTTAGAGAGAAGAAAGAAAAAAGATTTTTAAGAACAAGAAAACAAATAAGTATAAAGCAATGATTTGAGAGAGGTGAGAGAAGAGAGAGTGAAGTGGAGTTTGGGTGTTGAGAGACTTGAGAGAGGGTCGTCGTCACAAGTCACTAAGACAAAGAGGAAGGAGAGAAAAAACAGAGTTCTCTGTAAAAGATTTCGTGGTGGGGTTCCATTACAGGACCTACTTAGCATCTACTTTTTCTTTTTGTTTTATTATGAAAAAATAATTAAATTAAATTAAAATACAAATATAGGATTCTTTTTATTTATCTTAAAAAATGTCTGATATTATGCAAGTCTAATAAGTGTATGATTTATTATTGGTAGATATAATTCTTTTATAAAATGATGTCAAAAAAAAAATTCTATTATAAAATGACAAATGCCATAGATACACATATTAAGAATAAAAGATAATTAGCTATCTTTTTTTTTTTTTGGGACAAAGACAAATAGCTATCTAATAAAGTATACCTTTTTAGTGTAACAACAGATGTTTGAGTCATTTTCAAAAAAATTAAATTGTTTCAACTTTTAATATGTCTTGAATCTATATTAACATTTTTGCAACAGTATTTGAAATAAATCCTGATGTTCCAAACTATTTACTAAGAATGACATTGGTATTTAATGTTTTTTAAAAAATAAATTGAAACAAAATTTTGATGCTAACATTATTCTCTTCAAACCAAATATTCCTAAAATCACTCCATAATTAATCTGAAAATCAATTCCCTAATTTAATTCTCCTAAAATCTATACAATATCTTTACAATAAATAAAATTAAGAGGAACCTATAAATCAGTTGGAATTATAAATTTTATATTATTCACTACTCAGCACGTTTAATAAAATATTTACCAACTAAAAATATGTTATATAAATTCATTGCAATTATGTTTATTTAAAACCATAATCGTGGTTATATTGATTTTAGAGAGATAAAATATTGCTGTTCAAAAAAAAGTAGAGATAAATTACATATATATATGTGCAATACCAAAATCATGAAAATAATTATTTTTGAAATTCCCCACATATTTATTTATTTTAATTTTTTTTATATCTCATCTAACACAAACAAAAAATATATTTTAACAAAATTATATATATATACTAGATTTTAACCCGCGGTACACTGCGGGACGACATTTTAAAATGTATTTTTTTTATTAATTTTGTGAGTATATAAGAGTGTACTATTATATTTTGATTGTTAATTCTATGATCTAACCCGTAGAATATTATATGATAATTTATTTTTATATAATCGTAATTTGATCAAATTAATTAAATAAGTATAATATTTAAAATAATGAAATGATATTGACATAATATTCGTTTACATAGTATAATTTCATATTAAAATATTTTGTGAGTTATACTATAGTAGACAACCCGTAAAAATATCCATCACATGATCCGTGCTACACAATTATCAATATTAGTTTAGTACATCCATATTTTGTATCGTTTGAGTAATACATCCGTTTCTAAAAATTCAAATTGCAACATATGCAAAAAAAAATTATATATTTTTACTATACATATGTTTATGTAATAATATAAATTTAAAAACAAATAAGGTCATATAAAGATATTGGAGAAATATTTGATTTATTAGGGAGAGATTTTAGGAAACTTTGTTAAATGTATTAAATATTGATTTCTAATTTTGCAATTTTATTATGATTTAATTACAAAATTGATTTTAAACTTTTTCTATTTAATCAAATGGCAAGGGTTTAATTATGAAAATATAACAAAATAAAAGGGTAGAACACAAAAGGTACTTCAAAAATGTTAATATAGATATATATTAAACAATACGTAATTAGTTGTAAAGTTTCCATTTTACCTTGATAAAAAAATATAAATTATATATTCTTAGTTGATAAAACAATTTAAATATGCATACTAAATTAACTTACAAGTTTTACATGAACCACGGTTAAATCTACCGAACACAAAAAAAATAAATCATTTAATTTGAATACTAACTTTAGAAAAAGCTGTAAGTATAATTCATAAAATTCTATGCACGTCAAACAAACCAAAAGTTATGAATATCAATATTATATTCAAAATAAATAAATTTAGATAAGTATAATTTAAAAAATATATAGTCCCGCGGTGTACCCGGGTCAAAATCTAGTTTATTACAAATGCGTTGTTGAACCGTATTAGCAGAAAACATTATTAATTTAACATATTTTATCACAGATGATTACTTTTTTTTTGGGTGAAAAATCACAGATTATTACTTATTAGCTTACAGTATTTTGGAAAATAAATTATCTGAGCCAATTAACTTTTGAATCTTATTTTTCAAAATTTTAAATGATTCTAAATATTAAATTATAACATCAAATCGCCGTATTCAAATTGGTTAAACTCATATCTTGAAAATTTAAGAGAAAATTGTGGAATCTACCATGAACAGTAACATTTTTTATATCTAATGCCAGTTTTACTTTTTCCTTCTCTTGGGTGTCATACCTCTAATTTAAAAACACTATTCTACCCTTATACAATTGAGATCAGTTTTGTTTTTATTTTTATTTTTTTTCTTTCACATAAAGCTATACTATTTAACACCTACCAAACTTTTCAGTGCTTCTTTTCACTTTCATTTTTTTTTTAATTTCTTTCTCTGCAACTCTCTCTTTTTTGGGTATTAATATCTGTTTTTAATCTAGTTTGTGATGAAATTGTTCGACTACAACGATGAATAACGATGCTTCATTCTAAGTATGTGGTCCACGCTAGCAGACTAGATCCATTTTTCCAGCCCATTTTTTCTCTATCAATGGACCAGATCTAATAGACCAGAATCGATAGACCAAACTTGTCCATCGTACAAATATTCCAAAACCACAAGCGTTTGATTAGAGGATGAAACAAGTGATGCATCTATGGAAGTCGTCATCTACGATCCATTTAGGTTTATACTTTAGATCACACATTTTGTGTGTAGATAGACTAGATCCAATGGATTAGATCTGGTGGACTAGATTCAATGGACTAGATCTGGTGGACTAGATCCAGTGGACTAGATCCAGTGGACTAGATCCAGTGGACTAGATCCAGTGGACTAAATTTGGTGGACAAGATCCTATGACAGAAATGTTGTCTCTACTAAAACTGTGGAGCTTCTTCCGCCTAGCCAAGATATACACTCGCCGAACCCGAGAACCCTACCTCCAAAGCAGAGTTATAGTTGTCGACGCCGACGAACGCGAAAAAGGTGATGTCGACGTCGTTAAGGCTTCCATCGAGGCTGAGGTTGCATATGTAAAGAGAAGTTGCAATTCCAAATTTATTCCCTTGTGGACTTGAGTTCCATTATGCTGTTGTCCATTGTAACACTATAATTTTGTCCTTATCAGATCGTCTCTTCGATCCACTGCGGAGGACATAAATCCTTGTCCCTAAACATAAACTTTTGATGGACCAGAATTACGCAGCTGAGGACGGAAAATGTTGTTGATCACTTATACAACTAATCCTATATAGTTATCCTTTTCTGGTGTCAGAAAACCTACTAAACGTATTGTCCAACTCGCTACTCTTTTTTTTTTTTGTATGTAGATGGACTATGTAAAACTGTTTTCAAAGTTGTCCTTTGACTATTTTATTTCCTGTAGACAACATCGCTGAAGACAACACTAATGGACCACCATTTAAGGGGATTGACTCTTCTTTATTATCTAATTATTTAACTAATCAATTATTTTCTGGGTATTAGCGTACACTACTCTCATTTAATGCTCTCTTGGGCAGCTACCAAGTTTATTTTATTATTTTCTTTGTTTAACCCAATATTTTTAAACATTATTTGAAAAGTAAACCGGACTACTTTCTAGATTACCGGAGCATCAAATTAACCGGATTTACCTACAGATCAATTAATTAAAATTGATTTATTCTATTTATATATTATATAGTTTTATAAATAAAAAATATAAAAAACCGTAATATATCTACAAAATATGAGTCTAATAATAACTAGACTAACAGTTTCAAATCTTAAAACATATAAAACCAAGAAAGAACTGAAATATTTTATTGTAGTAATTTTTCTTGCCGTAATAATTGAAAAACCTGTCAATGTTAGGCCCATGTCCCATCTTTGTAATATTTAGAATCTCGAGCGTACATTTTGGAAATTAACGGCTACAATAAAACACGTCTTAATATTCTCCCACCTCGTAACACGTGTATATAGAATAGTTGACTGAACATGTAATGTTGTCTGTTTCTTGTCTTATCTTGAAAATGGAAACTTTTATATTCTTAAAGTAAAAATTAAAAAATTACAGACATGTTTATCAAAAATTCAAAAATACAAACAACTGCCACATATTTAAAAATCTATTGGTGTGTATTATATATTTCAATATTAATTACTTATTATAAACGATTTATTTGTCGTTATATGTTCGTCTTATACTCATTAGGTCACATAGGCATGGCCATTTCATTTTCGTCAATTGTTTACAAAAATTAAACCACTATCAAGTATCAACCATCACATTAGATTGGCCAACTCCACCACTAAGGTTATCGAAAACGTCAAAAACATTATAAAGAGCAAAAGCCAAAAAGTAAAATCATTGATTTAGTTGACAATAATAATCTTTCTGACGCATGAAGCTTTAATTCTCTTTTTTTATAGATTTTGGATTTTGTATCTAAACCTATCATGCGTTATCTTATCACCATTTCTTTCGTTGATTTTACACCTACCCAATCATATAAACATTTATTGATGGATGTGCATGTGCAACTTTAATAATGACGTAGTGTGCCGTATGGTGGTGATTCAGTTGTATTAAGAAAGATTTAGATATATCTTAGTCTTAAAAACCCACTAATAAACATAGTTTTAACTACGTTTCTAAGTTTTTCCGGTTTTTGTATTCTGATTTTTTTTGGTTTTAATATTACTCAGTGTTAAAACAAGAAAAAATAATAATTTTCAAATTCAACTCCAACAAAAAATATAGCTATATCACAGATATTTCTAAGAAATTTTGACTAATATCCTTTTCTTAATACCTTTTGCACAAATATTTTTTTTGTTATTTTTATTTTTATAATCTTTTTACATAATTACAATATGTTAAATAAGGTTTTAGAATTTTTTTAATGTGTAATTTTCTATTTTACATTTTGAGTATAGTTTTGAGTTGGTAAAATTTAAAATTTGGAATTTTGGGTTTAAAATTTAGTTATTTTAGATATAGAACAAAAATATTATTAGAAATGGACAAGAAGAGATGATATTTTTGTAAAAAAGTACTAAAAATGTTGCAAACGTCCCTTGTTTTCAATGGCAAGATCAAAACATTTATAGTACATTTTTCCTTTTTTTTTTTTTTTCATCTATAGGACATTTTTTCTTTTAATTATTTAAAGTTTATCAAATTTGTGTTAAAATCAATATTGACTAGAGTGACGTGGGTCACCAGGTCTTTGTCCCAGGTCGGTTGATATCAGATAATATTTTGATAGCTCAATAGATGTTTCACGGGCTTAGAACCAATCAGGCATGTAAGAGTAAGTTTATGGCTATTAAAACAGATATGAGTAAGGCGTATGATAGAGTAAGATGGGAATTTGTAGAGAGGCTATTACGGAAGTTTGGCTTTTCGGAGAAATGGATTTCATGGATTATGTTTTGCGTGTCTTCGGTGGAATATAGTGTGCTGATCAACGGGCAACCTCAGAGATCTATTATTCTGGAATGAGGGTTAAGGCAGGGGATCCGTTATCTCCATATATATTCATCTTGTGTACGGAGGTTTTAATTGTGAATATTCGGCGTGCGGAAGAGGCGAAAGAAATTTCGGGTATAAAGGTGGCAAACAAGAGCCCCCCAATTTCTCATCTATTGTTTGCTGATGATAGTCTTTTCTTTTGTAAAGCCAATAAGGAGCAAGGTGCTGTCATACTGGATATTTTAAAAAGGTATGAATTGGTTTCCGGTCAACAGATAAATTTTGCAAAATCCTCAATACAGTTTGGTCATAAGGTGGATGAGGATACTAAACTGGAGATCCAGGGGGTGTTAGGTATCACAACCATGGGGGGATGGGGTCTTATCTAGGGTTACCGGAGAGTCTTGGAGGCGCCAAAACTAAATTTTTTTCCTTTGTTCAAGATCGGTTAAATAATCATATTAATGGTTGGTCGGCGAAATTATTATCTAAGGGAGGCAAGGAGGTGATGATTAAGGCGGTGGCGTCGGCATTACCGACATATGTAATGTCTTGTTTTAGGTTACCCAAATCGACTACAACTAAACTTACCAGCTCGGTGACAAATTTTTGGTGGGGATCAAATGGAAATTCTGGGGGAATGCATTGGTGGGCTTGGGCGAAATTATGTGACAGTAAGCAATTGGGTGGGTTAGGGTTCCGGGATGTACACGATTTTAATTCGGCCCTTTTGGCAAAACAGCTGTGGAGACTCATAGAGTTCCCTAATTCCCTGCTTGCAAAGGTTTTTAAAAGTCGTTATTATCGGAATTCAGATCTAATGGCGCAGAACCGGACTTATTCTCCGTCCTATGGTTGGAGGAGTATCATTTCAGCTAGATCTCTGGTGCATAGAGGGCTTATTAAAAGGGTTGGATCAGGGGAGTCTATTTCAATATGGACTGATCCCTGGATTCCAGCTCAATTCCCGAGACCAGCTTCCAGTATTGGGCCGTTCAAGGACCCATCAATTCAACTAAAACAATTTATTGATCGACAAAGGAATACGTGGCCTATGGATTTACTCGCAGAGAATTTTGATCCGCCAGATGTGACTTTGATTAATGCAATCCATGTGGGTAACTATCCAGTGATGGATTCATTGGGGTGGCACTTTACAAAAAATGGGAAATATACGGTTAAATCAGGATATTAAACGGCAAGGATGGTGAATCCCAATTGTATTAAGCCTGAGGTCTGTGGTCCTGTACTTACACCTTTGTTTGCTATGGTTTGGCGTGTACGTTGTCCACCAAAGATTCAACATGTGGCAAATTCTCTCTGGATGTATTTTGGTGACAGCAAATCTTAGACGGCGAGGGATCAATATTGATCCTGGCTGTCCGAGGTGTGGTCATCAGCTGGAAACGGTAAATCATGCTATCTTCGATTGCCCCCGGCTCGGCAATCGTGGGCTCTAGCTAATATTCCTGCGGGTTCATCTTTCTTTCCGTTGGAGTCGATATATGCCAATATGGCATATCTTTTTAGTCTTAACACTCAGACTAATGGGGATGGAAGTTTCCCATGGATCTTATGGTATATATGGAAAGCCAGAAACGCGAAGGTTTATGATAATTTAGATGAATGTCCTTTAAATATTATTAAGGTAGCAAAGGATGAGGCTACAACCTGGCAACATGCACAAATAGAAGGCATGGGTACGGAGGGAGATCTTGATATTAGGTGTGCAAGGAATCTGGGTGAAGCTAGAACATTATCCCCTGTGATGGAAGGGACATGTTGCTTTGTAGACGGTTCATGGAAGATTACAGATCAGTATGCAGGATTGGGTTGGTATTGTCAGCAACCGTCGGGTGCACCAACAACTATGGGAGCCCATACAATTCGTCGGAGTTTGTGTCCTCTCCATGCTGAAGTAGGAGCACTTGTCTGGGCGATGCGTTGCATGATTGGGCATAACTTCAGGGAAGTGAAGTTCTATACAGACTGTTCTGATTTGGTGAAGATGGTGTCTTCTCCTAACGAATGGCCGGCGTTCTCTACGTACTTGGCAGATATAGAAGTGGACAGGGAAGAGTTCTTATCTTTTTCTATCTCTCTAATTTCCAGAAATGCAAATGTAAAAGTGGATGGTTTGGCACGAAAAGCTCGTGCTAGCCCGCATCTCATTAAGTTTGTAAACAATGTTCCGTCCGATTGGCTCCTTTGAGTTGATCTTTTTAGTATGATGTTGACAAAAAAAAAAAGACGTGGGTCACCATGATGAATAATTCTAACATGCGTCCCAAATGTTGACAGGAATGCTGTGGGAAACGTGATGATTCCGATGGTAAGGCTTCGAATGGGAAAAGCGTATCAGGCAGAGCAGATCAAGCGGATCTGATCGAGCAGAATAAAAGTGGATCAAGCAGATCTAGCGTTACAAATGCAGATCAAATATTTATTTAATTTTTAGATAAATTAATATTAAATAAAATAAAACACAGAATTTACCACAAACACTCCTAAATGGGTATGGGTGGACTGCTCTCCTTTTTTGAGAGAAAATATGAAGAAAAAAAAAGTATTCTCGTCTTTCTAAAAAAACAATACAAAAAAAGCAGTTCAAAAACAGTCTATCTGCTAAATAATTATTTTGTTTTATTGGTAACATAAATATAGATGTATTGCTTTACCAAATTAACTGTTGTTGTACTATGGTCTCATTTAGAGCCTAAGTCGACAACTTTTGTTGAGCTAGATGCCATACATTAAAAATAATATAATTTGTTTTGGTAAAAATATTTATAGCCAATAATTGAATTAAATTTGTGTATTGGTAAAAAAATTTATAACCAATAATTAAATTAAATTTGTGTATAAATTTTGGTTTCATGACTAAACACAATTACCCTTTAAACCAAGCAAAACAAACCAAGTTTTTTTTTGTTTGGTTGATTTTGATACCCATAATCCTAATCTGAAATACTAGAATATCTGATAATTCAAATCGAATGATTATAAGTCATTATAAGTCATTCAATCGAATGATTGTATGTACCTAAGGAAACTGTGAACGTGGTTGTACAAATAATAAAAAGAATTACTTTACTTTCAACATTAAAGGTAAAATACCATGAATGATATATATTGAATATTAAATAAACATTTTCTAAATTTATTTCATTATTTATTTTATTTATTCTTAAAAATAATAGTAAGTCAATAGTTTCAAAATTTTATCAATATCTTAAAACAATGTAACTGTTTTAACTAGATGTGTACACGCGCGTTGTGCGGGATTTTAATTTAAACCTCTTTAATCAATATTAATATTTGAGCATAACTATAATCATTTAAATTTTAAAAGATAAATCTATATAATTAAACACTAAACAAAAAATTTTAAGCGATATACAACATATATATTGTTGGCGATAGTGTTTTCTTGACAAATAAATGATTTATTATTATTACATGGTAACAAAGATTACTTGAAAAGATTTGCGAGAAGAGTAAATGGCATCGACAACTAGCTCATTATCCTAATTGTAGATATCATTTACGATTAGATGTTGATACAAATATAACACCGTTCTATATATAACACGAATTTACCGAGCCTCATAAACATCATTAAGTGTAAAGATACATATATAATATCATGTCGCTAGAGTAGGTTTAGCAAGCTTGCTTTATCCATCGGGAAAAAATGCAATATGGTAAAAGAGAACTCTCGACCAAGTCATGAATTTGTCTATCTTATCTCATTTTTATAACTAACGGTTAAGTCTGACTTTGAATCTAGTAGTATGTCTTGAGTTTTAGAAAAACTCACTTCATTTCATACAATACATGAGATCTCAAATATTTCAAAATTTAGTCATATATTATCTTTGTAAGTTATAGTCATTTATATTCAATCGCTTTTAACTACTAATTCTTTTGTGATCTTCTACGATGTAGTCGTTACCTCTCGACATCTAGTTTATTTCCACCTTCTATTAACTCTAATATAATATATATTGAAGTGTGAGTTGATTTTTAAGACATATTATAACGATTTCTTCCTTAATAATAGTCCAGTTTGGGTTAAAAGCATTTGATTCAAAGGATGGGATATCAAACTTGTTTTTCTTTTTTATTATGTAAAAAAGCTATAGTTCTACTTGAGAATAAGTAAACTTTCTTTTTGAAATATGCTACACAAATTACATATCACTTTACGGCTTACATATGATTTTTTATATAATTTATTGTAAAACACATGAATAATGTGATAATTAATTATTTATTATTTTAGAATATGGATAATAATGTTTTTTATAATTTTTATATTTCTAAGAAAATTTCACGGAATAAAATGTGATCTTTCAAATATTTTCGTCTTAGAGTATTTTAAATTAAGTTTAGTAATCTTTTATTTTTAGTTAAAATTTAATAATATATATACATATTTTTTTAGAACTTATGTTTCACTTTAAATTTATTTTTCCTCTTTAAAATTCTAAAGTAAAATTACAAAAAATTTGTATTATTCTAAAATGCATTTAAAATTCCAAAGTATGATTATTTTAAACTTGTTGTTGTTGTTTAGAGTTTGAATCATACTATTATTACTAATAAAACTCTCATAGTATTGGTTTTTCTATTTTGAATTTAATTTAGTTTTATTTTTAATTATTTATTTATTACCATGAAAAGAATTTCTATGTTAACATTATGTAAAATTCTTTCTTCTTTAACTCTAATTTTTATTAATTAGAAATAACGTATTATGCACTAAATGAATGTTAGGAAGTGAGGAAGTTGAAGAGAGGATATGCTAAACCTTTTCGGACTGAACTCTAACGCCTATATTATCAAAATAAATGTAAAATCACCGAAACCTAGTTGGGGATAAGAAGCAATGAAATGGAGTTTAGAATTTGTTAATATATGTTCGAATTAACTTATGTATTAAAGTACCTTAGGCGTGGAGATTTGAAAAGCAAGAATATAAAGGGGACTGAGTTTCTGAATTCTGATAAGCTGAAGTGGAAACGACAGAAATCCATAGAAGAACGAATGTAAGTGAGAGACAACCTAAACCTATTAACTTATTTGGGTTTATATTATCTTGGACTAAACAATGTGTTCCTTTTGATGACATAGAAAATAAAATCAATTTTGATATAAAGTATTGGAGTGTAAATTACAAACTAACGGGCAAAAGACAATAAAATGATACACAAAAAAATATGGGTTTAGATTATTTGTTGGGCTTGACACAAAAATTAGAAAAAATGCTGTGGACAGCTTTAGAGGGAGAGAGAATTCTCCCATTATATATATAGATTTTGTATTCAGAATTAACTTGAAATTTCTTTCTTGCATTATTTTAGTTTTACAAAAGTTGCATCATAGTAGAATGTTAAAACAACAGATCCATTTAAATTTTAATTACAATTTAAATTAAAAATAAAAACTCTTTTTGAGGTGACGTCTAATTTAACAGAATTCGTGCTTATGGCGTTTGACTCAATGAAAATTATACATAAGACATTTGATTCATCATATTCATGGGTAACCAACATCATTCTGGTCATTTGCAGATAAAGTTTTAAAACATTTTAAACAAACGCATGTGTTTCTATGTAGAACTAGTAAACAATTTCAAAGTTAATTCGAAGCAAAAGTGCAAAACTATCTTCCAATTATTAATTTAACGAGATGTATCTTATACTAATGAGAAAGAAGTATTGATACAACTTTACACATTGTTTTTTTTTTTGTGTAAAAAATTGCATACAAATTGCATTAGTTTGAGGCAAATTTAAAATTTCACATTAAGAAGTACAAATTTGAATTAGGTTTTATAACTTCTGTAAACCGAATTTCGGATTTAGGTATGGGTGTGGATCGAACACCAGTGGCGGGAGTCGCTCCACACCACAAAGAGTTAGTTGTTTAGTTTGTCTTCCGGTTTTGTACAATTGGTTTAAAAGAAAACTAAATCGATCCTATATATATAGGGGATGACGCATTCTTCGTGTTAAGGGATTTCAATAATGCCCCAACCCGATCTCTACTCCGTCGTGAGGAAACACGGGCGAGAGATTCCGATCAAAACACTATTCATTTTCCGACTAAGATTCCAACAAGTCATTTTTAAGCATAAAACATATTTTTTTCATTAAAAACAAAGGTCTAGTACAATGGTAAGTTTTTTTTTTTTGAATAATCAAAAGGGTTCTGGGCTGAAGCTCATACATCCCCTCAGCCCCGAAACCAAAGCATGTTATTTGGTTTCGTCCCAAGTGCTACTCGAACCGGCGACCTCTTAGCTTTTGCCCTTGTAGCACTTGTAGTCAATCAAATTCATTGTATCATAACATATTTTAACCCAAAACAACTCTTGAAAAGCTATTTACTTTCTCAAAGCAATGGTTGGGGGTTCTTATCCCATTTGGGACCAAATTTCAACAAGTCTTTCTTCACAGTTCTAAACATTCTTCATGCATCTCTAGCATTTGTAACCAATCTAATTCATTGTATTATAAAATATTCTAACCCTAAACAACTCTAGACAAGCCATTTACTACCTAAAAGCAATGGTTTTGCGTTCTTATCCCATTTGGGACCAAAATTTAACAAGTCTTTCTTCACACTTCTAAACATTCTTCATGCATCTCTAGCACTTGTAATCAATCAAATTCATTATATTATAACATATTCTAACCCTAAAAAACTCTAGACAAGCCATTTACTGCCTCAAAGTAAAGGTTGTGGGTTCTTATCCCATTTGGGACCAAATTTCAACAAGTCTTTCTTTACACTTCTAACATTCTTTATACATCTCTAGCACTTGTAATCAATCTAATTCATTGTATTATAAAACATTCTAACTTTGAACAACTCGAGACAAGCCATTTACTACCTCAAAGCAATGGTTGCGGGTTCTTATCCCATTTGGGACCAAATTTCAACAAGTCTTTCTTCACAATTCTAAACATTATTCATGCATCTCTAGCACTTGTAATCAATAAATTTCATTGTATTAAAAACTATTCTAAGCCTAAACAACTATAGACAAGCCATTTACTCCCTCAAAGCAATGGTTGTGGGTTCTTATCCTATTTGGGACCAATTTCAACAAGTCTTCTTCAC
>NW_006238918.1:10410950-10411250 GCF_000375325.1 Capsella rubella
CTTTTAAAAGGTTTCTAAGTTCTCTAGAGAGGTTTTGTGAGGTTTGAGAAGTGTTTTGAGCCTTGTTCCTGGTGTTTCTGTCCTTGGGAAGAGAGATATCGTAGCTGTGGTGTTACGAGAGTCCTTGGTTGCTGTTGTTGTGGTCTGTTCGTTTTTGTTCTGTCCTTTTGAAAGGTGAGTGCATGACTAGGCTGATCTAAGCAGTTTTGATGCATATTTGAGTGTTTCTTTTGATTGATATTTGATTTCTGTGTTTGTATGCTTGTCAATGTGATATGGTGTCTTGGTACGAGTCTGGGA
>NW_006238918.1:10411350-10411834 GCF_000375325.1 Capsella rubella
CAAAAACTAGCATTTTCTCAACATGCTCCATCTTGCTTTGAATCAACATCTTCTCTTTGACCAATTCTATATTTCTTGGTTGAGCTTCATCCAGCTCCCATGAAGACACTTTTTTTTTTTTGTCGCCACTCCCATCACGACACTTAAATATATCTTTGAGAGCTATCTTTTGATATATCTAACATCCGTGTCTGAAATTTTAGTAGTGTCGATCGACACCAGTGTTTGGTGTTGATCGATACCAAAATTTTTTGGTTTTGGCGGTTTAGTTTTAAATCGTCGGTTTAATAAAAATTGGTTTATGGAAAGCACTAACCTCTACATAAGACTCGATGGCAGCCACTTTCTTCTCACTTTTTGGTTGTGGACGTTTCTGAAAGCAAAAGAGAGGGAGAGTTATGTGTTGGCTTGTTCATGAGGTTTCCTAGACGTTTTTGTGGCTATTCTTGGGTGTTCAAATAAGGGATTTGCTGAGTTCATGGTT
>NW_006238918.1:10411957-10412182 GCF_000375325.1 Capsella rubella
GATTGATTTGTGTAGCTAGAATTGTTGTGTTTTGGCTTTTTTGTGTGTTGTTGATGTTATTTGAGGTCTATTGGTGGTTTAGGGTTCGAGTTTGGAGGTGCTTCAGGTGTGGGAGCACGGATCACAGGGTGGCAAGCTGCCCGAAGAAGGGCGAGCCATGGGTGGATACACGTGTCTGTTACCACTGCAGAGAGACGGGGCACATCAAGACGAGGTGTCCTAAGT
>NW_006238918.1:10412820-10413103 GCF_000375325.1 Capsella rubella
ATTTCCAGGGTGTGAGACCGATTGCGGGGAGTTTAGTGATTTCGGCGATTCAGGCGGATAAGATGATCCGAAAGGGACGGGAAGCTTATTTGGCTACGATTGTCATGCCAGAGACGGTCGATGAGGTAGCAGTGGATAAGATCCGGGTGGTTCAGGAGTTCGAGGATGTGTTTCAGTCGTTAAAGGGGTTACCACCATCTCGGTCTGATCCCTGCACGATTGAGTTAGAGCCCGGGACAACACCGTTGTCTAAGGCTCCGTACCGGATGGGTCCAGCGGAGAT
>NW_006238918.1:10413259-10413483 GCF_000375325.1 Capsella rubella
GAACAAGTATCCTTTGCCGCGGATTGATGAGTTGTTGGACCAGTTGAAGGGAGCTACGTGGTTCTCAAAGATCGATTTGGCGTCGGGTTACCATCAGATTCCTATCGACGAGGCGGATATCCGTAAAACAGCGTTCAGGACGAGGTATGGGCATTATGAGTTCGTGGTGATGCCTTTCGGGTTGACTAATGCGCCAGCGGCGTTCATGAGGCTGATGAACAGCG
>NW_006238918.1:10413785-10414144 GCF_000375325.1 Capsella rubella
AGGCGGTTTGTGAAGGGCTTTGCCAGTACAGCTCAACCAATGACCAAGGTGACGGGGAAGGATGTTCCTTTTGTGTGGACTCTTGAGTGTGAGCAGGGTTTCACTCAACTCAAGGAGATGTTGACGAGTACGCCGGTTTTGGCTTTACCGGAGCAGGGAGAGCCGTATGTGGTGTACACGGACGCTTCGGGAGTTGGTTTGGGTTGTGTGTTGATGCAGCAGGGTAAGGTGATCGCCTATGCTTCGCGGCAGTTGCGGAAGCATGAGGGCAACTACCCTACTCATCATTTGGAGATGGCAGCGGTGGTCTTTGCTCTGAAGATTTGGAGATCTTATCTGTATGGAGCGAAGGTTCAGGT
>NW_006238918.1:10414256-10414868 GCF_000375325.1 Capsella rubella
CCTGGTAAGGCTAATCTGGTTGCAGATGCTCTGAGCAGGAAGCGAGCGGCTTCAGCTCGAGGGCAGGACATGGAGACCTTGGTGGAAGAACTTAGCACCTTGCGGTTGTGTGCTATTTCTCAGGAGCCATTAGGGTTAGAAGCAGCTAACCGAGCAGACCTTCTGACCAGAGTTCGAGCGGCTCAGGAGAAGGATGCAGGGCTGGTTAATACTTCTAAGGATACTGAGTCAGAGTATCAGGTTGCAGCCAATGGGACTATCCTTGTGCATGGGCGAGTTTGTTTGCCCAAGGATGAGGAGTTGAGACGTGAGATCTTGAGTGAGGCTCATGCGAGTAGGTTCTCTATTCATTCAGAAGCGACCAAGATGTACCGAGATCTGAAGCGGTATTATCATTGGGTCGGGATGAAGAGGGATGTGGCTAAATGGGTCTCTGAGTTTGATGTATGTCAGCTAGTGAAGGCTGAGCATCAGGTGCCGAGTGGATTATTGCAGAGTCTCCCTATTCCAGAGTGGAAATGGGACATGATCACGATGGATTTTGTGGTAGGGTTGCCAGTGTCTCGGTTCAAGGATGCCATTTGGGTCATTGTGGACCGTTTGACTAAGTCT
>NW_006238918.1:10414968-10415199 GCF_000375325.1 Capsella rubella
CTTATGAGGCGTTGTATGGGAGGCCGTGTCGGACACCTCTATGATGGACTCAAGTGGGGGAGAGGAGCATATATGGTGCGGATTTTGTTCAGGAGACTTCAGAGAAGATTCGGGTTCTGAAGCTGAACATGAGAGAGGCGCAGGATCGACAAAAGTGTTATGCTGATAAGAGGCATAAGGAGTTGGAGTTTGATGTTGGAGATATGGTGTATCTCAAGATGGCGATGTTGC
>NW_006238918.1:10415544-10415985 GCF_000375325.1 Capsella rubella
CCAGGATGAAGGCAAGGTTCCGGAAGTGGTTTGACAAGCAGGTCGAGGAGTAGACCGTTGGCTTGTTTGGTTTTTGAGTTTTGTTTTAGTTGTATCTCTTTTGTATTCTCATTTTGGTGTAATGATTATGACTTTGGAGATTAATAAGATGAGTATTTCTTGGATTTGACTTGTTGTGTCATGTGTAAGAGAAATATGTGCGAGTTTCTAAAAATAGAAAGTGTCGGGTTTGACGGTTCTATTTTTGGAAAGTCTCGGGGTGGTGGTTAGTATAGCATTGCGATGTTATAAGTGGACCACGGGAGGTATATCTGATCGAGAGATATGCTCGGGGGCGTTTAGACTTATTTGCTCGGATATGATGTGATGGCCTCGGATGACGATTCGAGTGCACGCTTGAGGGTGACGACCCGAGAGCGAGCGTGTGACTTCCCGCATACC
>NW_006238918.1:10416085-10416503 GCF_000375325.1 Capsella rubella
GACACTGTGGTTGGGTGTCGATCGACACTAGTAATTTTGGTTTGACGGTTTATGTTTTAAATTGTCGGTTCAATTGAGGTTTTGGTTAGGGTTTAACCCTAGGTCACGTTTAAAAGAGTGAAGGTCGTGTTTTGTTGTGAGGTGGCCGCTTTTATTCTTTTAAAAGGTTTCTAAGTTCTCTAGAGAGGTTTTGGGAGGTTTGAGAAGTGTTTTGAGGCTTGTTCCTGGTGTTTCTGCCCTTGGGAAGAGAGATCTCGTAGCTGTGGTGTTAGGAGAGTCCTTGGTTGCTATTGTTGTGGTCTGTTCGTTCTTGTTCTGTCCTTTTGAAAGGTGAGTGCATGACTAGGCTGATCTAAGCAGTTTTGATGCATATTTGAGTGTTTCTTTTGATTGATATTTGATTTCTGTGTTTGTATGC
>NW_006238918.1:10416765-10416995 GCF_000375325.1 Capsella rubella
TCGTGGTTGCTTGAGTTATACTTGAATGTGTTCATTTCTGCTTGTGTGTATAGCCAGTGGTGGGATGCTTGCCTCACTAAGTATTTATGAAATACTTATGCATCTCTTTCTTTGATGCAGGTAAAAGCAAAGTGTGATCCGTGGAATCATGGCGAGGAGATGAGGATGATCTAGGCACTCATTGGTGTTTTAGGTTATTGTTGGATTTATTAGGGTGTTAGAATGGAATT
>NW_006238918.1:10417220-10417721 GCF_000375325.1 Capsella rubella
CATTTACGGTTCTAGGACGAGATTTAATTGGTAAAAATTGTGATGTGATGTGTGAATTTCATTGATGAGGAATAATGATGTGGATTGCATGCCGAATGATTGTGTGTGTAATCAATTGTGTGAGCATGGAGACCTAGATCATCCTCTCGAGCCTTCCATGAGATTCCACGGTAAGTGTGTTGTTTGGTGTTCTTAGCCTTCTGTTGTGTTGCAGATGGTTAGAGGTGGAGCTGTCGGTCGTGGTCGTGGTCGTGGTCGTGGGCGTGGTCGCGGTGGGGGGCGTGGTGTTGCCTCGGATAGCGACACGAGTGTGGGCCGAAGTGCTACGGCCGATGTTGTTAGTGAGTCCCAGACGCATCAGGACGGGCCCGTGGGTGGTGAGAGTGTGAGTGCCGTGAGAGCCGGTTCGTCCGGGAACGGTACTAGTGTTGTTGGGAACCCGGTCGGGGGTGTTCCAACAGGTTAGGCCCAGGGTCAGAATGATCGGCTTGCGGATTTACT
>NW_006238918.1:10418325-10419450 GCF_000375325.1 Capsella rubella
GGAGATCCTGAGCAGATGCAGGTGCGTCGGTTCATGAAGGGTCTCAGCCCCGACATGAGGGTGCGGTGCAAGGTGCGGGCCTATGCATCGCGTGTGGAGCTGGTTGAGGTGGCGGCAGGGATCGAGGACGAGTTGAGGAGCCACGGGGTGATTCCTAGTCCGTCGGCGCAGCCGAGGAAGACCCAGCCCCAGCCGGTTCCGAGCAGAGGTGGCAAACCTGCTCAGGGACAGAAGAGGAAGTGGGATGACACTTCTAGGGTGAGTCAGGGTGATCGGAGGTGCTTCAGGTGTGGGAGCACGGATCACAGGGTGGCGAGCTGCCCGAAGAAGGGCGAGCCGTGGGTGGATACCCATGTCTGTTACCACTGCAGAGAGACGAGGTGTCCTAAGTTGCAGCAGATGGCGGTAGCAGCGGTGCAGCCGGTGATGCAGCCAGTGGTGCAGCAGTGGGTGCAGCCAGGATTGCAGTTGGCAGGGCAGTCGTTGGCTCAGCTGGGAGCACCGCCGGTGGCACAGATCGAGGGATCGAGGGGGTATACGACCGTGGAGACAGGAGAGCCAAGCACTGGACGGCCGATCACAGGTTTAACTCTATGACTCATTCTGTTTCCTTCCGTTGTTTTAGAATTTGTGTTGTTCCTGTGATTTTGGGGTGGGCGGTCTTAGTGAAAAGGGTTTGTGTAGGGACCCTGTTGGTGGGCGGGTTCCTGTCCCACGTGATGTTTGATTCTGGAGTTACGAATAGCTTCATTACCCCAGAGTGCGCGACGGGTGGTAACATCCGAGGAGATCCCGATGGTTGTTATGGAGACGTTAGAGTCGCAGGAGGCGCTTTGCTAGCGGTTCTGGGGCGTGCTAGTGGTGTGGATGTACAGATTGCGGGAGAGTCGATGCCGGCAGATCTGTACATTAGTCCGGTGCAGTTGTATGATGTAATTCTGGGCATGGATTGGTTGGAGCGGCACAGAGTTCATCTGGATTGTCACCGGGGGAGAGTATACTTCGAGCGTCCCGGACCGAAGATGTTCTTCCAGGGTGTGAGACCGATTTCAGGGAGTTTAGTGATTTCGGCGATTCAGGCGGATAAGATGATCCGAAAGGGGCGGGAAGCTTATTTGGCTACGA
>NW_006238918.1:10419550-10421003 GCF_000375325.1 Capsella rubella
GTTACCACCATCTCGGTCTGATCCCTTCACGATTGAGTTGGAGCCCGGGACAACGCCGTTGTCTAAGGCTCCGTACCGGATGGCTCCAGTGGAGATGGCGGAGCTGAAGAAACAGTTGGAGGATCTGCTGGGTAAGGGTTTCATCTGTCCTAGTGTTTCACCGTGGGGGGCACCGGTGTTGTTCGTTAAGAAGAAGGATGGGAGTTTCCGGCTGTGTATCGATTACCGGGGACTTAACCGAGTCAGGGTGAAGAACAAGTATCCTGTGCCGCGGATTGATGAGTTGTTGGACCAGTTGAGGGGAGCTACGTGGTTCTTTAAGATCGATTTGGCGTCGGGTTACCATCAGATTCCTATCGACGAGGCAGGTATCCGTAAAACGGCGTTCAGGACGAGGTATGGGCATTATGAGTTCGTGGTGATGCCTTTCGGGTTGACTAATGCACCAGCGGCGTTCATGAGGCTGATGAACAGCGTGTTCCAGGCGTTTCTGGATGAGTTTGTTATCATCTTCATTGATGATATCCTGGTGTATTCTAAGAGTCATGAGGAGCACGAGGTACACTTGCGGGCAGTGTTAGAGAAGCTACGGGAACAGAAGCTGTATGCTAAGTTGAGCAAGTGTAGTTTATGGCAGAGAAAGATGGGTTTTCTGGGTCATATCGTGTCTGCAGAGGGAGTTTCTGTGGATCCAGAGAAGATTGAGGCTATCAGAGATTGGCCTAGACCGCAGAATGCCACAGAGATACGGAGTTTTCTAGGTTTGGCAGGTTACTATAGACGGTTTGTGAAGGGCTTTGCCAGTACAGCTCAGCCAATGACCAAGCTGACGGGAAAGGATGTTCCTTTTGTGTGGACTCCTGAGTGTGAGCAGGGTTTCGCTCAACTCAAGGAGATGTTGACGAGTACGCCGGTTTTGGCTTTACCGGAGCAGGGAGAGCCGTATGTGGTGTACACGGACGCTTCGGGAGTTGGTTTGGGTTGTGTGTTGATGCAGCAGGGTAAGGTGATCGCCTATGCTTCGCGGCAGTTGCGGAAGCATGAGGGCAACTACCCTACTCATGATTTGGAGATGGCAGCGGTGGTCTTTGCTCTGAAGATTTGGAGATCTTATCTGTATGGAGCGAAGGTTCAGGTGTTTACGGATCATAAGAGTCTGAAATATATATTCACGCAGCCTGAGTTGAACTTGAGGTAGAGGTGCTGGATGGAGTTGGTTGCAGACTATGATCTGGAGATAGCTTACCATCTCGGTAAGGCTAATCTGGTTGCAGATGCTCTGAGCAGGAAGCGAGCGGCTTCAGCTCGAAGGCAGGACATGGAGACCTTGGTGGGAGAACTTAGCACCTTGCGGTTGTGTGCTATTTCTCAGGAGCCACTAGGGTTAGAAGCAGCTAACCGAGCAGACCTCCTGACCAGAGTTCGAGCGGCTCAGGAGAAGGATGCAGGGCTG
>NW_006238918.1:10421323-10421960 GCF_000375325.1 Capsella rubella
CATGATCACGATGGATTTTGTGGTGGGGTTGCCAGTGTCTCGGTTCAAGGATGCCATTTGGGTCATTGTGGATCGTTTGACTAAGTCTGCACATTTCTTGGCTATCAAGAAAACCGATGGAGCGGCAGTGCTAGCTAAGAAGTATGTGTAGGAGATTGTGAGGCTTCATGGAGTACCGGCCAGTATTGTGTCAGACCGGGATTCGTAGTTCACTTCAGCGTTCTGGAAGGCTTTCCAGAAGGAGATGGGTACTAAGGTGCATTTGAGCACGGCTTACCACCCTCAGACAGACGGGCAGTCTGAGCGGACCATTCAGACACTCGAGGATCTGTTGAGGATGTGTGTGTTGGACTGGGGTGGTCAGTGGGCTGATCACTTGAGCTTGGTGGAGTTTGCTTATAATAATAGCTACCAGGCGAGTATTGGGATGGCTCCTTATGAGGCGTTGTATGGGAGGCCATGTCGGACACCTCTATGCTGGACTCAAGTGGGGGAGAGGAGCATTTATGGTGCGGATTTTGTTCAGGAGACTTCAGAGAAGATTCGGGTTCTGAAGCTGAACATGAGAGAGGCGCAGGATCGGCAGAAGTGTTATGCTGATAAGAGGCGTAAAGAGTTGGAGTTTGAGGTTGGAGAT
>NW_006238918.1:10422060-10422346 GCF_000375325.1 Capsella rubella
CTAAGCTGAGTCCGAGGTTTATGGGTCCTTTCAGGATTGTGCAGCGGGTCGGACCAGTGGCTTATCGGTTGGAGTTACCTGAGGTAATGCATGCATTTCATAAGGTATTCCACGTCGATGCTGAGGAAGTGTCTTCACAAGGATGATGAGGTGTTGGCTACGATCCCGGCGGATCTTCAGCCTAGCATGACCTTGGAGGCGAGGCCAGTGAGGGTTCTCGAGAGGCGGGTAAAGGAACTTCGACGTAAGAAGATTCCTTTGATGAGAGTCCAGTGGGACTGTGATG
>NW_006238918.1:10422446-10427734 GCF_000375325.1 Capsella rubella
GGCCAGGATGAAGGCAAGGTTCCGGAAGTGGTTTGACAAGCAGGTCGAGGAGTAGACCGTTGGCTTGTTTGGTTTTTGAGTTGGGTTTTGGTTGTATCTCTTTTGTATTCTCATTTTGGTGTAATGATTATGACATTGGAGATTAATAAGATGAGTATTTCTTGGATTTGACTTGTTGTGTCATGTGTAAGAGAAATATGTGCGAGTTTCTAAAAATAGAAAGTGTCGGGTTTGACGGTTCTATTTTTGGAAAGTCTCGGGGTGGTGGTTAGTATAGCATTGCGATGTTATAAGTGGACCACGGGAGGTATATCTGATCGAGAGATATGCTCGGGGGCGTTTAGACTTATTTGCTCGGATATGATGTGATGGCCTCGGATGACGATTCGAGTGCACGCTTGAGGGTGACAACCCGAGAGCGAGCGTGTGACTTCCCGGATACCGTAGCTAGAAGGCGGGTGGCCTAATAGTGAGCCGGTATTACTTGAGGGTTGCGACCTGAGAGCGGGGGAAGTGGTGAGGCTTCCTGGATACCGTAGTCTAAGGCTGAGGCCGAGGACGAGCCGGTATGATCCACGGGTTGCGACCTATGGACGGGGGAGGTGGGTGTGTATGAGCAAATAGGGTCTGGAACGTGAGTATATTGATCGGATAGGGGCCTCGGTGAGGTCAGTTGTGTACTGACGGTTGTGTTGGAGGATTCGGGGACGAATCCTAGTTAGTGGGGGAGAATTGTAACGCCCGTGTCTGGAAATCCGGGTGGTGTCGATCGACACTGTGGTCGGGTGTCGATCGACACTAGTAATTTTGGTTTGACGGTTTAAGTTTTAAATTGTCGGTTCAATTGAGGTTTTGGTTAGGGTTTAACCCTAGGTCACGTTTAAAAGAGTGAAGGTCGTGTTTTGTTGTGAGGTGGCCGCTTTTATTCTTTTAAAAGGTTTCTAAGTTCTCTAGAGAGGTTTTGGGAGGTTTGAGAAGTGTTTTGAGGCTTGTTTCTGGTGTTTCTGCCCTTGGGAAGAGAGATCTCGTAGATGTGGTGTTAGGAGAGTCCTTGGTTGCTGTTGTTGTGATCTGTTCGTTCTTGTTCTGTCCTTTTGAAAGGTGAGTGAATGACTAGGCTGATCTAAGCAGTTTTGATACATATTTTGGGTGTTTCTTCTGATTGATATTTGATTTCTGTGTTTGTATGCTTGTTTATGTGATATGGTGTCTTGGTACGAGTCTGGGAAGAAGATAGATCAGGCCTGGAGTCCTGGAGTTGGTGGATTCGTCGATGAGAAGCGGCTGGAGCGATGTTAGGGTTTCGGTGTCGCTCGACACCAAGGGAGGGTGTCGATCGACACCAACTTTCTTTCTCGCGAGGATGGTCGCGAGTGTCGAGCGACACCAGCGGATGGTGTCGATCGACACTGCTCGTCAGAACGGGTCATGTTGTGTTGTTTTGCGTTGTATTGGTGGTTGTTTGAGTTATACTTGAATGTGTTCATTTCTGCTTGTGTGTATAGCCAGTGGTGGGATGATTGCCTCACTAAGTATTTATGAAATACTTATGCATCTCTTTCTTTGATGCTGGTAAAAGCAAAGTGTGATCCGTGGAAACATGCCGAGGAGAGGAGGATGATCTAGGCACTCATTGGTGTTTTAGGTTATTGTTGGATTTATTAGGGTGTTAGAATGGAATTTAGAAACATGTTAGGATGATCATGTTTTGGAATAATGTTTGGTTGAACTTGTTGGTTAATGGAATTGTTTTATTGGATTTTTGGTTAAGTCTTCCGCTGGTTAATATTGTTGGTTTACTTTAATGAGATTGTTTGGTTTAATTGATTTAAATTATTATGTCGGTTTAGCTGGTTCGAATTAATTGGGTTAATCCGGTTTGCATGTTTAAAGGAAAAAAAATGGGATGGGTTCTTTCAATAACTGGGAAGAGAAGCTTGGGGTTTAGAAAGAGTAGGGAGTTTGGTGATAGCTTTGACAGAGAAGAAGATTGATAGTTTACAGAGTCTGAGAAAGAGTTGGGAAAAAAACCCAAAGGTGCTTTACTCAGAGATTGAAGTTTGGTTTTAGAAAAAGTTTCATCATCGTGTCAAAGAGCTCTGGCAAAGAATGCTAAAGGAGGCTTCATGTTGAAACAAGGTCAAAGGAGGTAAGCGTTTGTGTGTTTCAGATATTTCGCACACCTTTTGATTCTCTTTTTTGTTTAAAACTTGTCTATTTCTTCTCCAAAAAAGAGAAAATTTTGATATATAAATGGTGAAAGTTAAATTTTCTAGTTACGAGGGTGTCAAGCGGAGGAATCACTCCGGACAGTCATGTACTTGAGTTGTTGGGGTCCCAATTGAAGCTGATGGGATCTCGTCAAGTTTCTTTGACATCTCAAGCAAAATTCTAAATCAGAGTAGATTGGAGCTTATTCATCGAACAAAAGGCTCTGGAGTTCGCATATGGCTCGATTGGGTCAAAGACGGTCTTAGAATGAGTTAAAGGAGTCACCTTTGTTTAGTGGCTGCAATGTATATATACTCTAATCTTATCATCTATACATGTAAAGCCTTAATTGGCTTTTGAATCAATCGATTAATCTATTCTCAAAGATCACAGATCTTGATTCTGGTTTTACCTGCAACTAAGCACAATTATGAGTATATGACTAAAAGATCTTTGAATCATCACTTTGACCAAGTGAAGACCAAAGTACCACTCTCAAGTCCTTTAATATATATTGAGGTTGCTTGACTTAAACTCATCGTATGATTAGCAGATTGATTGATGATACATAGTGCTCTGTTTTCAGTTTAGAGGGTTAAGGATTTGCAGTCACTGATGGAGAGACATGTTGCAGATGCTCTGCAAAAGAATGAAATATGATATGATCATAAAGAGTGATATAACAACCTTTTTGGTTGGTGCAGAGACTTCAGAGGTGAAGCAGGCGAATATGGGAAGTCGGGCGGAGAGTTCTAACCGGGCCGGAGTTAATAGAAAGATTGGGTGGAAGCCTCCTAAAATAGGGTGGCTGAAACTTATTACTGATGGTGCCTCACATGGGAATCCCAGTATGGCTACGGCTGGTGGAGTGCTACGAGTAAGAGATAGTGATGGAAGATGGTGTTGTGGGTTTTCTCTGAATATAGGGAGATGCTCAGCACCGTTAGCGGAATTTTTTTTTGGGGAGGGGTGGGGGGGGGGGGTGGGGCTTATTACGGTTTGTATATGGCTTAGGAAAGGAAAGTCCCGAGTGTAGAACTGGAAATTCATTCAGAATTGGTTGTTGATTATCTTACGACGGGGATTTGTGATTTGCATCCTCTGTCTTTCCTAGTACGCTTGTGCCATAGCTTTCTCCGGAAGGACTGGATAGTACGAGTTACTCACACTTACCGGGAAGCTAATCGTCTAGCAGATGGATTGGCTAACCATGGTTTTTCTTTGCCTTTAGGTTTTCTTTTTTTTGACTGGTTCCAGTTGAACTTTCTGCTATTGTAACTGAGGACATGTTTGGATTTGCATATCCAAGAGCTGCTCCGATTTAATTATGTTGTATTGTTTTTAATAAATTTCGCGAGAAAACTCTTCCGGTGTTCCACAAAAAAAAAACAAAAAAAAAACCTTTGGCATAAAATATAATTTTGGTGTCATCGTCCACTTTAGTAGTGATCTTCAGTTCTATATCCACTATGGAATGTGAATATGATGCTCAACACAAAATTATTAAGCAATCATATACGTACCACCATGATATATCTATAATACATTTATTAATATATGTATAGCTCGTAACCAATATTCTAATATATATTTTGTAAATTTTATTTTCCAAAAAAGTTGAAAATCGTTAGACATAACATTTTGGGAATTTTGTTTGCTCTGCCATTTATGAAACTTAAATTTGTTTAAGTGTCATCAACCAAAACATCTTTCAAAACATGCCACAAAGGAGGAAGCTTGGACGATTTTTCCCTTGTGCATTGTTGAGTGAGCAATTAAAGAGAGCATTAAATGGAAGAATTAAAGCAAAAACCAGATATAAGATGTGTTAATAGAAGACAAATAACCTAAAGATTTTATATGAGTTGTCCATCAAATAAATAAGCTTGGATGTGTAGGGATGTCCACTTGTCTATCGATGTGTGCACTATAGTCGATAGACAATCTATAAAATGATGTTAAAAATGGCAGACGAGTAAGTAATATATGATGGACAAAATATAAAAGTAGATTTGCATTGACTACTTTCACAGCTAGACCATAAACATTATTTCATAAGTAGAAGTTATCTCTAATGGTCTCTTTTATGTCTATCTATATAGACGTATTCTGTTATCAATAAATCCAACAAACAATGATGTGTGCGCACGTTGGAAACAGAATATATAGAAGATGTAAAAGCCATAAGAGAGCTCTTATACATGTCAAACATAGATTTAAGACATTAACAAACTACATAATCAAGTGTTATCCTCCAAACCCATACTTTCAGCATGCTTCATAAACGTAATAGGAGGTAACGCTTTCGTAAATATGTCTGCGATCATTAGCTCAGTTCCTATGTGTTTAATGACAAACTTTTCTCTTTTAACATCTTGCTTTAATGATAGATATTTTAGTTCCATATGCTTGGCTCCTTTAGATATCCTATCATGCTTTGAGAAGAAGATTGCAGCTTGATTGTCACAATAAAGAGTTAGAGGTTTGTCAATAAAGTTCAAACCCCCAAACTCTGACACGAAATTCCGCAACCATGTTCCTTGAATAGAAGCCTCATAACATGCTACATACTCAGCTTCCATAGTGGATGTATAAATTAATTCTGACTTCTGGCTTTTCCATGAAATGGCACCTCCGGAAAGGAGATAAACATAGCCGAGAGTACAGTGCCTAGAATCTTGACATCCACCAAAATCTGAGTCCGAAAATCCAACCATCTGTGGATGTGTTGATTTTCGATATGTGAGCATGTAGTTTCTTGTTCCTTTAAGATATCTCAGTACTTTCTTCGCAGCTTTCCAATGAGCAAGTCCTGGGTTACTTTGAAATCTACCCAACATTCCGACTGCATGGCTAATATTAGGTCGAGTACAGACCTGTGCATACATTAAACTTCCCACAATAGATGCATAAGGGTATTTTTGCATTTCATTATGTTACATTTCATTATGCGGACATTGCTTAAGGTTCAGCTTGTCACCCTTTTGCATAGGAACATTATTAGAAGAACACATCATCATGCCAAATCTCTCAAGAACTTTGTCAATATATGCTTTCTGAGACAATCCTAAAATTCC
>NW_006238918.1:10427834-10430485 GCF_000375325.1 Capsella rubella
CATATTTTTCATATCAAAGTTCTTAGAGAGATAACTCTTAGTCTCATGTAATAGACCAAGATCATTAGTGGCTAACAAGATGTCATCAACATACAGTACCAAAAATATGAACTTACTCCCACTGATCTTGAGGTATATACATGGATCCACAATGTTTTCTTTGAAACCGAATTTCGTAATGGTTTCATCAAACTTTAAATACCACTGCCTCGAAGCTTGTTTCAGTCCATATATTGATTTCTTCAATTTGCAAACCATATCTTCTTGACCTTCGATTATGAAGCCTTCAGGTTGACGCATATAGACTTCTTCTTGTAAGTCTCCATTAAGAAAGGCAGTTTTCACATCCATTTGATGTAACTCGAGATCATACTGAGCTACTAATGCCATGATAATTCTGAGAGAGTCTTTTCTTGACACAGGTGAAAAAGTCTCACTATAATTGATGCCTTCTTTTTGATTAAACCCTTTGGCTACAAGTCTGGCTTTATATCGTTCTACATTGCCATTACAATCGAGTTTGGTCTTAATGATCCACTTACACCCGACTGCTTTGTGTCCATCAGGCAATGGAACGATGTCCCAAACTTCATTCTTAACCATCGAGTCTATTTCATCCCTACTAGCATCAATCCATTTATCAGAATTAACATCTTTCATGGCTTGTGAATAAGAAACCGGATCTTTAATATTTCCTTCAGCAGAATCTACTTTTTAAAGCACAAAGTCATCAGAAATTGCAGATCTTCTCGTACGAGTTGATCTTCGTAATGATGGTTGCTCTTGTGGTTCATGATCATTATTAGCGAAATTTTCATCATGGAGTGTGTGATCATTTAATGGGTTTTCCTCATTGTTTAACGGTTCAACAATGTTAGGATCCCCAACATTCGGGACTAAGGGTAAAGGAATATTAACCCTAATTTCCTGAATGGTTATATCACGAACTTTATCACTCCCACTAATCTCACCATTTTCAAAGAATCTGGCATTATTGGTTTCTACTATTCTCGTACTATGAGACGGACAATAAAATCTATATCCTTTAGACTTCTCAGGGTAACCTATAAAGAAACCACTGATTGTTCTGAAATCTAATTTCTTTTCATGTGGATTGTATATTCTTACTTCAGTTGGACATCCCCAAACTCGGAGATGTGACAGACTAGGTTTTCAGCCTTTCCACAATTCAAAAGGGGTCTTAGGAACTGCTTTGCTGGGAACCCGATTTAAGATATAGACCGCGGTACGTAATGCGTCCATCCACAAGGATATAGGTAGGTTAGCATGACTCATCATGGATCTAACCATTTCCATATAAGTACGATTACGCCTTTCAGCTACACCATTCTGCCATGGAGAACCAGGCGTTGTGTACTGCGCAACGATTCCTAATTTTTGGAGAAGTATGGCAAATGGTCCAGGATGTTGTCCTGTTTCATTATATTTGCCATAAAATTCACCACCTCTATCTGACCTTATGATTTTCACTTTTCTATCTAACTGCCTCTCAACTTCAGTAATGAATGCTTTTACAGCATCCACAGATTGAGATTTTTCATGCAATAAATATAGATAACAATATCGTGAATAATCATCGATAAAGGTAATAAAATATTTGTCACCTCCAAAAGTTGGAACATCAAATGGTCCGCAAATATCTGTATGTATGATTTCAAGAAGCTGTGTACTTCTTGTGGCTCCTTTCTTAGTGTGTTTAGTTTGTTTGCCCTTAATGCAATCTATACACTCTTTTATATTGGTAAAGTCAAGATTCGGAATGACTCCATCTTTTACCAATCTTTTAATTCTTTCATAGGAAATATGTCCTAATCTTTTATGCCACAAGAAATAAGAGTTATTAGTACATGTTTTATTTTTAAGTCTACTTTCAGTATGCAAGGAGAGATGTGTCTCATAAGGTTGATCAGCCAATTTTAACATATAGAGACCATCAACTAATATTCCAGAACCAATTCGATTAGAGTTTAAGAATATATTATAACAACCATCTCCTTGAGTAGATTTAAAACCAGCCAAATCAAGTTTGCTTACAGAAACTAAATTACGGGAAATAGATGGAACATAAAGAATCTGATATAAATCTAGACAAAATCCACCATCTAAAATGAGACGATAGGTGCCAATAGCTTCAACTGGTGCCTTGTCTCGATTTCCCATCAGTAAGTAGTTTTCACTTGGATTTATGGTCTGGATCGTAAGGAATCCCTGTACAGAATTCGTTACATGTACATTAGCACCACTATCAATCCACCAAGCTTTAGAAGAAACATTAGTAAGATTAGATTCGAAAAAGCTTACGGAACCCATAGGATTACCTTTCTTTTCGAACCATTCTCTTCTTTTAGTGCAATCTTTCTGAAAGTATCCAACCTTTTTACAAAAGTTGCATCTGTAATCTTTCTTTGCCTTTTTCTTCGAATTAGCTTGATCGTAATCGTTTATTGTGGGTGATGCTCTTTGATGGCTCTTTTTATGCCTTTTCCCAACTTTAAGTCCAGCTCCTTGGACATAATGGGCAACTTTAATGCCTTCACGACCAAGTCTAGCCTCCTCTTGGACTAATCTATTAGTCAATTCATTAGATGTCCATCTTTCATCAATTGCATTATAATTGATCTGAAATGGTC
>NW_006238918.1:10430585-10431920 GCF_000375325.1 Capsella rubella
TGAATCGTCCACGCTCATTCCTAAAATCTTTAATTTGGCCGCAAAGTTGGTCATTTTAATGCAATGTTCATGCATAGACCTTGTCCCATCATACTTTATGGTTGTAAGATCTGCCATAAGTTTCCCTGCAAGGGATTTGTCTGCAGTCTTAAACCGTTCTTCTATAGCTGTTAGATAAGCTTTAGCTTTTTTCTACATCAGGAAGGGAAGTTTTAACATTGCTAGCTATTGTCATTCTTAAAAACATAATGCTCAATCTGTTCGCTTTCTCCCAAGCTTTATGGAAGCCTTTTCTTCCTCAGTACTAATTATAGTTAAGGGATCTGGCTCTTCTTCACGAAGTGCCAAATCCATATCTAGTACTCCTAATGTGAACTCAACTTTCTCTTTCCATTCTGAGAAGTTGATTCCAGTGAGGATTGGAACAGTGGAGACCATAGATGACAAATTAGCAGGAAATGATGCTGCGATTTAGAGATATAACAAGCTTTTAATTGAGGTTCAAAGTTAAACAACACATTAACTAAAATTATTGAAAGCATATGACTATAAATTATAATGCTCCTGTGGGTAGTCACTATAATATTTCATAAGGTCATAGCTTTCGAATTTTTTTCTTAAATGATGTATCAAATTAATTAAGCTATCTGTGGATATACTTAATTAACTCACATACAAACATTCTAATAAATTTTTGATAATGTTTTATGAAAATAGCCTACCTGTGGGTAGCTAATTAATACATAAACATATCAAAATTTCTTTTAAAATATTTGGTTTTTATGTGCAAATCATTATATGATAAAACTTATTATGGTGATATCAATTTCTTAATTATGCACATTAAAAAAAACCAATTTCTTATCACTTTAAAAATTTTCTTTTGAAAACAGAAAGTTAAACAAATGCAAGTCTACAAACATCATAACTTGCGGTTCTAATTTTCAGTTCTTTAAACAATAGATCTATTATTCTTAATGGATTAATTAGATGTTCATAACCATAAGCTCTGCTACCACATGATAAATATACTTTAACATGAACCCTAAGATCTTAAACATCTATATTAATCACATAATAGAAATATAAAGAGGGTTAAAGTAATACCTCCACTCATTGTAGAAATGATGCTTTCTTTAATGGTTCCTTGAAGCTTTCTTTAGTTTTCCTTTGAAGCTTTCTTGATCAATGGCTTGTAGCTTTGAAAAGAAACTCTTAAATCTTTTAAGTGGAAAATAAAATTTCTCTCCCCTCTCCTATAAACCCTTTCCTTTAAGTGTTGTTTTTGTTCATGATAATTTTTGATGGAGCAAGTCATCTATTTATAGGTGGGGA
>NW_006238918.1:10432020-10451036 GCF_000375325.1 Capsella rubella
TTCCTCATTAGGGTTTTGCCTTCCAATTTAATCTCAACCATCCATCAAAGTAGAGATTAAGGCAATGGTGACAAGTGTGAGGACAAGTGTTCTTTTGCATGGTTCTCTTAACATAAGAGTGACATGTGTCTTAACACTTGTCCATTTATGAACCAAACATGACATGCAACTTAACAAGTGTTCTTTTGCATGGTTCTCTTAACATAAGAGTGACATGTGTCTTAACACTTGTCCATTAATGAACCAAACATGACATGCAACTTAACACTTGTCTCTCCTATAAACACTTGTCCTCTTATTGTTCTTTAAATTCATTTAGGAATTAACTCCTTAATAACCAATTTTATTGGTTACCAAAATTTTATAAAAATATAACAATCCCAAATAAGAGACCAATTAACTATAAGACCACATACATGGGTAAGAATAAATAATTTTCTTACAGTTATATGTAATGTGTTTATTATATCTTTTTGTTCCAATAAGAAAACTCTAATTTAGAAGTTTAAGTAAATATGAAAGAGTATGCCCACTCACAAACAAGCAACGAATGAATAAGGATCATATAATTTTCAAATTTATATGATGTTAAAATTAGATAAATGAGTTTAGGAGGTCCATTGAAAATGTGTTATATAATTAGTTGAAATCGAGCCACGCCTGTTCTCGTGATTGTTATGATTTGACTTTTGTGCTATATGACAAATGACAAATTTCTAAGCCACTATAAACTGACTTTTGAGTTAATTTTAGTTCTATAATAATATAAAAATTTCTTACAAAAACCTTATTATATTTTTACATCTTTAGAGGTTGGTTGAGAAGTAAGATGTTCAAACATATATGTATGGGCTTCATAGCGTAAGTTGATAAAGTCCAATCCAGAGAGAGAGGGCAATGGACTTTACTACAGTTTGGTATCGTTTTAATTTAGATGGACGGGAGTATTATTCTCAAGAACGGTATCATGTAATAAGAAAGAAAGCTACAAAATAAAGGGAAATTGCATGTCATAGCCTCACTTGACCATTTAATTAAGTATATAGCACTCTTCTTTTAATAATTTGGCATGGATTTTTTGGACCATTTTAGCCCTGAAGTCTTTTATTAGTTGATAATTGAGTTAGCACAATAAATATAAACTTATATATATATATATATATATATATATATAACATGTTATCGTGGTAATTCAATTCAACAAATAAATAATAAAAATAAATAAACTTATCAGATAACTATACATTTAACATATAATATATTATGTGGAAAATAGCAAAAGTAAGAAAAAGCGAAATAATGATGGGAAAATTGTAAATAAAACGGTGATATAGATGATGATATTTCCAACGTGGTGATGATTGGAAAGAAAAGAGGTGACACTGTTAATGATGGTTATACTCGTGATGATGATACCGACGATAAAGATTGTATATGTGATGGTCATAATTGAGATGACATCCAAAAAAGCACGACGTCTAAAGTGTTTCATAGTTATAACCAATGTTATAAAAATCGGTCACGGCGGGCGTTTAAGCGCCGTGGAGGCGCTAATTAGAGGTGATCCGCCGCGATTTTACTTTAGGCGGCCAAGAAAATCGGTGAAAATAGAAAACCATAGTAAACTTCATTTTTTGTTATGAATCTGTAGATAAATGGTATATCTATGTTATTTTGGTTAAATTAAATGAAGAAATAGTGGAAAACGTGGAAGAAATACGAAAAGGTTGAGTTAAAAGACGCTGAAAATCAGCGGCTATTAGGGTTTCAGGGAAGAAGATGATCCACATGAAAATGTAATCTATACATTTGTCCTTTTCAGTTTATTAACAAAACCGTAAAAATGGGCCAGCTAGGTGTCGAACTGATGACTGCAGGATGCTTGAAAGGCAATAATACCACTGGACCACTATAATTTTTTTGAATATTACTACATTACAGGGTACATATCCTAAATAATAATGGGAAAACAAAAAAATTCCATTAACGCCTAGTCGACGATTAATCCCCGCCTAAACCGTCTAGGCGCTAGGCGCTACTCCACCGCCCGAAGAGCGCCTAGCGCTTTTTATAACATTGGTTATAACATTAGTTTCTTTTGTATTGTTATCGAACGGACTGAGCCACAAGGTTCAAATACCAGCATAAGTGTTCAGTGACGTATTTGTTAAATATTTTTATGAGGTTAACCTATAAAGAGTTGAATGAGTATCATCGACGACAACGGTTGATCTCATATTCTTCTAGATGTAATTTTTTTAATAATTTAATTAGCAACATATATATTTTTGTTAACATATTTTAAATATATAATTATATTATTATGATAAATAAATATGCTAATGTTTAAGTGAACGGTAATAACTAAATTTTTCGCTAATCTCAATAGAATAACAAATTATTTAGCATGATAAGTATATATTTATCTCGTAAACAATCATTTATCGCGATAAAATATAATTTATATTGTTAATTAAATAAATATCCAAAAATACGGTTTTTTTAGTGTGATGAATCGTATTTTTTCTTGTTAATTTTTTACCTTGTTAAACTTTTTGTTAGCGGATATAAGTAATAATGGACATTTTTTATTTTGTTAATGAGTTAGGAATACTGATGTAACTTCTTCTCTCTTGAGAAGGAAGAACTAATTATTAACTTATGACTCCCTTTCTTTTTGTTTTCAGTTTTTCTATGGTCATATTTTTAACTAACCCCAAAATAAACTAGGGTTGATCGAGTAAATTTTACATAATTTGGATGATTGCGAACTTACCGATGTCTTATTTACCCTTCAGATTTCCAATATAATTTATATATCGATTTGAATCCAAAAACTTTGAGCCGATCTGATCCAAAAAAACATTAGGATTCTGATCGAAGATTTCCAATATGAATAATCCAAATCAAATAATTTTTATTATCCAATACGAAAATACGAATGCCCAAGTCTAGTAAATAATCGTCACATTGGTTTGTCTCACGGCAAAAAAAAATGTTCTAATAAAATTTGTTGTTCTTGCTCTTTAATCTCCCTAGTGTAGATACATCCACTCCTTTGAATCCCTTATAACTTCCACTAATTGCATGTTAAAATAGACATCCTCAAATTCTAGGTAACGTAATAATGTAATTTATTGTTTTCATGTGTACAATACATTTGGTTTAAGTCGCTTATAAGCCTAAAATATAATTTTGCTTAAAACATCATTATAAACAATATTGTTCTTCATAACATATAACACCATATAGGGAAACAATTTTACAAGTGTTTTGACATTCGATTAAATTATTAAAGCATCAAGCAAATTAAAAAAAAAAAAAAAGAAAGAAAAAAGCGAATGAATTTCTACTTGTCTCCATTTTTCTTTTCTTCTTTATTTTCCCTATCACATTCAAAAAAAACAAAACAAAACAAGACACCATATCATCATTGTTTTTTCCTTTACTTCACATTAAATAAAAAAGTATACTCTTTGAATGATTGTGATTTACCTTATCGTCCTTTAGGATTTACAATCTGAGAAAATATTTCACTGTTTTCTTCTGATGACAAGTCATCACCAATGTCACTTTCTCCGGTACCAATGTTCACCACCACACCTCCTCCTCCTCGTCCGGTTAAATCCTCAGAACCGCCGCCATGGCTTGGTGTTCGATGACGTGATCCATCAGCAGTTTCTTGCAACTGAAGTGCAAATTCAAGATTCCATAAAACATCTCCCATCGTTGGACGATCCAATCCACTATCAGATAAACACTTCTCAGCCGTATCTGCAAATTTCTTCAAACACTCTGGATTAATCTTTCCTTTAAGATTAGGATCAATGATGTCTTCTAATGTTCCTTTACGTTTACAGTTCATCGCCCAGTCACCAAGACTAACTTGTTCTTTAGATAAACTAGGGTTTAACGCTGGCCTAGCGCATAAGACCTCAAATAGAACAACTCCAAATGAGTAAACATCTGATTTCTCAGTTAGCTGTTGTCTTCTAAAATACTCTGGATCTAAGTACCCGAAGCTTCCTTTAACGACTGTTGTGACATGACCACCGTTCATGTTTGGTCCGGTTTTGGACAATCCAAAGTCTGAAACTTTTGCAACCCAATTCTCATCTAGTAAAATGTTAGTTGTTTTCACGTCACGGTGTATGATTGTGTACTTGGCTCCTGTGTGGAGGTAATGTAATCCTCTTGCAGCACCAATGGCGATTTCAAGCCTTCGTTTCCAAGTTAATTGAGGTCTCTTTGTGTTGTAGAGATGTTCTCTAAGTGTTCCAAGAGACATGTAATCGTAAATTAGACACATTTCTCCACCGTCATCACAATATCCAATTAAGGAGACCAAGTGTTTGTGTCGTAGTCTTGAGAGAAGTTCGATTTCTGTCTCGAATTCGTTAAGTCCTTGTTCGGAATTCGGATTTGATTTCTTGATTGCTACTTTTGTCCCTCCATCTATAACTCCTTTATAAACTTTACCAAAACCTCCTACTCCAATTACGTTTGACTCATCGAAGTTTTGAGTCCCGTGTTTGATTTCTGACAATGAGAATCTTCGACATAAACCCGCAGCGAGAGTGGATAGGTGGCTCCCATTGTTGCTCTTACCCGATATAGTAGACTTTGTTGCAGATGTGTGGGAATTTCCATATATAGGAAGCCAGCTCGATGTGTGAGAATCACTACCTGAGAATTTACGTTTCCTTTGGTACATTGTGAAACATAGTGCGCAAAGCAATACCGTTGCTACACCTCCAGCAGAACCAATGACGAATGCTGTGATTCTTTTGTCACCTTGGAACTCTTTTTTGACATCTTCGTTAGCTTGCATAGGTGATGGCTTCGGGTTTGGACCGGCAAGATTCTTCATTGTGTCCATCTTGAAAATCTCCAGCCCGTTAAGCTGTGAATCATAGTATTCTGGTTTACCAAATGTTGATGGTGTCATTTGAAGTGAAACCTCTTCACCTCCTCCTCCATTATTTGCCTCAACATATATCGCGTAATCTTTGTAAGTCGGGATACCTTTCCCTCCTGACCAAGCAAGTATATCTGCCGGGGTTGTATCGGCCTGTGCAGTTTTATTGTTTATGTAAATGTTGAAAACTTTCTGGTTGATTTTTGAAAGCTGGAATTCACAGAAGTGGAGCCTCATTATATAAGTGAAATTAGTGTCAACTTGGAACATCCATGTGAGATTCGATTTCATGTTTATATCTCCATTTGGTCCTTGTGATCGAGCTGTTTTGTAGACATCAGCTGGAGCAGTAGAAACAGGCATTTTCTGATAATCGATCCTGAAATTATTGCTTGCTTGAAGTGTAACACCGAGACCAGCACTAAAGATGTAAGGCGCATCGTTGTACCAAGTTCTACTTAATCCACCAGAGTCCTTGCTTCCAGGAATATCCTGACCACCGACATTGAGCCTAAACATCGTTTGGAGGTTTGCGGTTTTAGTATCTGATGTTTGATCTGAGAATCCAACAAGAGCAGCTGTATCAAACATTTCCGGCATCTGAACAACCTCAATACCATTTATGAAAGCAAACGCTTTTGTATGTTTATCCGAGGGAGTAAATGTGATGCTTAAAACATCTTTTTCTGATGGTGCAAGAGAATATTCTCTCACAAGGTAAGCTTGTGTCAAGGCTTGACATGTGATAGCTGCACTGAAATTGCTGAGAAGGCTAACATCGTTTGCTGCCACAGAGAAATAAGAGTCATCAATGTTGAGTCCTGTGTATGTTGATGGGTAGAAATGTAAGCGGAGCAAATGTCTTTTATCTCCTTTAACAGGGATCTCATAAGTAGCAGGAGCTGTGAAGATTCTTGCTGTCATATATGGAACCGTTGAAAGAAGTGAAGGATCCTGATATGTTGCTTGTGCATGGACCGTGTTTGGCGTTTTCAAGAACTTGGTGTCGGGTTCCCATTTCTTCTTGTCTTGATCATCAACTGGTTCTGAGGCTCCACAGCTCAACGAGAAATCTTGACCATTAGATTGAGATGGAGAAATCAGAAGAACATAGAAGAAACAGAGGAACGAGAATTGAATCCAGATCTTCTCGTTCATGGCTGAAACATATAAAAAAGTACTTCTTAAGATTCTTTAGCGAACATGAAATGATTGTTAAATAGAAATGTACATTTCTATGAATGTATTACCTCAAGCACCAGCAGAGAAAACTGGAGGCTTGTTTTTTCTCCTCTCTTCAACCTAACGATGTTTGATCAAAGCCATGAGAAACTGATTCAGAAACCTCGAACAAGACAAAAACTGCTTATTTTTCGGGTTGTGTCAGAAAAGAGAAACATAAATTAGTTGGAGAATCTATGGAGGAGAGGATTAAACGAAGAGAGCTATGTTTAGTAATTGGTTATAACTTATAAGAGATTGATATATACTTTTGGAGTTTTTAACTTGCAATATGTATGATTTTAATATTATGTTTTTGTTAGAAGATTAATTTCGTAAAACTTTAAATAGAAAATTTTAAACTATGTTTTGTTAAACATCTCTAGTTTAAATGCCATATGTTTAATAGTGGAATTCCAAAATTTGACTTGATCCTTAAAATAGGAAAATTAACAAAATTGGTCAATGTATATTCTTCTAGAGTAGGATAATTCTGAAACTCGTTTCTTTTAGGGGGTGAAGAATCTAAACAAAGAAAGTCCCTAATTATACAAGTTGAGTCTTTGTATCAAATTTAAACAATGGAGGAAAATAGCTCAACCATCCGTTGGATAAATCATGGTAAAAACTAATTTTACCAAATGTCCATTAAAGCTCATTGAGTCTCTTTTTTGAGAATTTATGTGGTCGGGTAGTCAAAAGTTTTAGGTAATAAGGGTATACATAAGATTTTCTGATCAACCCGACCCGTAGAAGCTTCTTCGTTGGCCGCGTAAATTGGTGTTGCACGCGGCCATCAGATGAAGAACATACATTTAGATCCATAAGCAAAGCTAAAGCTTTGATATTCTCATAAAAAAAAGAGTTCAAGAAAACCATCAACGAAAAGCCCTAATTTACCTTAGTATATTTCCGAATTCTAAACTGAAAACCTCTTCAAAGTGATAAAATGGTGAGGAGAAGAGAAGGCCTCAGCTTACCAATCTCGTCTTCAACGCCATCGCTTCCTGAGTCACTCCCTGACTTTAGAACAATGGTGTCAAATAAACCGAAACAACGGTTATCTAAGCAATTATCAATGCGTGAGACGCCACGAGATGTTGCTTGGGAAAAAAGGCGCCGTCAAATGTTAAAGATTCAGGAGAAGAAACAAAAAGGCGTATCTGAAAACGATAATGATCCACCAGATCTAACTGATGAAGATTTAAGGGAACTAAAAGGTTCGATCGAGTTAGGGTTTGGTTTCAGTGAAGAAGCCGGACAGAAGCTATGCAACACATTACCTGCATTAGATCTTTACTTTGCTGTGAATAGGCAAATTTCGCCTCTCCCTTCACCTAGTAGCAGCCGTAGCAGCAGTGGAGGAGATGGCTCGTTGTCTTCTACTTCTGTTTCCTCAAGCAGCATACCTTGTAGCCCAAAAACTGACTCTGACTCATTAAAGATCCTATGTCCAGGTAAATATTTTTTCCAAAATTATGTTCTTATAAACGGTGATTTGAATTTGTATGGTCCATACAAATACACTTTGACCAACCATTGTGAAATTGAGTTGTGCAGGGGACAATCCTCAGCAGGTGAAGCAAAGGTTACGACATTGGGCACAAGCTGTTGCATGTTCTTTGATGCAATCTCACTGATGAGTGTATATGTTGTGACTTTACGTTTCAACTTGTAACACTTATTTTATCACTTTTGTGGGTGAAATAGGACAGAGAAAGAATCCTATTACTTAGGATCTCTCTGAACAACAAAAAGATAGAAAATTTTGGGAGAAACAAATAGAGAGAGTAAGAGATTATGGTTCTCTCTACATACTTGTGCAAAGGGAACAAGATGAAAAGATGATGTAACCCTTTCTTATTCATTTACTGCTTATTAATTTCTAATATATGGTCATGGATGATGGTTATTTAATTTGAGGTATGTTTTCAATTTTAATTTTACAAATATGAACCTTACATGAGTCTATGCATATTATCATGGTTTAACTTCATAATACTTTTGATAGTTTTTAACAATAGCTATTAGGAAAGAAAAGAGTAATAATATTTCAAATACCAATAGCTATTAGGAAAGAAAAGAGTAACAAAAGATTTCTTTTATTTTTCATATTGCTTGTTAAGATCAAAACTCAAAAGCTCCAACTCAATATCAATACAAAAGCTATAGTTGCTTAGAAACAAGAAAATAAAAGAAGAAAAAATTACATTCTCTGAATCTGTCATCTATTTTTGTCGGCCAATTCCATTATAAAGAAACCAAATATGTATACAAGAGTCATACAAACATCAGTTTTTAAAACCTAAATAGAATAACATATTACATAATCCAAGAGATAGTATAAGGAGAATTAGTTAGCCTCAGTTGCTTTGCTGTGTTCGAAGTAGCATTGACTCTCCTACCCATAAAATTAAATTATAACAGCCTTGAGAAAGACTATTGATATGTTCGCTCATGTCATTGTCAAATATGGTTTGTCGAGGGAGATGTGGAGATGTTAGTGCGTCGTTTTGTCCGAAATTTTTAAATAATCCCACAGATCCTGGTGTTTGGAACATTTGACCTATTGGAGAATTATCGAGAAATCCTAGGCCCGGAGATCCTATTCGTGGTCTTGGCGTATAACGTGTAAAGCCTAACCTTGGGGATCCAAAACCTGATCTTGGAGAACAACCAATCCCTATGCTCGGAGATCCTACTTGTAATCTTGGAGATAATCGTTGCTCATTATTTAGTGGTGCCAGAAATTGTCAAAAACCAGTAGGAGATGGGTCAATTGGTATACTTGGAGTTATTTGGCTTCTATGCGTAGACATGCAACCAGCATATGATGGACTAGATGATCTAGGTGTTGAAGATCCACTTAGTGGGCGGGTAGTTCCAATCTAAGCTGCATGGAATCGGAAGCGGGTACGCGGAAACGAAAACGTTTGAAAGCGAGAAAGCGGAATTTTTTAAAACAAAATAGGAAGCGGGTACATATTGGAAGCGGTTAAACTATTAAAATTATATATATATATATATATATATATATATATATATATATATTATTTTCCAGCCACTGTTTTGACCACCTATGGTTTCAGCTATTTTTAAAACTATTGCCCTCCTAATAACACTTACGTAAGAAATTTCATTAAGGTTAGATATGACAATTATACATTCGGTTCGGTTTATAAACTATTAATTAAAACCCGATTGAACTTCTTGGATCTAACGATTAGTATTGAAACAATAATACAAAAACGATGTCGCGTTATTATAAACTTTCCTCATAAGACTTAAGCAATTGAATGCATACCAATGGGCGTAATCAATTAATTTTTCAAAACACATTCCTACTTTTATATAGGTAACACCTCCCCTTATTAAAAACAATGACAGAATATAAAATTCAGATTCACGTAATCATCGATTGATTATTCTATTATGAGAAACAATTTTAATTTTCAGAGATCACGTTCAACCAGTAATAAGAGTTACGCATATATTTTGGGGTGTATGCCAATCAGATCTGCTAATATATAGTTTCTTTCTATTATTCCGAAATTTAATTTCCAAACATACAATCGAATTAACTGCACCTTGATACCCAAGTTGAAAATAAGTTAGAAAGCCCTAAATTCTGAACACACCATTATATATATCCGTACCATTACCTCTCCAAGCTCACCACACTCGACTTCATCTCTTCATAAACTCAGCAAATAATAACTACAGCATTATGGCTGCTTCATTCGCCTACCTACGGGACGTCCGTCCTTACAAGACCGCATGGATAGTCCAGATTAAAGTCCTGCACTCATGGAGACAATACACGAGCATGAATGGAGAAGCTTTAGAGTTGATTGTCTCCGACGACTAGGTTAGTCCATATACACAGCTCTTCACATATCGTGTTCTGTTTTGTTAATCCATAATACATGATATATTTTTATTTTCAGGGTTGCAAGATTCACGTATCGGTGAAGAAAGATTTGGTCAATCCTTATGTGAATAATCTCCCTGTCGGTGATTGGAGGTTCATTGACGACTTTCATCTAACCCATGCTTATGGTCAGTTTTGTCCAACAAACCATCTTTATAAGATGGCTTTCATAAATGGCACAATGGTGACGTTGAGTGACCTTGTATCCGATTTAAACTTCCTATCATTAGCTAAGTTTTCCAAAATTCAGAGTGGTGATCTCAATCCCTTCATGTTGACTGGTACGTTTATATTGTTTACTGCTTTTAGATACATACATTTCTTTACGTATAGAAGCGTAACTTTTGCGATTGTATTGCTTTTACAGATGTGATGGCCCAAATTATCAATATTGGGAAAATATAAACTTTTGAGGCTAATAATAAGCCAACTATGAAGATTGACTTCGAACTCAGGGATGAAATGTAAGTTTTTTACAATTGAGTTTTATTAACTGTAAAGTATTACATAGATACGATTATATTTACACAAAAAAAATTGGAATATAATGCAGGGATGAGAGAATGCCCTGTACACTTTGGGGTGTATTTGCGGCTCAAGTTCATAGGGCGTGTGTTGAGTCCAATGGAATAATGGTTGTATGTGTCCTTCGATTTGCAAAGATCAAAACATACAACGGTAAGCATATGTTTCCTTCTAACTCGGAACCCATAATTAAAAAACATGAATTAACCCAAAATGAAATTCTGTGGTAGGTAACAAGAGTATATCCAACTTATTTGATGCTTCCCAGCTTCATATTAATCCACCTTCTCCGGAAGTCGACGTCTTCACTCAATCGTAAGTTTTAAACATTTTCAGTGGTTATATAGTTTAATCGTTGTTACTATCAGTCTCAATAATAACCTCAATGTTTTTTGGTTATAATTACTACAATATTTAGACTTCAAGAAGATGGACTTACGCTTATTGTCCGTGAACACGTCCCAAGGTTGGCCATCGCCATCCTGATAGTGGTCTTGATTACCCAAGGAGAACCATTGCTGAACTTCTAGACACTTATGAGGTAATTTAGTGCCTTGTGACTTACGTTTATGTGTATTTCTTATCAGTCCTATATAGGCCGTATTTTAGTTTTCTAGCTTACCAAATCTTTGTGAAAACAAGTAGGAGGGTAAAGCTAGGCTGATGTACACAATATATGCTCTTGACACGGATTGGGCATGGTATTATTTTAGTTGTTGCAACTGCAACAAAAAAGTGACTCCCATTTTACTCGAATCAGATGTTGGTAAAGGCACTAATGCGAAGCCAAAATTTTGGTGTGATGTGTGCAGGATTGTTGTCACTCGAGTTGTCGCTAAGTAAGTACTTTCTTGTAAGTCGTTACCATATTAACAATATAACTGAAGAAATTAATAAAGCCCGTTTCAATCATATCAGGTACATGCTATATGCCAAGGTGATGGATCCCACTGGTGAGACTAAGTGCCTTCTTTTTGATAGTATTGTTCAAGATATAATTGGTGCACCCGCTGCTACAGTTCTTGATGGCTCACTTCATGAGGTAACATTTAAAATAAATAGGTTTGTTACCCTTACACGAATTGTGACAATTATAAACGGGAAAATTCCTTAAAAATTCCCTATCTAATTTTAATTTGGAAGTTTAATACCCAATGTTATTTGATTGGAAATAAAATGCATGGTTTATTAAATTTTGGTCTATTAATACATTAAGTATATAAAAATTGTCAAATCGAATAAACCGCTTAATCGGATTGACGGAATCACTAAACCGAGGTTGACGAAATCACTAATCCCTAAACACACGAGTAATTTGGGGTTATCCAAAGACTACATTGTCCTTTGCTATTACCCCAAATCAAATTGGGATCGATAAACCCTAAGTTTAGTGTAATTTCATTAACTCCGGTTTAGTGATTCCGTCAATCCGATTATCGTTTGTTTTGTTAAGCGGTTTCTTCGATTCGACAATTTTTATACACTTGATGTATTAATAGACAACAAATTAATAAACCATGCATTTTGTTTCCAATCAAATAACATTGGGTATTAAACTTCCAAATTAAAATTAGATGGGGAATTTTTATGGAATTTTCTAAATTATAAACTAACATATTATTGAAAATGTAGATCGAGAACCCTAAAGATGTCCCTGTTCAAATAAAGGGATTTGTTGGTAAAACCTATGTTTTCTTATTGACCATGGGGAAAGAAAACATTTGGGGTGGAAAGGATACTTACAAGTTGTCCAAAGTCCTACAGAAAAATGGTCTACCGACCGAAGAGATGTCGGAAGAATCTCTAGACATGGTGAATCCGGCAACTATCGTTTCTGGAGATCATGTAAGTTATACATTACGAATCTGATTTATAAAATAAACTGTAATTACTGATAGGGACATGTTCTAAATTATACATTGTGACCTTCTCTTCCTTGAAGTTATCATTTGTTGTTTTATCTATGTTATGATACACAACATAAAAAGCATATTGACAGAGATCACTACTAACACTCCAAAACTAACACTGTTTCGAAAATATAGGTCACTCCCTTGGAACCCACGACATGCAACTATTTGTTTTATTGAAAATAAAACTACAATATTTACATATACAACAACCATGAAAACTATTCCAGTACTACATATAGATTAATATTGGTTGAATAATCATTCCATTGATTTGTGAACAAATATCTATATGTATTATATAGAATATATATTAATTAATATTACCATACTAGAACAAATTAGAAGAAAACATATAATGTAAGCTTCTTAAAAATTAATGTTTTTTAATTCAATAGTATTCTAATTACCAAAATTTACAGTCTGATTTTAATTATTAACATCAAAAAAATTCTAGAACTAAAACGACGCATACTTGCAAACCCTACACACCATGCCGTCTTCTATATAAATCAATATTTTTAGCAATAGCAACTACAACTCAAAACAACAGAGAAACTCTAAACTTTAGAACTAAGAGTAATACCTTCACAAAGCAATCTTCATAAACATGGTGCATTTCACCCGAGTGAAAGATCTCCATTCTTGGAGTTCCGATTGGAAGATTTGTGTTAGGGTTGTTCGGAAATGGAGGAATTCTGATGATCCAAATAACACAGTTGAAATCTTTTTGGCCGACATTTTCGTAAGTCATACCTTTTGGTTATGCGATTTACAATATTATAACTTCTAGACTTTTTGATTTGGATGTCTAATGATTCTATACGTTTATTGACTACAGGGTGATAAGATCCAATGGACTATTTCTCACAATCTTATCCAAATTTTCAACAATGAAATTGTCGAAAATGATTGGAAAATCATTTCAAGTTGCATTGTATTCACGGAGACTAGAGATGTCAAAGTGGTCGACAACGACTACCGTTTGAATTTCAACCCGGAAACTGTTGTCGAGAACTGTGATCCTCTGTCCAATAACCATTTCATCAATTACCAAACCATTGACGATGTCAGAGATGGTTGGTTTGCTGTTTGGAATATATGCTTAGGTAACTTTAATACTTTCATATCGGTTGTGTTTTAGTGGTTCAATGGTTATTATTCACGTATGCTTGTGACCGCTAGATATTATGGGAGAAGTTGTGCGTGTGGAACCAATTCTTCATGTACATGCTCCTCGGACTGGCCCTTATCGTGAAATAACCAGACTTCTGCGTTTCTCTCTCCGGGATCTAGAGTAAGCAACTTCGGTGAACGCATGTTCTTCTAAACTAACCTAATTCTCAATGGGAAGTTATAATTTTGGTTGTGTTTAAAGTTACCGTTGTTGCTATTTTGATCAGAGGTCAAGAAATATCGTATATTGCCTATAATGAAATTGCGGATTTAATTGACAACAATTGGAGACGTGTTGCAACTAACATGGTTGTGGCTGTGCTTTGCTTCTGGAGGGTTACATACAAGGCTGGCGGTATGTTTGTGAACACTACGACCCTTTGTTTACTTTATATATATATCACTACAGGAAAATAATTATATTGATACAAAAAAATTCGTCTCAATGTTTAAACTTTCGTAACAATATAAATATTGTGACAAATATAAGACAATTTTTAATAGTTGCAATACAATCGTCACCAAAAAATATTTGTATCAAAACCGTCACAATATTACTACGTATATATGTAGTAACAATTTCATTACTCTGTGTGACAAAATGTAAAAGTAACAAAAACGTAACTAATACTAACAAAATTAATTGTCTTTGAATCATCATATTTTGTTACTATCATAACGTGAAAAGTACGTAAGTATTTACCACAAAAAACAGTCATCAATTGTTACAAGATACGACTAAAGAATGGTCACTTATATGTCTTAATTACTAACTAAACTTATCGCCTAAAAATGTAATAATTAATGACTATTATAACATAATAAAATACGTCAGGGATTAAGACGAAAACTATAGTATCACATTGTCATAAGTGGTGACTACAAAAGACGTTAAAATATGAATCCTAATTTGTGACTATGTCACTGTCCCAACTTTGATACATTTTATTGCTACGAGTTGGTAAAAAAAATTACTTATTTGGCACAAAGTTAGCGTCTAACATTTGTCCCTATTCTTTTTAAAATCGTTTGTTACAATCATACATAATTGTCAAAATTTCATTTAAATAAATGATAATAAAGTAAAATGCAAAATAATTACCAAAAGTGAAATAAACAAACTAGTTTTATAAAAAACATACGTAGATAATTTGCCTATCCTTAGAAAAACAGAACCAAAGAAACTTAAGTCTGGAGAAAAACATAAAGAAACTAACGAAAAAGAAAACAGAACCAAAGAAACTTAAGTTTGGGGAAAAGCATAAACAAAACAAACGAAACAAACTTATGTGGTACGAGCAAATGACCTAAACCCCATGAAAGCTTGTGGAGAAGGCGAGAATACGGAAGGTGGAATTGAAGCAGAAGTAGCTGGAGGTCCAAAAAACGCATGCCATATCCAAAGATCTTGGGAAGCTACAGCCTCTAGTACGATTGTTGGTTTACCAGAGCCACGTGTATATTGACCCTTCCAAGCGGTGGGACAATTCTTCCACTCCCAATGCATACAATCGATGCTTCCCATCATCCCAGGAAATCCTCTAATCTCTACAATAATGAGTAGCCTTCGATGATCTTCTACCGTTGGTTTTCTTAGATACTCATCTCCAAAGCAATAAATTATTGCGTCAACAAAATGTTCCATGCACTTCATGGTAGTGGTTTCACCAACCCGGAGGTATTCATCAACCGCATATGCCGCACAACCATATGCAAGCATACCAATTGCTGCTGTACACTTCTGTAATGTAGAGAAACCTTACCTTCCGGTTGCATCTCTTCTTTGTTTAAAGAAATGAATTTCATTGAATAGCCGCTCAACAATAAGAAAAGAAATGATGCCATTTTATGTGTTGAAAATTAAAGAAATGTATTGTGGTTTGATTGAATAAAAAAAAGGATTGGGTTATGTAGAATAAAAATAAATGATTGTGGTTTGGTAGAATTATGAGAAATGTTTGTCGTTTAGGAGAATTATGAGAAATGTTTGTGGTTTGGGAGAATTATAATAAAGATTTGTGAATTAGGAGAATTTTAAGAAAACTTTGTGGTTTGGTAGAATAATATAAAAGGCTTTGCTATTTAGTAGAATAAGAAGAAATGTATGTCGTTTGATAGAATAATATGATGAAATTATTGTTAACAAGTAGAAATAGATTGGAGACAAAGAAAGAGTAGAAGATAACATATGTGGCGTTTGTAAGAATATCATTCAGGTCATCTTTATAGCAAGCATATACAAAATAAAGAGACAAAAATATGTGGTATCCGTGAAGCTTTGAAAATATGTCTGTGAACCAACAGTCTACCATCAACCCACCAATGACCCACCAACACTCTCATGTCAGTGTACCACCAGTAGTAGTTCATGCGTTCGTGAACCAGCAGTCGATCCCAAAGGCTTGTCCTAAAATTTGTTTACTTCTCTCTTTGAACTGTGAACCTACACAAATATTGAAATAGAAAGTCTTGTGGTTACAAAATATCTAGTTGAGTTGTTTATAAAATATCACGTGAATCAACAGATGCAAACATTTTCCATATGCAACCAATTGAACACAAAAAACACAAACTGAAAGTTACAAACATAAACTGATTAAGAAGTAAGCATTACAAACACACACTGAAAGTTACAAACATAAAATGATTAAGAAGCAAGCATTACAAACACACACTGAAAGTTACAAACATAAACTGATTAAGGAGCAAGCATTAGAAACACAAACTGAAAGTTACAAACATAAATTGATTAAGAAGCAAGCATTACAAACACACACTGAAAGTTACAAACATAAACTGATTAAGGAGCAAGGATTAAAAACACAAACTGAAGTCAAAGCAAGCATTACAAACATAAAATGAAGAGATTCAAAGCATAAGAGAGACTAAGCATAAGACATTCATGGAAAAAGCTTTCCAATTAGCTTGGCTTTAAGTTGTTCCTCAATTTCAGAAAGAGGACTAGATTTTTCTATAAGAGATTCAAGCATCTTCTTGTTTGACATTTTATCATTCAGAGCATGTTCTTCTTGTTAGATTTCACAAAGTCTGGATCCTTTCCACTCGCTCCACTCTTCCTTCAACAGTTGGTGAGCTTGTAGCAGTCCTTTTCCCGTTAGCCTTGGCAGCTTTCACACTAGCTAGGCGAGCTTGAGACTCTCCTTCAGCTTGTGACTCTCCTTGAGCTTGGAAAGCTTGAGACGAATGGACAGAACCTGAGTCAACCTTCCTTCTTTTACTCTTGTCACTCCCTTTACTAGCCTGCAAGGCACACCACTTCTGATGATTTTTCAACTCTCGCCATGCATGCTCCAAATTGAACTTCTTCTTGTAATCACCCTCATAGATTTGGTGAGCTACCTTAATCAGACCATAACCATTCATGCCACTAGCCATCTGACTTGTTGCAGGTTGATGAGATCCAACAAAGTTGCAAACAGTCTCATTTATCTTGGCCCATCTTTGCTTGAATGGCTTGGCTCTCTCTTTTTCTGACCAGAGACATTGGGACTTGCAGCAAAGTATGCTGAAATCCGTTTCCAAAATGCTTCTCCTCTTTGCTCATTTCACACTATTGCATCTTTGGATATGTTTAACCATGCATATATTAACACCAAGTCTTCATTCACTGTCCACGTGTTCCTTGTTCTTGGTATGGGGTTAGCTTTGGGGATTTCAGCTTGAGTAGGTGGCTCAGACCATTGAATGCTGAACAAAGGAACTTCAGAATCACCAAGTATGCTGACTGGAAAGTATTGGGCTGAAGGGTTGGGTTATCTTGTTGACTGGTTAAAAGCTCCATGAATCCACTTGAGTTAGTATATGGATCCATTTAGAGAAGAGAATCAAAAGAAAATGAGAGAAGTGTGAGATGAGAGTTAGAGAGAATGATCGATGAAAAGAGATGAAAAGAGAAAGAAAGATGTAAACATATGAAAATAGATGAAAAGAGAATGAAAGATGTGTTAGGTTAAGAGTTAGTGTTAGTTTACAGATGTGGTTAGCTTTTAATGACAATCTTCACTCTGCACCTAATAAAAAGCAAACACGCATTGAACAAAAAAAACAAGTAACTATCAACTTAACTCATCTTCTCACCTAATATGTGGCCATTTACTTAGACTATCAATACAAACTATTGAAATCATATGAATTAGCTAAAGGAGACCAATTACTTACCCTAATCATTCGGTGGCCATTTAATAGGAGTACTACTCCTCTCATCTCTGGCTTTTCTCAACCCATCTTAGCACATACCATTTGATCTTAACACTCCATCCCTCCTCTCAGCTCCCACATCATATGTGAAATACAACAAACAAACGTATCAATTAACTGACAAAACAGACAAGTACAAATATAAATTACATTCACTACATTCACTACATGATTCATGTTAAAAGCATCAATTTATCCACATATGACACAACCAAAGAAAGCTTACCAAAGCTATATCAAATTACATGCATTTTAACACATTAATCTCAAACAATTATTAATCTGATTTGTATTCATGGTATACGAGACACAAGAAGAAACAAAAAAAATGTGTTAAAAGCATTAATTCATCCACATATGACCCATCAAATGAGATATTACCTAATCTATATCAAATTACATGCATTTCAACACATTAACCTTGAACAATTATTAATTTGTTTCATTTCCATGCTATAAGACACAAACATACACAAACAATGTGTGATAAGCATCAATTCATCCCCATATACCAGTTAAAGAATTCTTACCTAAACTAAAGCAAAATGTGTGATAATTCGCAAATGCTTCTGGTAATCTCTTTCAAATATATAGGTGAACGAATTGAACTTTCTGCCTTACAATCATGCCTTACAAACATCTGAATCTCATAACCCTAATTCATGATTTATTTCAGTACGGTTGCTAAGAGACAGATCAATCAATTCTTACAAACATTCACACACACACATACAAGCTTCAAAGTAGCCTAATTATACAGTTAACAATGAAAAACCCTTTTCCCCCAAATCTACTAACCCTAAATTCACAAACCGACAAACCCCAATTTGCAAACAAATGAACTCGCATCAATTCACACAATAAAATACAAATACATACCTTGGAAATACGATTGGAGCTCCCATTACTCCGATGTAGATTGCTTGACTCCGATTTCGGTCACCTTCTCCCGATTTCACTAACCAACCAAAACGATTTGGCTTCACCGAATACGCCATGAACAGCCGGAGTCGGTGTAGACAAAGTTATACCGCTATAAGGACCGCCGTATATCATTATTATCGGAGATTCCTTTAATTCGAGACGAAATCGGAAAAATCGCCGTTTCTTCTTCTTT
>NW_006238918.1:10452872-10561589 GCF_000375325.1 Capsella rubella
AGAGAGAGAGAGAGAGAGAGAATTAAAAGGAAGAAACAAAGAAAATTGTTATTTTCCGCTTATATATTTATCTTTGTATCCACTCACAACACGCCACGTGGACGTCTATTAACCCATTTTTTATCTTAATCAAGATACGTATCTTATGGTTTTAAGCTAATTTTGATTTAAATTTTAATCTAAAAACAACTAAGATTAACCTAAGAAACACTAAGCAACCATCGTTAGTGATGGTCTAACAACCCTGGTACCCAACAAGGTACAATAGGTTCCAATAAAGTCTGAAAATAAACTTAGTTTGTCTTCCAACATTAGTACTTCCTTACAGATGGAGAGGTAATGGACTGCAAGAATTCTGATTGCTAAGACATCGAGCTCATAGATGATTAGTTGTCCGAGTTAGATACTGGTGATAGCCCATGAAGGCAAACATATGATGATAGTAGTCCTGAGGAAGAGGATATCAGAATGGATTCAGACGTTGAAGCAACGGATATAGCATACGGTAACTCTGTCGAGCAACATGAAGAGATGCCTAATCAATTGCAAGAAAGAGAAAAGAAGAACGATCAGTCAAAACAAGAGGTAAGAAGAGGTCTTCAATGGTCCAGCAACCAAAGGCAAAACATGATAGAATACGGAAAAAGACAGCAAACAACCAACGACAGGTCAAAATCAATGACATAGTAATTTCAGTGCATATGATTGATGTATTGATTTTTGACTGAATGATTCTTTTGCTTCCTTTGCTACTCACATCTTACTCAGATCATGGTGATGCAACGTATCAATGTAAGTTTTGTGGTGCGTTGATGTGGTCTGATGAACGTTTAAACAAACGAAGGAAGGAAAAGAATCCAAACTTCAGTCTATGTTGTGGCCTAGGGACTGTCAAGATTCCATTACTCAAAGGATCAACTGATCAGATAAAGAAATTACAAACCGGTAATTAGGTTTTGTATCTATATTATTATTATGTATAGATTCTTATTTGTCTTCCTTTACACGAATTTAATATTTTCAATTTAATTTGTACTTTGTAAATAATATGAATTTCAGCAAAAGACAAGACTAAAATCAAGCACGTGGGAAGCAAAAGTTGAAAAAGGAAGTTATAGAGGCGATAATCAATATGCTCAACAGTGTAAACCCATACGTGAAAAAAGTTTAGGTTAGCTAAAGAAAGGTATCAAACTCATCAGGAAGAAACATTTCATATGAGGATTGTCTCATATCGTGTTGGAGTTGATGGAAGAACTTACGCTATGCCATCGACATCAGAAGTTGCTGCATTGATACCAGGGGATTTCAAGAAAGGAATGCCAACGCGTGATATTGTGATTGAAGACAAGAAAACTGGTGATCTAAAGAGAATAAACGAAACCCACATATCATATCTAGCTCTACAATATCCACTGATATTTTGCTATGGAGAAGATGGGTGGAGGCCTGGTATAGAGAAATGTATGGCAGGAACAATCAGTGGAGAAAAGAAAAAGTGTATTAGTATGAGACAATGGTTTGCCTTTAGATTGCAAAAAAGGGAAGATGAGTCTCATACACTGCTTCATGCGAAAAGATTATTCTAGCAGTTCCTTTGTGATGCCTACATAACTATTGAGTCAAGTAGATTATCTTATATCAAGTTTAAGCAGTCAAAGTTAAGGTGTGAGAATTATGCTTCTATTAAAGAATCTGCAGGTTCTAGAAACACTAATCTGAGTGAGCAAGGTTAGTCCTGGGCATAAAATCCGGACCGGAGAACCCGAACCGAAACCGACCCGAAAAAACTGGTTCGGTACGGTTTCGTTTTTTGACATTTTACCCTATTGGGTCTTATGTAGCTGGACCCGTGGTTATCGGTTCGGTTTCAGATTTTACCCGATACCCGAAAGGGTAACCCGAAAACCCGAGAACATAAACATTAAACATAAACCGATACCGAACATAATCACTTCCTTTCAACTTTTGATTGTCCTTTAAGCTTCTTCCTCGCCTCCTTAATTCTCTCCTCCTCGATTCTTTTCTTTTTGGTTATCATATATAATCAATCTCCACAGTCCACACAACGACACAAACCTGGAAGCCCTAAGTAATACTCCGAAGACCATCTGTGTTGATTCTTCACCTTATGCCTTGTCGAGAATAAAATCAGAGGTTTTCTTCGATTTCCTTCTCCTTTGCCTCTAAGAGTCTATTTGCTTGTTTAGTTTCTATATGTAGATTGTAGACTAGTGTCGTCGGTTGGGGATTGTTTCTTTGTTCTCAGTTTTTCACATTGAAACATCAAACATGATATGGAAATTTTGGGAGCTTATGTGAAATGAATCTGGCTGGAGTTTGAATAACCTAAGTTCTTATCTAATTGGTGTAATTCTAATGTCTATTTGCTTGTCTAAAAATCTACTCTTGTATATAAGCATATGTTTTTGTGTAGAACATAACAAGTTTCAGTAATATAAATCAGTTCTAATAATAATTCAGTGTTCTTTTCTTCTTTAGGACTTAAGAGAAGAGATATGGTCTCGTGCTCTGTTTCTTCTTCTCTCAAATGATTTGTTTTTTTTAAGTAATTGTGATTTGTTCTGGTTGAGTTTTACGTTATGTTGTGTTTTTTATTTTTGTGAACTGAGTTGTGTTGTGTTTTTTTAGTTATATAAACTTAGTTGTGAATGCCATCTGAACTGAGTTGTGTTTTTTTTTAATCGTGAACGCCATGTGCATTGTTTTTTAACTTTTTAAGTAATTGTGATTTGTTGTGTTTGAGTTTTAAGTTATGTTGTGTTTTTTATTTTTGTGAGCTGAGGTGTGTTGTGTTTTTCTTAGTTATGAACTGAGTTGTGAATGTCATCTGAACTGAGTTGTGTGTGTTTTTTTAATTGTGAACGCCATGTGCATTGTTTTTAAGTGATTATGAACTGAATTGTGTTTTGTTTATCTTAGATAGAATATAAGTATATAACTACGGAAGTATAAAACCAATTTTTTGTAGTATTGTCAAATGATTAATATGAGTGTCTTGTTATTCTTAATCTTTGATGTACATGGCGTCTTGTGAGAATCCAACATGCAACAACAATGATCCAATGGATATTGAAACCGATGATGAGGTTGATGATGAGAGTGACGATGAGGTTGAAACACCTAATTCTGAAAAGACAGAGAAGAGTAAAGGGAAAAACACTAAGCAAGAAAGAAGACAAGGTCTTGGGTTTGGAATCATTTCACTAGACTCGAAAAAATCCCAAACAACTGTACTTGCAATTACTATGGGAAAAGATTGGGCTGTGCAACCAAGTCTGCAACCAACCTCCACTTTGAAGAAACATGTTACCAAAACGTGCAAGGCATACCAGGTTTGGTTAAGTGCTAATAAGGATAAAGCTCAAACTGTTTTAACTCCTGATGGTGTTGGTGGTGATGTTAGAGTGTCTAGGGTAAGTGAATCAGTGTTTAGAAAAGCTTGTAATGAGTTGCTAGTTCTAGCTCAGCTACCACTAGCTTTCATAGAGTCCTTAGCTATGAGACATTTCTGCTCTAAACTTCAGTTGTATAAGCCTCATTCCAGGAGAACAGCCACAAGAGATATTGTGGAGATGTTTGTGAAGAAGAGAGCTGCTATGAAGAAGATTCTTGAACATAACAGTCAAAGGATGTCACTGACAACAGATATATGGACTGCTACCACCACTAGAGCTAGTTATATGGTAATAACAGCTCATTTTGTTGATGATATGTGGAGGTTAAGGAAGATGATTATAGGATTTAAGAATGTTTCTGATTATAAGGGTGAAACAATTTGTAACTGCCTTCTAGAGTGTTTGGCTGAATGGGGCATTAAGAAAGTATTTTGCATCACTGTGGATAAGGCTACTGCCAATAGTTTAGCTATGAATATGTTTAAAAAAGAAATGATGCAGCAGAATGGAAATGATGCATTGGTACTCAAAGGTGAATATTTGCATTTGAGATGTGCTGCTCACATATTGAATCTGGTTCTGAAGGAAGGATTGCAGGACATAGATCGTAGTGTGGCGGCTGTTCGCAATGGAATTCAATATGCAAGATCTACACCAAATCGACTCAAGGCCTTTGTTTTTCGTGTTGAAACAGGGAAGGTTAAAAGAGGAAGCCTACCTTTAGATGTTAAGACCTTGTGGAATTCTACCTATCTCATGTTAGAACAAGCTCTAAAGTTCAGAGTTGCATTTGAGAAGCTGCAGGCAGAAGATAAACCATATAATGACTACTTTTTGGAAAGGGTGGATGGACATAAAAGGTTTGGTCCCCCTATGAAAGATGATTTGGATGAAGTTTCTGCATTTGTTCAGGTTCTTGGTATATTTTATAATTCTACACTGGTACTTTCAGCTTCTAACTCAGTTGCCTCTCATAAAATCTACAATGAGATAGTCTCTATCACTAGGAATCTTACCATATATAGCACAACAGGGGATGATGAGGAATTGCATAAGAGAAGCTCAGCAATTCTAACCAAGTTGGAGAAGTATTGGGATGTATTTGGGGACAAGGTTGAAATGAACAGACTTGTAATAGTAGCAAGTGTGTTTGATCCAAGGAAGAAAATGAAGTTTGTTGAAGTATGTTTTGATCATCTTTATGGTAAGGGTAGTGTGGAGTCTTCTCATCTCTCTGATTCAATTAATAATATCTTGAAGAACTTGTATGATGAGTATACTAGAGCCAGTTTGTTGAATACAAGTGGATCATCTTCTCAGTCACAATCATCATGGTCTCAGGCTCAAGATCAGTTTGAAACTGATATAAGTCAAAGAACACATCATATTGGATTGCCTGATATGGATTCCATCTTTCAAGATATTGTGAAAGAAGCTGGGATTCGTAAGTCATCTAATGAGCTGGAAATGTACTTGAAAGAGGATGTGGAGTCTGTAATGCTTCTAAAAGGCGCATAATACGATCTGTTATCATGGTGGAAGGTTAATAGTGGGAAGTATCCGATTTTATCCATGATAGCTAAGGATATACTTGCCATGCAAGTGTCTTCAGTAGCATTAGAAGCTGCATTTAGCACCAGTAATAGACTTTTGGATTCATCTAGAAGCTGTTTAACACATTACATGATAGAAGTGTTGATGTGTACCAAGCAATGGTTGAAATGTGAGATTTATATAAATGAGAAAGGAGTCTCAACCATTGAACAACTTCTTTCTGAAATTGAGTTGCAAGATGATCTTATGAGAGGTAATTCTTTCTTTTCTGTTTTAATTTCTCAACACTCAAGTATTTCTAATTACAAAGTTTGATTTCTTACATAATTTTCTTTGATTTTCTACAGAGTTTGAGCCAGAATTTAATTTTCAAGGTTTTTAAAACTTTAAGTCTTTAACAGTGAGGTAACATAGTCTCTCTTTTCAAGTTTCAACTATTACAATTATGCATTTTAATTACATTAATTTACCAATTTTACTAATTTACATATGTTATATGTTTTTAAATATAATAGGTCTTATGAGATGAGATATCAGAAGATTCAAACCCATGGCCATGGATGTGTTACGTGTATCTTTGTAAGGTAATCTTTGTATTCCAGCATCGTTAACCGGAGGACCATGTTATATGGTCCAGAGTTACTATGATGCTATAGCCATATGTAAACTATATGGTTTTCCAGATTTGTTTATCACCTTCACATGTAACCCTAAGTGGCCAGAGATTACCAGATATGTTCAAAAAAGCGGGTTAACAGCTGATGATCGACCATATATTGTTGCTAGAATTTTTAAACTCAAGCTCGACTCCCTAATGACAGATTTGACAGTCAAGCATCTGCTTGGTAAAACAGTTGCAGGTACTATCCCTAATTTTTTAATCTCTAATTCGTAATTTCCATTTCATGATTACGATGAAATCTCTGTCTTAGTATCTTTATTGGTTAATATAGATGAAAATTTATACTTGGTGCTTTTTTTTATCTTAGCTATCTTTTTGGTTAATATATCTCAAACTAATTGATGTTACTCTTTTTATTCCTTAGCTATGTATATAGTTGAATTCCAGAAGAGAGCACTTCCACATGCACACATTCTATTGTTCATGGATGCTAAAAGCAAATTGCCAACTGCTGATAACATAGAAAAGATTATATCAGCTGAGATCCTAGATAAAAATTTGTTTCTGAGACTTTATCAAGTCATCAGTGAGTCTATGATTCATGTACCATGTGGTGCAGCAAACCAAAGTCACCATGTATGGTTAACAAAAGGTGTTCAAAGAATTATCCTAAACAGTACCAAGAGTTCACTAAAGTTGGCAGTGATAGTTATCCAATTTATAGGAGACGAAGTTCAGAAGATCATTATGTCGAAAAAAGTGGAATTAAGTGTGATAATAGGTATGTTGTACCATACAATGATTTGTTGTCTACTCGATATCATGCCCATATTAATATGGAATGGTGTAACCAAAATGGGTCAATTAAATACTTATTTAAGTATATAAACAAATGTTTGGACCGTGTGGCATTAGTTGTTGAACCAGTTTAGAAGGAATCTACCGCTAATATTACAGCTTCTGAGAAAAAGAAGAACGAGATCAAGGATTTGTTTGATGCAGGTTATTGATATTTAATATAGCTTTGGATTTTTTCGTTTTTCATAACTAATATTCACAATGTTATAGAGTAAATAATCATCTTCTATATACATCGTAGGTAAGTTTCATCTTTAGAGGCTGTATGGAGAATCTTTAAGTTTCCAATTCAGTATAGATCAACCGCAGTCAAGAAATTATCTTTCCATGTTGAAGGAAAGCAACCAGCTTATTATGCTGAAAATGAGGACATAGAAGAGGTTCTGGAACGAGTTGCTAATCAAGATTCTATGTTTATGGCATGGCTAACATTGAATAGGAATAATGCTTCTAGAAAAGGTGGTAAATGTGCAAGAGATTGTACGTATGCGGAGATCCAAGCTTATTTCACATGGGCGGTATGAAAAAGCAGTGGAAGAAACGAAGCAGGGGCTTTTTGTTTGGTTGTATCCATTATGTACCAAGGAAGCTAGAAGATGAGTATTTTTTTAGAGTATTACTTAACATCGTCAAGGCACCAAAATGTTATGATGATATCAAAAGATATAACGGTGTTGTCTACAAGACATATAAAGAAACCTGTTTTGCCCGGGGTATCATATCCGATGATCAGTTTTGGATTGATAGTCTACTTGATGCAAGTAGATGGTGTTTTCTGTTTTGCTCCTTATCTACGAAATTTTTATGCAATGCTGATTCTATTTGATTCACTTGATAGGCCAGAACATGTGTGGGAAGAATCGTGGAAGTCATTGTCTGAAGATATAGAATACCAGAAGAGATAAGATTATAACAATCTACGTATTTAACTTTCTTTGAAATCGTTAGTTATAAGTTGAAGTTGTTTTTGATCCTCTAACCTGAACGAATGTTTATAAGTCAAACGTAGATCTAATTCTTAGTGAAGCTCAGATCAGAAACTAAACTCTCCAAGAGACTGAAAAGATTATGTTGTTTAACGGAGGCTCTCTCAAAGATATTGGAGACTTCCCATAGCCATCTAGAGAAGACCTTGATAATTGAAACCGTTTAATTGTTGATGAGCTCATGTATAATCAAGATGAGTTGAAAGAAAATCATGATGCCTGGATTCAAATGCTTACTTCCGAACAAAGGGCCATCTACAATGAGATCACTGGTGCTGTTTTAGAGGACTAGGGAGGAGTGTTTTTTTGTTTATGATTTTGGAGGAATAGGTAAAACCTTTATGTGGAAGACACTATCAGCTGCTATTAGATATAGGGGAATGATAGTACTTAACGTTGCCTCCAGTGGGATTGCATCTTTGTTGTTAGAAGGTGGTAGGAGTGCGCATTCTAGATTAGCTATACTTCTGGTACTCGACGACTATTCACTCTGTAAGATCAAGCCTAACTCTGATATGGCAAATCTCATTAAAGAAGCATCTCTCATTATTTGGGACGAGGCACAAATGATGAGAAAATATTGCTTTGAGTCTTTAGATAGAAGTTTTGATGATATAATGGGAAACGTAAGCAATTTTGCTGGTAGAGTTGTTGTGTTCGGAGGTGATTTCAGAAAAATTCTTCCAGGGATAAATGGTGTAAGGCGAGCAGAGATAGTATTAACGGCTCTAAATTCTTCACATGTTTGGGATCAATGTAAGGTGTTGAAGCTGACAAAGAATATGCGTCTGTTGCAGAGTAACATAAGTCGGAGCGAAGCTAAAGATATCAAAGATTTTTCAGATTGGTTATTAGATGTGGGTGATGGCAAGATTAATGAACCAAACGATGGTGAAGCTTTGATAGATATTCCAAAAGATTTGTTGATTACATAAGCAGACAATCCAATTGAAACAATCTGACGAAAATATATGGTGATCTAGCAACATTTGAAGAGAATGCCGATGCTAAGTTCTATCAGAAAAGGGCTATACTACCCCCAACGAATGATGACGTCAACATCATAAACCAGTTTATGCTAGAGAAATTAGATAGTAAGTTTTTTGATTTTTGTATTAATTTCAGTTTCCTCTTTATAAGAATGAACAACTAATACAGTCTACTTTAAAAATTTGAACAGATGAGTTAGATGGAGTATTTAAGTGCTGATAGCATTGACCACAGATACAGATTCTCTAAATAATCTAGTGATTACACCTGATTTTCTTAACATAATCAAGCTATCAGGTTTGCCTCATCATTTTTAGGATTAAAAAAGGGAGCTCATGTTATGTTGCTTAGGAATATTGATCCTAAAGGTGGCCTATGTAATGGGAATAGACTTCAGATAACACAAATGGCTAATTACGTTGTAGAAGCTAGTGTGATCACATGAGATAGGGCTGGGGATATTGTAAAGCCCGCGATCCCGAATAGGATCGTTGGTCGAGACTTAGATCGAGAATGAAGGGGAAAACTCGTACAAGTCTAAACGGAGCTGACCATCCGCTCGAAATGTAGGAAAACGGAAAAGGAAGAAGTATTGATCGAACAATCCAGCTGAAAAGATCAGTTAAGCTAACTCGGCCAGCTGCCGGGTAGTGGTACCAGCTCGACCTCAGCTGCCCGGAAGTAACACCAGCTCGACCAGTTGCTTGGAAGCTCGACCAGCTGTACGATAGTCGAAGAAGTTGTGATGTTCACTCACCGAACAGGCTAATTGGGCGGTTACTAGAGGAAGAGCGAACATGTATCGTTGAAATGGTACGAATGGAAGGATATTAGCGAATCGGTGCGAGTGAAAGGTGCATCGAACAGGTGCCTTTTCGAACGGAAGGGTTTGGCCGAAACACTATAAATAGTGGGTCTCGCCCTCAGTTTTGGACACGCTTGGAAATCGGCAAATACTTATATTCTTGAAGTTATCTTCGAGAGAAATACTAAGGAAAGTCGAAATCCGATAAAAGGTTAATACCGGAGACCATAAGATCGGTTGTGTTGTGCATATGGGTTCGATAGTTACATGAGCATGATCATATGCATAACTTTGTCCGGAAGGATTGTTTGGAGAAAAGGGGACGCGGCTCGGCGAGTGGAATCATTGATGATACTCGACCGAACTGATGCGCGGACTACCTCTCTACCGAACATTTGAACGGGCAGAGTTGCTAGAGTAACATTGCATGCAAGACGATGGTGATTAAGTGAACATGTTACTGATTTCCTATGTGGTTTCAGGGAAAGAAGGTGATCGAGGGGATGAAAGGGCTTAGGCGCGAGGACTCAAGGCCGGGAAGATGAGTGGTGATGGATGCTGGGTAGTTAGATCGATTATACAACTTGTAATAGCTTATATGCAAACTCATAAGTTGTATCGAATCCTTACTTATTCATAAAGTATTTGAATGGTTATTTTACTTTCTATTTGCATATGACTCTAAGTAATGAATCTTAGCATTATTATAAATTGATTCTCTAAGGAATGGGCCCTAAAACTTGGTTAAGTATGGAAGGTTTGTTATTAGGTCGAAAGTAACCTCTCCGGACTTAGAATATCCGAGATGGGGTCTTTCAAGTTGGCATCAAAGCCAGGTTGATTCTAGGAGTAGTATGCGGGTTGGGGATCACCACTCATCGGCTTATTGGGAACTCGCGGTAGTTTTTCTTTGAACTCATTACGGTTTTGATATAATAACCACGACTAATTGATGAGTTTTTACAGATGGGTAAAAGAGGCAAGAAAGACAAAAAAGAACAAGGGGAAGGATGTTCTCGAAGAGACAATAAGAATTAGGAGAACGCGAGGAACCGAGAAAGCTGAGAACATGACAAGCTCTGATGAACAGAATCCAGCCGGACCTGTTGCTGGACAAAAACCCTTGGAAAATGCGAATCCGGAAAGTAGTGGGGTGTCTGTGGAGGAAAAGAATATGAGTAGAGTACCCTCGGCTGAAGAACAGTGGGATACAATGAAAGCAATGATGTCACAATTGGCTGTACTGACTAAAGCACTTGTACCAGATCCTGAGGTATAAGAAACAGTTAAAAAGATTAATGTTGGTAGTACTGAGGAAGCGCCAACAACCTAAAAGGAGTGATTATCTGATTTTGCTTGACCATGTTACGAAGTTGGAAACTAAGCATTTTTCTGGAAGTTCGGATCCGATTGTGGCCGATGAATGGAGGAGTCGACTTATGAGAAATTTTAACTCCACTCGCTGTCCGGAGGACTACCGAAAGGACATTGCTGTGCACTTCCTCGAACGTGATGCACATAATTGGTGGTTGTCTATTGAGAAACGCATGGGTGGAGAGATTCAGACCTTTGCGGAATTTGTTGAGGAATTTAACAATGATGAGTTCCTGGTGAGGGATCAATCCCAATTTCGGCACTTGGAGGATCTGGAGTGGATATTCTCAAAATAGAGACGACACACGACTCAAAGACGAGATGATGGATGGAATGACGCCACAAAAGGATGCGGAATAACCTTTTGATAAGTCGAGAAAGATCAAAATTCGACATACGAAAATGGATCCATGATCTATTTTTAAGAGAGAGTTTTTGATAAAAAGATAGATGAGTTCTCAAAAGAGATTACAAGGGGTTTATAAAGAAGAAGAAAGTCTTGGAACACAATCACAAGACTACCTTGGAAATAACAAAATATTAAAGATAGAGTTTGAATAGAAATGACTCTTCAACTACATATTTTCGCCACTCCTCTTGGCCAGCAAATTACCCACTTAGTTTGGGCTCTTCTTGGGCTTGTAATAGGCACAAAACAAGCTGGACTTGATATATATTCCATTCGGCCAAGTTCTGAGTGTATTGTCATGGTTTGGATCAACGAATGGGTGATTTTAATGTGAATCATTTGCCTCATTAAAAACCTTGTCAAGAAAACCCATTGGGACAAAACTTGACAAGGGAAAAAGAGTACAAATGAGACACATTCCCATTTGGTGATCATGTATCAAAACCAGTGAGGTTAAGATAACATCTTTTCCATACTCTTTCTCCGCTATAAGCTCATTCTCTGATTCAAACGGCTCCTTAGCTTCGAGCTGCTCCTCTGCTTCAAGCTCCTCGTCGGCTACAAGCTCTTTGTGAAGTTTCAAGTTCGATGTGCTAGGCATGATCATATCAAACAAGAAATACTTTCCACCAGAAGCTTGGGAAGAATCAAATGTGCCTATCTGGATTTGGTTCAAGGAGATAAAACCGTCCCGGAATATGATGAAGAGTTCAACGGTCTTAGGCGATTTGTTGGAAAGGAGCTGGAGGATAAGCAGGCCCAAGTCCGCCTATTCATTCGAGGATTGCGAGTTGAGATTCGCACTCATTGTTTGATTCGCACATTTACTTCGGTGTCGGAATTGGTCTAGAAGGCGACCATGATTGAAGTGATGCTCGAGGAAGAGAAACAGTGGAAACGTGAGAAGCATTCGGCATGTACCACTACCAAAACCACCGACAACAAAAGAAAGTGGGACAAGGTGGAGAATACAAAATCTGATACTAAGTATGGATAATGTAAGACTTGTGGAAAGTATCATAACAGAGTCTGCTGGAAGGCCGTTGGTGCATGCGGTCGATGCGGAAGCAGGGATCATGCGATTCAAAATTAACCCAGGAATGATGTAGGAACTCCGAAAGAAAATGCTGGAGATTAAAATTCTTGCTACTACTGCGGGAGAGCGGGACATTTCAAGAGGGAATGTCCTAAGTTTAAATCGGAGCATAATGAAACAGTTGTGGGAATGACTTACCACCACCACCTTAAGAGGCAGGCTGTCGCACCACGGGTGTATGAGCTCTCCGAGGAAACTGATGATGGGAATTTCAGCTCGATCACTGGTACTTGAAAATTGTTATATGGTTTAATAATGCATTGCATGGCATCATGAGGCATAAAGGAAAAGGGTACTTAGCATTCTAGGGGAATGTGTAGGAACCTTAAATATAGGTGGTGTGGAAACTCACACATTGTTTTGTGAGTTCAAAGATGATTGGAAAGGGTAGGTTCTAGATAGAACCAAACACCGAATATGGAGTGGTTCGAGCAGCCGACGGATAAGCTATGTATCCGTCCGGTATTGTTCGGGGAATCTCGGTTGTGGTCAACGGTGTTTTAAGGTGAGGGCCGACTATCCTGAGTGGTTTAAGGAGATGGAAACATAAACACTCGACTCGGATTCGGGGACGAATCCTATTCAAGGGGGGGAGATTTGTAACGCCCGCGATCCCGAATAGCATCGTTGGTCGAGACTTAGTTCGAGAATGAAAGGGAAAACTCGAACAAGTCTAAACGGAGCTGACCATCAGCTCGAAATGTAGGAAAACGGAAAAGGAAGAAGTATTGATCGAACAATCCAGCTGAAAAGATCAGTTAAGTTAACTCGGCCAGCTGCCGGGTAGTGGTACCAGCTCGACCTCAGCTGCCCGGAAGTAACATGATATATCATGGTTTTTACAGGTTTTTGGTCATGATATAAGTCTTATTTATAGAGCTTTTCTAGTGTTTTCGAGTCTTTTTGAGTCATTTCAGGATTAGGAACTATTTGGCATGGATTGGAGCTTTTTGGAGCATTTGGAGAAGATGTGTCGAAGGAATGTACCGGGAAAGTATATTTGGTGTGAGTGTCGAGCGTCACAACTTCCGGTGTCGATCGACACCAATATCTGACGGCAATTGAATTTCTCGCTTAATTGAAGTTCAGAATATTTGCATATTCGGCCCAGAAGTTTCTCTTATTTGCAATTAAGCCCAGTTCGTGGTTAAGACATATATATTGAGTTTTTAGGGTTTTGTTAAGACTTAAGCTTTATTTTGGAGAGGGAGAGATTTGTAGAGAGTCAGGAGAGAAGAATCAAAACCTGCTTCAGAGAAGACTCAGAACTCCTTTACTTCTTCTATTACTTTCTTTTATGATATCTATTTTATTCATGATGTTTGTTTCATTCACCATGTCTGAGTAGATCTCTTGTTAGGTTTAGGGTTTTCAAAGGAATTCATGAATTGTTAGGTTGTTAGATTGTTAGGATTGAATCAATAGAGTTCTTCATCTAGATTGTGGTTAATTTGTTCTAGAGTAGTGAAAGCAACCTAGAATCTGATCTTAGGTTAATTGGTAGACACGAAAGTGTTATTGATTTCCTGAAAATAATCTAGATGAGCAGAATACCTATTCGCAAAGAGATTTGGTTTAGGGATTTTGTGAACTTATCAAACCTGAATTAAATGCATGTCTTAAACTTATAAATTTGCAAAGAGATTTGGAATTTAGGGTTCTAGACATAGATAGTCTTTGCAACGAAAGTTGATTGATTATATTTTTGTGATTTGAGTTCAAGAACGGTGCTTTATAAATCCTGACAATTATTTATTTGCAATTCTGAATTTCCTGAGAATATCCCTAGGCCTAGTGTTTCCTCATTACTGTTTAAAAACCAATCTTTATTTTAATTTGCTGTTTTTATTTGATTTAAAACCTGCTTGCTTAGCTTAATTTCAATACCGAATATTTACTGTGTAATCTTTGAGTCTCTGTGGATTCGATCCCTAAGTACTACAGTGATCTCTTAATTGAGAGAGTAGCTCAGGGCAAATTTGAGCCGATCATAACACCAGCTCGACCAGTTGCTTGGAAGCTCGATTAGCTGTACGGTAGTCGAAGAAGTTGTGATGTTCACTCACCGAACGAGCTAATTGGGCGGTTACCAGAGGAAGAGCGAACATGTATCGGTGAAATGGTACGATTGGAAGGATACCAGCGAATCGGTGCGAGTGAAAGGTGCATCGAACATGTGCTTTTTCGAACGGAAGGGTTTGGCCGAAACACTATAAATAGTGGGTCTCGCCCTCAGTTTTGGACACGTTCAAAAATCGGGAAATACTTATATTCTTGAAGTTATCTTCGAGAGAAATACTAAGGAAAGTCGGAATCCGATAAAAGGTAATACCGGAGACCATAAGATCGGTTATGGGGGTGCATATGGGTTCGATAGTTGCATGAGCATGATCATATGCATAACTTTGTCCGGAAAGATTGTTCGGAGAAAGGGGACGCGGCTCGGCGAGTGGAATCATTGATGATACTCGACCGAACTAATGCGCGGACTACCTCTCTACCGAACATTTGAACGGGCAGAGTTGTTAGTGTAACTTAGCGAGCATTGCATGCAAGACGATGGTGATTAAGTGAACATGTTACTGATTTCCTATGTGGTTTCAGGGAAAGAAGGTGATCGAGGGGATGAAAGGGCTTTGGCGCGAGGACTCAAGGCCGGGAAGATGAGTGGTGATGGATGCTGGGTAGTTAGATCGATTATACAACTTGTAATAGCTTATATGCAAACTCATAAGTTGTATCGAATCCTTACTTATTAATAAAGTATTTGAATGGTTATTTTACTCTTTATTTTCATATGACTCTAACTAATGAATCTCAGCATTATTATAAATTGATTGTCTAAGGAATGGGCCCTAAAACTTGGTTAAGTATGGAAGGTTTGTTATTAGGTCGAAAGTAACCTCTCCGGACTTAGAATATCCGGGATGGGGTCTTTCAGATATTGTCTTGATACCACCGGTTGTTGTCACACCATCAGACACCAAGCTACCATATAAGATGAGACGAAGACATTTCCACTATATGTGGCTTTTGCTATGACTATCAATAAAAGTCAGGGACAATCTCTAGAGCATGTGGGTATATATTTGCCTAAGCCAGTATTTTCACATGGTCAGTTGTATGTTGCCTTCTCTAGAGTTACTTCAAAGAAAGGATTGAAGATCTTAATTGTCAACAAAGAAGGAAAGGTCGATACATAGACAACTAATGTTGTCTACAAAGAGGTTTTCCCGAACCTGGGTAACTAACGATACGATACTTAACTATTTCTGGAAGTCATTTTGACATCAATGTGTTCTTATTTTAACTAAACAATTTACTAGAGCTGTAATTTATACAGTTTTCGTATTTTGTACGACACAAATTTAGGGTGCCAGGAAATATTACGGTTTTCGAAAGAAGTATAGACTTTAGTGCTAGATGACTCCACCGTAGTGAAAAGTATATCACTTTGATATACTATCCCAGAGAAATATAGTGATAATAATTGAGTCTGACGTGTATGATTTTATGAATACAATTTTATGAGATTGGGTACGCTTAAAGTGTATATCTTTAGAGTCTCTCAAAATAACTACCTCCCTTTCATTTTTAGGTAAAGTTCAATACAAGGACTACAAGAAAAACGCTGATTTCCTAGGGGCACTAACGTGAAAAAATGGTAGGAAACAGCTGTTTCTTACGATATTTCTACGAAAAAATGATAGGAAAATTCGTAGGTTTATTCGTAGGAAAGTCGAAGGGTATTTTTGACCATTTTCCTTCCAATAGTGCGTAGGAAATGATTTCCTTCTAATTTCCTACAAAAGTCTTTCCTTCTATTTCCTACGAAAACTCTATTCATTCCAATTTCCTACGAATATTTTCACTCTAATTTCCTACAAATTTTCCTTCAGCTTTCCTACAAAAGTATTTCGCAGGAAATACTAAATATTAAATAAATTTCATAATTCAATTTTAAATCGTTTATAAATGATTAAATTGAAAAAAAAATATTTAAAACGATGAAAATAACAGAAACGTATATATAAAAATATCAATGTAATACAAACAAAGTGTTGCTAAGCTTAAACATCAATGTCATACAAACAAACAACATAAAAATCATAAAAATGTTCAAGTTTTTAAAATAATCAGATATCATTACTCTTGCAAACCATAATACATCAATTGGGTCTCATCGTCTTCATCTTCAGGGATTGTCAGAGTAGGTGGTCGGTTCGTGAGGAAGACGAGCATCCTTCATCTAAAAAAGTATGAAGGCCATAGCATCTTTCTCTAACCTTTGGAACAACCTGTGAAATAAAACCAGAAATCAATATTGTTGTTGAATGTTTGTAAAAGTGTAGTTTATTCAAAGCTGGCAACAAGGAGTCAAGGGATTGAATTATTTAATATTTTCATTATTATAAGTGATTTCCTTAAAATTTCAGAAAGGCAAAAGAATGGAAATGAAAAATCATATGCTCCTTTAAATACAAGGCCTACACAAGTTTTTCAAGCTCTTACAAATCCAGAACTGATAAAAAAAACCAGAATTCATGGCTCTTCTTAATTATCTTGGTGAACTACAATGACATCTACAAACTAGTGTGGATTCGTGAAGGTTTTGTCCATGTGGAAGCCGATACACAATTCATTGGGGAAGAGAAAGGAGATGATATTAGTTGATACAAGGGTAATAATCTTATTTTTCTGTAATATGTGTTTCTTATTTAAGTTAAGCGTTGAGAAATTTTAGGCCAAGAATAATTCCGTTTTTTTTTTTAATACGGGATGTAGGATTGAATCAAGGATTCCTTACATTAGATAAGATCAACCATTTCATAATCTACTACAAGAGAGTAACTGGTATCTATTTTCACATTTCCCTTAATGACTTACCCATCAAAAATTCTCATCATCATCTAAAGCTAACTATGGTAGAGAACACTTTTATGAATGAGGTGACCAAAAAACCACATAGTGTATGTGATTTTTTCAACTTCACTTCACATTACCAAAATTTGTACTGCCCAAGAGGAAGATAAAAACTGCTGCGTAGGTATGTTTTCAGTATGTCATTGTATTTAATCCCATAAATCGATATGTTTTACAAAGGCTAAATTTTTTTGATGTGAACGTTTTGTTACCTAAACTATAACTCATCCTCTTCATATATGCATGTGTGTGGAATTATATCTAATGTTTTTGAAATGCGTAAAATTAATTGGGTTGACGGAGGAAATGGGTATACGAATGCTGAAAGTGTACTCACCTTCACAATGAAAGATTAGAGGTAACTTCAACTATTGTGCTTCACTATTCTTTTATTATATATTTTTTATGTTCTGTAATGACATTTAGTTATGACATACTTAGGGCAACTCCATCGGGAGTTCTCTTCTGGATATCTCTACATTAAAAAGCAAAAAAATAAATCAAAAATATGTATTTATCTCAGAATCGGTTCTGTGTTCAGAGGTTACAGAACCTGAGAAGGACTATGATGTGGTCATTTTTTATTGGATGAAAAGAATTAATGAAACAAAAAAATCTCAAATGTTTATTTTTCTTGCTTTTCTCTTTTTTATTTTTTTTCTATTTTCCTCGAAAACAACTTTTCTCTCTCCTAATCACTTAAAAAATTTATAATAAAAAATATTAAAAATCTATGATGGGTTCTCTTTATTGGAGATGGTCTTATGCTCTATATTAGCCAAAACGATATAGAGTGTGTTGCTGTCGGTAAATCCGCTAAAGAATTTGATTAGCAATGGGATACTATTGTTCAGAATTTTTATTGCGGAAATGAACAAGTTATGTGTGTTTTACGTTTCTGGAGGATTGGCCAGTTTGAAGGTATAGTTATGGCTTGGTTTATAATATTTATTCAAACAATTATTTGTTCATTTTGTCAATAAAATCATCGACTATCTGTTTTTCTTGCAAACAGGTGAAAATGTGTAATTTCACAATATTGATGTTTTATAATATTTTTGAATAAAAAATTCCCAGAAATGAACATAGACACATTGATGTAAGAGATAATAACATAGTAAGTCACGTTTCAAAAAGTATTAACAAAAGAAGTAACTTCTTCTTTTCTCTATTATACAGAGAAAATAATGTGTCATTATGGCTTTCACCTTTCCTCATAATAACTAATTTGCCACTCTAACTAAACAAACCATCTTTTTCTCTCACTCTTACTTCCGTCGCTTTTGCCTTAAGCTATGTGGTTGTTGTTTTAATCTCTTTCTCTCACTCTTATTACTGTAGTTTGTTTCATTTCACATGGCGAGAAGAATTAAAGAAGAGTTTTCAAATCATCTTTTTTTTTCTTTTTTTCTTTTTTATAAAAGCCTCCTATTTGTTTTCAGATGGCGAGAAGAAGAGAAGAATGCTCATAACAATAACTCATCTTCTTCGCCTTTGTTAGCTGCTCTCTTCGACTGGTCATTTTGTCCTATTCATATTGTTCAGACTGTTTTTGTAAATTACTCTGTATCTGTCTCTTTTCATTTTGTATTTTAAGTCTGTTCACGAGGATATGTCCATAACGTAATAAGCTATTCATAAATAACTATTTTGTAATGCACACTTGATAATGGTCGATGCTTTATGTACATCTATATTTTTTATTTTTTTGTTCATTTTTTTTTTTACTTTTTCCACGAGTATATATCCATATAATACTTCCCAATTCTTCATAATATAACTTTTTGTAATGGATACTTGATAATGGTTGATGCTTAATGGACAATTGGACATCAACATTTACTAAATGAACACGACGTTTTAACCTATGTGCAACTACTAATGGATAAATATTAAATATAATAATTTTGCCTTAAGTATATCAAAATACATCTTAAAATGTAGAAAACAATATATCATAACATATTGTCGAGAAAAATATATAATTTTTTATCGTAAATTAGTTAAAATGACAATACAAGGTAAAGTGAAAAAAGAGAATAAGAGAAGACAGGGGAGAAAAAAATTGAATGGCTATTTCAATTTAGTAACCAACCGTACCAAAAATAAAGGGAATTTTTTCAATTGTACCACGATTTCAACTTGATGTTTTCCAAACTACCATGATTCGAAGACTTTGCACCAAATACCATTTTGATGAGTTGAATAGACTAAATTATCCTTCAAAACGTTCTCTGAGCGAGCTGACAAAAGCAATAAAAATAAAACTATAATGGAAAGTTACTGACACAATATTCGGCTGATTAGATAACATAGTACAACTGCATTTATGGTGGAGAAACGTTTTCAGTATGTAACTATGTAAACATCTGCGGTTAGAAAGTTAACAAAAAAAAAAAAAACGCTGTACGAACTTTGTGGAGAGAAAGAGACAGATATCCGAAAGCGAAGTTATTGAAGGATAGAGATGTTTTTCGAAATTTTATTTGTTTTGCATTAAACGTAAACCAATTCGTAGACAGAGATTGAAGACGGTGGACCTGAATTAGTAAAGGTAAGTAAAGATGCATTCATTGATGGGGGGAGAAATCTTCCTGAATTTATTGCAACTTACACCAACATCATGAATTTATTGCAGTGCCGGCATGATTGGTCGTTTGTATATCCGGGTTTGGTTGCAATTATTGGAATTTGTTTTTTTTACTTCGTAGGTTATTTGTGGACCAAGAAGGGATGGACGACACAATCTTGGTGTTAGGCAGAGTTTGGAAAACTGTTGAATCTGGGAGGTGGGAATTTTCTGGGTATCCAAAAGAATTCGGCAGATGTGTCGGATTCAATGATGGCATGACTTACGAGGAGTTTCTGGCTGCAGTTGTCAATGTGTACGGGGTGGACAACAAAATAAAACGTCCATGCCTAAGTTTTTGGTATGCGGGAGAGACTGAGGTGTTCACGCAACGCCATATGCCGCCCATTTACATCGGTTGCGATGTATTGTTTGGTCAGTTTAAAAGGAAACATAGGGATAACAACCAGTTAAACATATTTTGTACGTTTGAGACGGTTAAGGGATCAGTGTAGATGATGATTTTCTTATTGCCCAAGTTGAAGAGCTGGAAGCTGCATATTTTGTACGTTTGAGACGGTTCCAAGAAACACTCTGACCATCTTAGGAATTCAGTCACGAAAGAAACAAAGGCAATAGCAGCGCTTTTGTGGACGAGATTGCTACGATGGACCTAAACGAAAATGTCATAGACGTGAACAGAAAAACAATTGAGGCGTTCGTTGGTGGTAGTATAGATGGACCTGAAAATAGCGGAGAGGACATGAAAATACCGGTTTTGAAGAGGGTGAGTATGACGATGATGATTACGATTATTACGGTATGAGTGAGTTTATCAACAAAGAATATCCAAACGATTGGGATCCATTTATTGTCATGAGATCTGTGGAAACATCGACCGGTCTGTCAGGAAATGTTGGTCCATCAGGTAGTCCTATGGACATTGCGGATGAAAGTCCACCACAAAGAAACTTTGGGAGAAAATTATCTAACAAGCGGTTGGCTGACATCACGGTTAATGACGTTCATCAAGCAATGATTTTTGGGCAAAATGATGCTATTGTACTGGATGCGGAACCGTGTATAGATAATGTTCAAGGGTCTAATAGCGAGGTGGCTAACATGGATTTGAAGAGGGCAGAGGATGCAATATATGTTGGAAGAGTATTTAAAAGCAAGTTGGAACTACGAAATGCTTTGTCATTGTATGCCATGAAGAGGATATTTCATTATAGGTTGGGGAGTTCTGACAAGACAAGAGTCATAGTAAATTGCGTGGACAAGTGTTTGCGAAGAACCACAAAGATTCGAAGAATGTTGAAATAAAAAAGGTCCAGCTGAAGCATAGTTCTGATGTCTCATTCTGGTCCCAGTACGGAAAAAACGCAACTGCCCCTGTGATAGCCTCATTGATATAGTCTATATACTCTCATGGGAAAAAGGGACCACGAGCATGTGAGTTAACGGAAATGGTTTTAGTGGAGCTCAGTGTGACTGTTTCCTACATTAAAGCATCGAATGCAAAGGAGTTGGCTATTTGTGAGGCACGAGGAAGTGAGGAAGGTAGTTACCGGTATTTGTTCACTTATTTACATCTTTTGAAGAGAAAAAATCCGGGGACAATTACGAATGTCTACTCGGAGAAAAACAAGAAAGGAGAGGATCTATTGAAGTTTCTTTTTCGCATTAGGTGCATCTATAGCTGGGTACCCATACATACGGAAAGTAGTTGTGATAGATGGGACACAGATGAAGGGGATATACCAAGGCTGTTTAGTTGCCGTCAGTGGACAAGATGGAAATATGCAAGTATATCCACTAGCGTTTGGGGTCGTGGACAACGAGAATATTAATAGTTGGGTTTGGTTTTTTCATAAACTCTCGGAATTTGTTAAAGACGAGGAAGATCTTGTGTTTGTGTAAGACAGACATGCGGCAATAAACGTAGCGCTTAGCATGGTTTATCCATTGGCTCACCATGGCGCTTGTGGTGTACATTTGCATAGAAACGTGAAATCTAATTTTCATTGCGAACGGCTTGCATGCATGGTTTCAAATGCAGCGAGGTCGTAAACTGAACGTGACTTCAACTATTGGTTAAAGGAAGTTCAAAGTCGTAAACAAGAATGTGTTAAATATTTGGAAGATATTGGTCTACCACATTGGATGCTTTATCACTGTCCGAAAAGAAGATACAATCTAATGAGCAACAATATTTCATGCTGCCACGCTTTGGCTGCTGTGGGCGTGAATAAGCGCGATCATTATTCACTAGTGGGGTGGTGTTACTTTGTAGATGTTTGGCGGACAAAATATGACCAACTAATTCGGCCAATATCGCGAGAAGATGACGTAAACGTACCTGAGGACATAAAAGAAAAAGATATTGGACCTCCTAGAACAAAACGTCCTAGAGGGAGACCAAAGAAAAAGAGGATTCCATCAAAAGGAGAAGGAAATGTAAGTGTCGTAATTTTTTGTCCACATTCTATCTTTTTCCCAGTTTTGTTGTTTGACAATAATCGAGTTTGTGACTTTAGGGGAAACGAAACCAAAAAAAGAAGAAGAAGACTAGAACTCACAAATGTAGCCGTTGTGGTGGAACATGACACAACAAGGCAACATGTAAAAATCCTATCTGAGTGTGGAGTTGATGGGATGAGATTTTTTGGCGCGGATATTGACAATATTTATGTTTTATTGTTTTCTTTCCGGATGTGGACTAGTTTAATAGTCACTAGGTTGACGGAATGTTGTTTTTTTTTGCGGATGTGGACTAGTTTAATAGCCACTTATAAGACGTTGATATTATATAAGATATATGTATCTTATGTACCTTCTATAGTCCATGATACATTACCTAAGTAGAGGTTGTCTATCGTCAATGACGATTCGTCATTAACAGATGATGTAGGCAAAAAAGACATATAAAGAATTACCAATATTCGGATAAAAAAAATTTCCTTAACTTAGAAAGCATTGTTATGAAAAGCAGAATATCATAATTTCCAAAGACATACTAAACTGGGCAACATAGATAGAGCTACATTTAAACGGCGTCCATATACATAATAACTTGGACGATTTCATGGGAGAATTTACCGTTAATTATGGAAGGACGTTTGTCATGGGATATCGAATAATTGCTTTAACCTCTGACAACGCCAAAATGTGTAGCAAGTGGGACATTTTTTTACCTCAGTGCATTCCTTGCACACATCATACTCTATGGTAGGAATCGTTCTCTTAAATTTAGCAATCATAGAACGCCCTTGAACCGTAGATTGAGAACTCAACCGTATGAAATCATAGAACACCCGTTGGGCGACAACATCTCCTTCGTCTTCTTCTTCTAAACAATTACGGAACTCCGTCATTAAGCAATCCCCTCATTTGTCTCACGCACACATAACACCAAAAGTGTGAGCATGAAACTCATTGCCAAGGAGAGCTTCTCCTTCCGGAATAGGTTACTCCACTTGTAAGGAAACATGGGAATGGCATCTATGTAGTCCCCGTATTTAGCAACGTCTCTAACGCCCTCTAGGTACATTGATGTTGGGTTCCTGGCTTTTATGGTCCGTACAAAAAATGGATGAAATATTGAATTTGTTTTATCACTCCTGGCTGCTCTTCGATAATTTGAAGAGAAACTTCCCTCAATACCAACTCATTAAAAGCAAGAGCACATCCTTCTGAACCAGATGCAATGAGAGGTGCTAAGTTTTGGAAACCGGATTTAGCAAGAAGTGTGACAATGAAAATTCCAAGATGATGTGGTAGGTAAAGGAGATTTGTCATATTCTGTTTCTGCTAGGTACATACTACGCATCCCATATTACGTATAAATATGGATATTCGAATGAAAGTTCATTAATTATTGGGTTGTTGTTTGTTGGGAAGCAATTTACTCACAGTTCTTGTCATTTCGGTTCATACCTTCGATGAGTTCTTCGTTAGTAGATACCAGTTTCTGGACATCTGTCAGCTCGTCCGTCATAGCTTCGTCCCACCACTTGAAAGTATGATACTCGTCGTCCTGTAAAAGCGTATAGCCATAGATTTGGGTAGCAAACACCAAATAAAACAGATCCATAGATAAATCAAATTAAAAAAAACAGACATCATAGTTCTCGCAGCTGTAGTAGAGACGATTTGGAGTAGCGGCGTCAGGGAGGGTCGTCTGGAGGACATTACGGCCGTCACAAATACACCGCTTCGGGATCCCGTGGGTTTCCATGTTCTGGTCAACATATCTAATCGAATCGGCAGAGGAAGAGGATGGCTAACTGTAATTGTATCGCCCCATACTTGTTTATGTGAAATGAGTGAGATCATAGCCAAATATTCTCCCAACACTTAATATGGTAGTTTAAAATACATTTTTTTGTACTATTTCGTAAAGCTGCAAACTCAGAAAAAGAAGGTTAGAATAAAATTGCGGACGTAGACTTTTTCAAGCTTTCCATAGTACCAAAAAGACATGTCGACGCTTTTATCATCTTTCCCTAGACATTGAGTGTATTTGACTTTCTCAGAAACCCCAAATACAACTAAATTCCGCCAAATAAAATCCTTACGAACCAGGACTATTCTGAATTTTTGTGGATAGATTACTATGGAGCCTTATAAAATTATAAAATTCCTTATTTGGGTCACCAACTACAAAATATGGTCGTAGACGTTGATATTAAAAAATGTCGATATAGATTTTTTTGAAAAATATGGTCGTAGACGTTGATATTGAAAAAATGTCGATATAGTTAGTTATCAAGTTTGAGAAAAATAAAAATTTAAGTTAACAGTTACCTAAGGTATTAAAACCCAATAAAGAATGTGGCTATTGATAAATTATTTAAGATTTGGTTTGTTTTTTGTGTTAATTAGTAGACCCTAAGTACAAGTTTATCAACCCAAGCTAACTATATAAAGAATGTGGCTTTTGATCAATTATTTAACATTTGGTTGTTTTTTGTGTTCATTACTATACCCTAAGTACATGTTTATCAACCCAAGCTAAATATATAAAGAATGTGGGTCTTGTTGAAAATTCTTGTCCATTTGGTTTGTTTTTTGTGTGGATTACTATACCCTAAGTACATGTTTATCAACCCAATCTGGTTCTTTAAAGAATGTGGGGCTTGTTGAAATTTCTTTTACAATTGGTTTGTTTTTTTGTGTTCATTACTATACCCTAAGTACATGTCTATCAACCCAAGCTAACAATATAAAGAATGTGGGTCTTGTTGAAAATTCTTGTCCATTTGGTTTTTTATTGTGTGGATTACTATACCCTAAGTACATGTTTATCAACCCAATCTGGTTCTTTAAAGAATGTGAGGCTTGTTGAAATTTCTTTTACAATTGGTTTGTTTTTTGTGTTCATTACTATACCCTAAGTACATGTTTATCAACCCAAGCTAAATATATAAAGAATGTGGGTCTTGTTGAAAATTCTTGTCCATTTGCTTTTGTTTTTTTTGTGTTAATTAGTAGACCTTAAGTACAAGTTTATCAACCCAAGCTAACTATATAAAGAATGTGGCTTTTGATAAATTTTTTAAGATTTGGTTGTTTTTTGTGTTCATTACTATACCCTAAGTACATGTTTATCAATCCAATCTGGTTCTTTAAAGAATGTGGGGCTTGTTGAAATTTCTTTTACAATTGGTTTGTTTTTTTGTGTTCATTACTATACCCTAAGTACATGTCTATCAACCCAAGCTAACAATATAAAGAATGTGGGTCTTGTTGAAAATTCTTGTCCATTTGGTTTTTTATTGTGTGGATTACTATACCCTAAGTACATGTTTATCAACCCAATCTGATTCTTTAAAGAATGTGGGGCTTGTTGAAATTTCTTTTACAATTGGTTTGTTTTTTGTGTTCATTACTATACCATAAGTACATGTTTATCAACCCAAGCTAAATATATAAAGAATGTGGGTCTTGTTGAAAATTCTTGTCCATTTGCTTTTGTTTTTTTGTGTTAATTAGTAGACCTTAAGTACAAGTTTATCAACCCAAGCTAACTATATAAAGAATGTGGCTTTTGATAAATTTTTTAAGATTTGGTTGTTTTTTGTGTTCATTACTATACCCTAAGTACATGTTTATCAATCCAATCTGGTTCTTTAAAGAATGTGGGGCTTGTTGAAATTTCTTTTACAATTGGTTTGTTTTTTTGTGTTCATTACTATACCCTAAGTACATGTCTATCAACCCAAGCTAACAATATAAAGAATGTGGGTCTTGTTGAAAATTCTTGTCCATTTGGTTTTTTATTGTGTGGATTACTATACCCTAAGTACATGTTTATCAACCCAATCTGATTCTTTAAAGAATGTGGGGCTTGTTGAAATTTCTTTTACAATTGGTTTGTTTTTTGTGTTCATTACTATACCATAAGTACATGTTTATCAACCCAAGCTAAATATATAAAGAATGTGGGTCTTGTTGAAAATTCTTGTCCATTTGCTTTTGTTTTTTTTGTGTTAATTAGTAGACCTTAAGTACAAGTTTATCAACCCAAGCTAACTATATAAAGAATGTGGCTTTTGATAAATTTTTTAAGATTTGGTTGTTTTTTGTGTTCATTACTATACCCTAAGTACATGTTTATCAATCCAATCTGGTTCTTTAAAAAATGTGGGGCTTGTTGAAATTTCTTTTACATTTGGTTTGTTTTTTGTGTTCATTACTATACCCTAAGTACATATTTATCAACCCAATCTAAATCTAAAAAGAATGTGGGTGTTTTTTAATTTTTTTTAGAATGTGGGTGTTTTTGTGAGAATTACTATATCCTAAGTACATGTTTATCAACCCAATCTAAATCTACACAGAATGTGGGTGTTTTAATTTTTTTTGTAGAATTGGTTTGTTTTTTTTTTGTGATTTACTATACCCAAAGTTCATGTTTAACGATCTAAAATAATTAACGTAAACCAATTGAGACAATCATTTAGAGGAAATCAAACAATACAAAACATATAGCAATAAAAGGACAGCAAATATTATAAAGCAAGTGGACAAACAACAACCATCCAGAACAGAAGATGTTTAACAAGCCCTGGACAGTATACCTTAAGTATTCATGGAAAAACCACAACCATAGGGAAAAAGATGTCAAAAGTTGACATAAAATATGTTTTTAACGCAACACGATAGGCAACAAGTTTGGGATGATGAGAGAGACACAGTTTCAGCAAACAAATCTGTCGTAGACATCAATGGCGTACTTCATCCTGAAGTTGTCCACCATCTCCTCTGTTATATCATCCATTTGCAGACCCTGTGCATGTATTACAATGAACTTGACCGAAAATGGACCACAATCACCAGTACGGTCATTTTGGGCAACATTCGCCACCCTTTCATAAGTGAAAGACTCCGGCAGATCAAACTGTCCACAATCCCCAAAGATGTCTTTTATAAAGACTGGGAGCATCTCCTCTATTGGCTTCATGAACCTGGTCATCCTTTTCTGGTCGTTGTTCACAATTAGAGGATCCAAAATCTCAATTTTACCCTGGTAAAGATGAATGACGAGAGTAACCCAATGTCTCTTCCCCCAGTTCATAGGTATGTATACTTTGTCCACCTTATCAAAACACATTAAGTGATCAGACCGGCTTGGAACAATCCCCCTAACATAATTCTTGCAGACACTATTCCACCTGTAAGGAGCTCTCTTGTCACGTTTTTTGAATCCGTTGTACTCATTGCATAACATACTATAGAAGTATGTATCCAAGACGGCCACCCTCATGTCCATGAATGATTGACCGAGCTTTGACCAAACTAGAGTTAGCATAGCTTCCATGTGCTATCAAAATTAGTAAATGAGTATTAGGAAAGGAAAAAAAATAACAGATTTGTTCAAAAGAAAAACAATTCCCATAAACTTACCGGAGTTTCTACCCAATTATGTGGAGTATATATCTCAGCAAAGAAGCTCTTATTCACTGGATGTCTATCAATACAGTACTCCCTGTTATTAGCATGAAAAAGGTTATAATGAATTAATACAAGTTATTTTATGTACGAATTAATAACAATTTCTTTTATGTAAATATGTACACTTACTTCCCGCGGTAAGACTCAAGTTTTTGATCGGCTCAAATTTGCCCTGAGCTACTCTTTCAATTAAGAGATTACTGTAGTACTTAGGGATCGAATCCACAGATACTCAAAGATTACACAATAAATATTCGGTATTAAATTAAGCTAATCAAGCATGTTTTTAAATTAGATAAAACAACAAATTAAATTAACGATTGGTTTTAAAACAATAATGAGGAAACGCTAGGCCTAGGGATATTCTCAGGAAATTCAGAATTACAAATAAGTAAATGTCAGCATTTATAAAGCACCGTTCTTGAACTCAAATCACAAAATTATAATCAATCAACTTTCGTTGCAAAGACTATCTATGTCTAGAACCCTAAATTCCAAATCTCTTTGCAAATTTATAAGTTTAAGACATGCATTTAATTCAGGTTTGATAAGTTCACAGAATCCCTAAACCAAATCTCTTTGGGAATAGGTATTTTGCTCATCTAGATTATTTTCAGGAAATCAATAACACTTTCGTGTCTACCAATTAACCTAAGATCAGATTCTAGGTTGCTTTCACTACTCTAGAACAAATTAACCACAATCTAGATGAAGAACTCTATTGATTCAATCCTAACAATCTAACAACCTAACAATTCATGAATTCCTTTGAAAATCCTAAACCTAACAAGAAATCTACTCAGACATGGTGAATGAAACAAACATCATGAATAAAATAGATATCATAAAAGAGAGTAATAGCAGAAGTAAAAGAGTTCTGAATCTTCTCTTAAGGAGGTTTTGATTCTTCTCTCCTGCCTCTCTACAAATCTCTCTCTCCAAAATAAAGCTTCAGTCTTAATAAAACCCTAAGAACTCAATATATATGTCTTAACCACGAACTGGGCTTAATTGCAAATAAGGGAAACTTCTGGGCCGAATCTGCAAATCTTCTGAACTTCAATTAAGCGTGAAATTCAATTGCCGCCAGATATTGGTGTCGATCGACACCAGAGGTTGTGACGCTCGACACTTACACCAAACATGCTCTCCCGGTACGTTCTTTCGGCACATCTTCTCCAAATGCTCCCAAATGCTTTAAAAAGCTCCAATCCACGCAAAATATCTCCTAAACCTGAAATGACTCAAAAAGACTCAAAAACACTAGAAAAGCTCTATAAATAAGACTTATATCATGGCCAAAAACACGTAAAACCATGATATATCAGTTTTTCGGGGAACTTTTTCCTTCTAGCGACTTCAACCTTTTGAAAAGGACTGTATACGTCGTGGACAGTTTCAGGCCCTTTGCTCTTTTCGTTTGGAGTACTTCTAAATTTGATTGGGACCCTCTTAATCATTTTGATGGTAAAGTTAGTTCATGATTCAAGTCTAACGAAGTTGATGACATGACTACACGTTTTAAACCACGTGTAGGTACCTCTGGGGTTAGTGGCTGGAAAGGTTGGGAACAAAAATTAAAAAATTACCATATATTAGATTATAAAGTAAAAGGCAATGAGGAGAACACTTACCTTCTCTCTGACAATGACTGTCTGCATAACCCTCTTTCCAACCTCTTCAATTGACAAATACTCCTCGTAATCCTGTGAAGCTGACCTACCTGATACGTTATGGGGTACCTCACCATCCTCCTACAAGAGGTGACTTGGTTAAGAAAATAATTAAATGTGGTGAAATCCAATAAGAAGGGGTATAGTATGGGGGGAATGAAATGCATTTTCTTCCATTTCTAGAGTGGGGTCTTTATCCACATGGCAGATAAATATTCGAAGAGTTCAGATGATGGTGGACATTGTTATCTGAACTCGTAGACAACATATAACGTGGAAGAAAATGCATTTAACGTGGAAGATGATGGTAATGTTCTTCACCTTCTTCATCGTCTTCTTCACCGGATCCTTCCTCGTTGTCTGCTTCGTCTTCAGATGCTTCCTCGTTTTCAGATCCTTCCTCTTCTTCAGATCCTTCCTCTTCTTCAGATCCTTCCTCTTCTTGAGATCCTTCCTCGTCTTCCTCTTCCGCAGTACCACCATCGTCTTTCTCTGCCTTAGATGGTTGAACATCCTCCCCACGTAGGGGTTCAAGTATTGTCTAGTTTAGGGTAGATGACAGGAAGTGTTCTTGATTTGGTCCACTGAACATATCATTTACATCCACTGTTGCAGAGTTGGTCCCCAGAGAAACGTCCCGTTCTTGTGGCTCTTGTTGGTGCAACTCAAATCCTGACATATACAGTTCTTTTGGGAATGCTTGATCCTAGCAAAGGAAAGTAATTTTAGGTAAATGAATGTAGTAAGAACATATGGGTGATAGCAGAGACAGAAAATAGACCACTCACCTTCTTGAAATATGGTAGGTCGCCTTGATTCGCATTTAAACGGGTATTAATGCTTGAGATGATGTTGGGGATTGCTGCATAATCCTCCCACCTAGGGTTGGAGAACACTTGGGCATGATCCGAAGTTGCAGGTAGTCCAGAATGTGACGGATGCAATTGGTTGGGTTGTGTTGATCTTGAACTCTTGAAAACGAATGAGTCATTGTGAACAGATTGGTTATACGGGTTGGTAGTTGGATTAGTGTAGCATAACTGCAACTCATCCAATAACTCATATTTCAGCTGGGCCCTCTCCTCTTTGATTTTGTCCCCGATATAGCCAGCAATTTCAGACATTATTTCAACTTTAGAAGCTACTTTGACTTGGCGCAACATATCTGTAATATGCGCGTCGTGTTCAACTAGTTTCGCATCCACCTGGACCAACACATCTTTAGTCGCACTGATTGGAGCTTTGGACTTCCCTTTTTCTTTTTCTTTTTTTTGTGGCGACTGGGATAGTTAATAGTGGAAAACCTGCGTAACCACCTGTCCACACATCCTTTGAGAAGGTTGCTTTCTGATTTATAGGACTGGTGAGGTAAGATACAGAAGCGTCATCCACCTCATCATCCCAAAGGAAACTATGTTCAGTATGCTCATCGGTTGGGTCGGATGAAACAGGAACTATCTTTAGCTGTGGACAAACCAAGGTAAACATAAGTAGACCATTCCAATAATGCCTTTGTCCATACATTTCCGGTGGACAAACATCTAGTATGATAGATCATAAAATGTAAACGAGTTACAGAAGATAAAGACCATACTTGTGGATCGTTTTCTATTTCGAGAATGGTATCATTGTGGAATGATTTGAGCTTGGAAAGTTGCACTATTGACCGGTCATTGAAGGTTTGGTTGTCATAACCATCTGGCATGCATTTCTCGAGCAACGGGATTGAGTGTAGTGCAAAAAGTTGGAGTGCCAAAATGAACCCGTGTGTTGCAGTGTGAGAGCGCATTAGCTTATCTACTAGTATGCAGAGAACGACATAATATATTGTGGACAAGTTTACCAGAAAGAGACGACTTGCGGACCGGATAGTCCAATAAAGGACCAAATGGAGATTCTCGTATTGCTTTTAGCTCCGGCGTACCATCAAGGACATCGACAATGTCCAGGAGATACTCTGGTTTTGAGTAAGAATTGATCCGACCCTTCTGAGGGTACCAGTCCGTAGCGAAAACCCTTTCTGGGAGCAATTCAGGTACCACTGCAGGGGCACTGCATGGATGGAGAGTCGTAGAGGAGGGTTCTTCCTGCACAGTAGGTAACCGCTACAAAAAAATATGGACATAACATTAGGTAAATGGACAAAAAGCGACCAAAATTGTGGACTAATTTTTGGTCCAATTGGCCCGTGGACAGGAAAAGAACCTGCTCGGGTGTGGAACTGATGTTCACCGCTTTTGAACTTCTTTGCAGGGGAGTTTGGTTTGCAGTTTGGCTGGCTTGCCTTAGACGTGGCTGTAATTGCGAAAGATTAAAGTATTTTTGGATTGATTTGGTTGATACAGGTGGAGAAAAGATTCGAAACAATAATAGAACTAACCGATTGTCGACGGTTGGTCTTCTTAGCATCACCCAAAGATGGGTTGGAGGATTGACCTCTTGGGTTGACCGAGGGCTGAAAAAAGAAGAAAAAATGCTTAGCGATCGTAGATCTGATTTCCGGCTTTGTAAACCAAAAACCAAAATCTGTTAAATGTAACAATCACCCACCGTTTGCCGAGTAGTATGGAGGGAGCTCGTAGACATGCGGAGGAGGCCAGTCGAACGGGTTGACTGGTCAGTTTGTTCAGAATCGTCCATGTCTGAACCTATATGTGTAGACAATAGATCGGTTATTATGGACATCATCTATTTAGATAAGGCAAAAACTTTGAACAAGATTGTACTAGAGAATCATAGAAACGTTACCACTTCGGTCGCTTTCGAGGAGGTTGTGAACAAGAAAATAAAAGAAAAGAAAGGAAATGAATGGTGTTAGAGGAAAAGTGTAGATAGTTACGGGTGGGTAGGGTAAAAAGGAAGAGGAAAGGTTTTGTATTTTTCCATATAATCGAAATTACCATTTTTCCATTTTTCTCTTTCTATTTAATTGGAGCTGATATTTTCGAATAATCTCTTTATTTTAACATTTTTTCGAATAAATTTCCTGTCCACGGTCACACGTCTGGGTTATTTGCAGGTAGTGGAGTAGAGGGTAAAAACGTCCAAAATAAATAGAAAATGGTAGTTGGGCTAAGACCCAGAGGAAAATGGTATTTTGAAAAACATTTTTTCAGAAGATGGTATGCCAGCTAAAATTCCCAAAAATAAAGCATGCATCTTTTTTTTCGTTTGAATGTTGTGTTACTTTATTGGGGCATTTTGGTCATTTTCTGTCAAAACAGTTAAAAAACTTGGCTATGCTTATATTGCTACTTTTTGTATATAAAAAACTTAGAAAGTGACTCTTTCGGTAAATCACAAGAGATAATAGCATAGTAAATCACTTTTCAAAAAGTATTAACGAAGGAAGGAACTTCTTCTTTTCCCTATTATATAGAGAAAACTAGTCGGTTGCCCGCGCTACGCGCGGGAGTTTATTATGTTGTTTATGAGTAATTAGTTCGTATTTTATTTTCTATTTATTTTTTCACTATACCATACTTTACTTTTTAAAACTTAAATTGTGTTTGTATAGAAAAACTATTGAGTTTTAGCTTCATTAGTTGTTGAGAAATTAAGTGAGTTTTAGCTATTAGGGTTTTTACCAAATATAGATCTAGATGTTAATATTTTGGGCCCTTTTATATGTTGGCATGAAATTTGAACATGATTTGTGGGTTTCGGGCGTATTGTTATATTTTTAATTGTTTACATTATCTCTTTATATATTGTCATAATTTATTATTTTTTGTTTTACGTTTTTTTTTTTTGGATTTGTCGTACTTTATATCTCGTAATGATCATTTATATACTATTATATATATTTTTCTGATTTTATGTTTTATATATTTTTTGTTTTTTCATATGGAACAATTTTTAAATTTAACATATTAGTATAATTTACTTTATATTTAGTTTGTTTCATTTAATAATATTCTCTTTTTTTATTTTAATTTTCAATTTTATGAAATATAGTTATTTTTTTTTTTGTTTATTAGTTTAACATATGTGTTGTATTGGAAAAAATAGTTAAATTCATATTGGAAACTTTTAAAGAAATATTATTTTTATTTTTACCTTTTTATATGTTTATAAAAAATGAGAATTCATGTTTCGGTCCGACCTATCTCATTTATGTTAGAAAATGTTTTGAGACATAAATTAAACAGATTTATATTCTCAAAATTTCTTACTTTTTGCTCTATTCCCGTTAAATCCCATTATATTTAGGTTTACATTGTGTAAATATAATCATATATATATATTAAACATTCACTAAAAACTATAATCTATTATTTATATATTTGTTAGTATAATCGATAATTAGTAAGTTTTTTAACTTTTAATCAAATATTTTTTTTAGTTTTATAATGTATAATATAAAAAAGACCTTTCATATTCATTTTTGAAAAACTTATTTACATAGGTTTAAATATTAAAATTAAATGATAAAATGGTATAATTAATTTTAAAAATTAAATAATAAAATGAGGTGGATGATGATGTGGCTTAAGGAGAAGAGAGAAAAAGTTAACTTTATATATATAGATAATGTGCCATTCTTTTTCATATCTTTCTCTCATTCTTATTAGTGTAGTTGTTGTTTTCTTTTTGAATTGTTTTTTATAAATCACATTTTTTATTTTCACATTGCGAGAATAATAAAAGAAGAGTTTGTTGTTCACTTTGTTTTTAAGTTTTTCCACGAGGATATGTCCATATAATACTTCCCAAAACGGAATGAATTCTTCATAATGGAACTTTTTGTAAGGGATGCTTGATAATGGTTGATGCTTAATGGACATCAATATTTACTAAATGAACACGACGTTTTAACCTATGTACAACTACAAATGGACATTATTAAATATAATATTTTTACCTAAAGTATATCAAAATGCATCTTAAAATGTAGAGAACAAAATATCATAACATATTTTTCAAAAATATATATAATTTTTTTATCTTAAATTAGTTAAAATGACAATAAAATGTAATGTTAAAAAATAGAATAAGAGAGAAGGCAGGGGAGAAAAAAAAATTGAATGGCTATTTCAACTTAGTAACCAACCGTATAATTTTTAGGCGTTAGTCGGGGTGCCGAGGTGGACCTAGCGCCTGGCAAGAAAATCGGGGATTAAACGAGGATTAATCGGGGACTACTTTTAGGGTTATTTTATTAAATAAATAAAAATAATAAATATATGGTGTTAATTATATGCATAGTTCGACTTCTGGTAATGAAAAAACACAGTATAACATACAAAACTATAATATTGGTAACAAAAATGTAGTAAATATATATCAAAAACATAATTTTAAAGCCAAATTTATCTTTTTATTAAAATTTTGAACATAAATTATTGTAAATAGAAGCAGGGATTAGTCATTAGTCGAAGCGGATAGGGTGGGCCTAGCAATTACACGGGGAGTAACCGGACCTAGGCGGGGATTTTTTAAACAGAGGAGCCCCTTGTTGGAAAGCATCATATTGGAAATCATCATATTGGAAATCATCATCACTAATGTCTTGTCTCTCTCCTTCATGCAAGCCATTTGTAAAAGCTAGTTTATTTATTCTCTTTCTATATAATTGTTTCTATGTTGTAAATTCAGATTCAAGGGAAATGATATACAGTATTTCTCTATTCCTATTCTTCTATTCTCTTTATTCTCCTTTACAAAACCTTATAAGTTCTTATAAATCCTTAATAGGATTTATCACGTGGTACACCACAGGTCCATAATTTTAATATATTTGTTTGATTTATCATTTTCGTTGTTGGTTTGTATAATTTAGTTTTATACTTGTTTATATAATTTTAATTTTATATAATTTTATGAATTTGTATAATAAGCAGACTCGTAGATATATGTAGTCAATCCGCTATACACTTCCCACCAATAAAAACATGCGGTACACCGCGGGACGATTTGTTGTAAATCAAAATTTATATTTTAACTTAACCCGTAAAACAATTTTAGTATAGACAACCCGTAAGAAACATATAATCATATTTATATAAACTCAAAACCGTTCAATCATATTTATTTATAATATTATTATATTTTAAATATTTTTAGAGTTAAAATATTAATAATATTTTAATTTTTTGTAGAGTTTAAATATTTTTAACATTTTAAATATTCTATAAAACTTTAAAATTTTAATTTGGATACATGAGAAATTTTAAGTTCATGTTCATTTATAGTTGTGAACATATTAGTACTATTTATAATGGTTGTGAACTATTATCTAAATTTGGTTTACCTTATAGACGTTGTACATATATTTTTTCCTTTATAGTTTGAGTTATATACGTCCGTTTTCAAAAATTTAAATTACAAAATGTGTGATTTTTTTTATTATAAATATATTTTATGTATAATATAAATTAAAAAAAAAAAGATTACATAAATATATTGGAGAGAGATTCGATTTATTAGAGAAAGACATATTAGGAAATCTTTTTGATGTAATAAATATTTGTTTCCAATTTTAGGATTTGCTTGTGATTTAATTACAAAATTTACTTTTAAGTTTTGTTATTTATTCAATTGGCAAGGATTTGATTATGAAAATATTATAAAATAAAAGGTTATAAACCTAAATAGATTTTAGTACCAAATGTACTTCAAAAATGTATATATAGATAAGTCCTTATAAATCCTTCTATAATCTACATTGTATCAGAGCTCTAAGATCTTATTCTCTTTGTCTATTCTTAATATATTTTTTTCTTTGGCTATGGAATACTCAAAACAGTTATATGTAAAGGAGATAATTATATTTTGTGGTCTAGGACTACCAAAACTGCTCTTTGCAGTCGTGGTCTGTGATATCATATTTTAAGCGGTGATTGTTGGTATTCCAGAATATGAAGGAGAAAAGGGTGAAGATAATCCTTTTGGCACTTCTGAAGCTACCAGCCTTGACGACACCAAATGGTTTCAGGAAGACCAAATGGTTCTCGCCATTCTCCAAAGCTCTCTTGAGCAGTCTATCCTGATTGCCTATTCCTATTGTGAGACAACAAAAGAATTGTGGGATACCCTAAAAGGTATTTATGGCAATGTTTCAAATCTCTCTCAAGCGGACACTCCATTCAACCAACATTTTGGAGAGTTCGGATCTCTTTGGGCTGAATTGGAGACTCTTCGCCCTCCAACAACAAATCGGGAGATGATTAATGAAAGACGTGAACAAGATCAAGTTTTTGGTCTCCTTCTTACTGTCAACTCTTCCTTCAATGGTCTCATCCATCATCTCCTCATATCGGACAAGCTACCAAACTTGAATGAGGTTTGTATGCAATTCAAAAGGAGGATGGATCCACTAGCTTTTTTAGCCAGAAAAGTGATCTTGCTATAGTTAACAAAGGTGCTTACAAAAAGGGTGATTACAACAAGTTCTTGTGTGATCACTACAAAAGAAAGGGTCACACCAAAGATAAATGTTGGATGCTAAAATGAATGACTCCAGGAAGGCAATGTCTGCTTCTGCTGTAGATGACGACATGGTTAGAAAATCTGACCTTGATGCCCTGATCAAAAGCATTGCTTCTCTAAAAGAATCTGGTAATGCTTTACTTACTCTTAAACCTCATAAACCAATTATTGTTGGTTTATGGTGCTTCTCATCATATGATCAGTGATGTTAGCCTTATTGATAATGTTAAGCCTGCAACTGCAAATGTTATCATTACTAATGGTCATGGTATTCCTGTTAAAGGAACATGAAATCTAAAATTGTTTAACAAAGATTCTCAAGCTTTATATTCCTGAATTTACACCAAACCTTTTGTCTGTAAAAAAGGAAACAAACAATCTAATTTGTTTTGCTATTTTCAGCCCTAATGAGATTTGATTTCAGGATATTAAGACCGGAAACACTATTGGAGAAGGATCAACAAAGAATGGTCTCTATGTTATTGAAGATCTTAACCCTATTTCTGTTTTTGCTAATAATTTTGTTTGGCATACTAGACTTGGTCATCTTCATACTAAGGCTCTTAAGATGTTACTTCCTAATATTTCTTTTGATCATGAGAAGTGTGAGGTTTGTATTTTAGGAAAGCATTGTAAGAATGTTTTTCCAAAATTCTAATACTGCTTATCAAAATTGTTTTGAACTTGTTCATTATGATGTTTGGTCTGCTCCTTGTGCTTCAAGAGATAACAATAAATATTTTGTTACTTTTATATATTGATGAAAAATCTAAATATACGTAGCTAACCCTTTTACCTTCACAAGGCCGTGTTTGTGAAGCTTTTTTTAGACTTTCACAGTTATGTTTCCACTCAATTCAATGCCAAGATAAAAAGATTAAGGACTGATAATGGTGAAGAATAAACTAGCAATGAATTCAAGGCCTTCACGTCTAAGCATGGGATTGTTCATCAAACAACATGTCCTTATACCTCTCAACAAAATGGTGTCTCTGACCGTAAAAATCGTCACCTTATGGAAGTAGCAGGAACCATGATGTCTTATATGAACGTTCCAAAACACTATTGGGGTGATGCAGTCGTGACAGCATGTTATCTCATTAATAGACTCCCCACTAAATGTCTCAATGACATTTCTCCATGTGAGGTACTGAATAAAACTAAACCATCTGTTGATTTTGTAAGAATTTTTGGTTGTGTTTGTTATGTGTATGTTCCATATGATCAAAGAAACAAGCTCCAACCAAAAAGCATCAAATGCATGTTTATCGTATATTCTTCTACTCAAAAAGGGTATAACTGCTACCACCTAGGAACAAGAAGGACATATGTTTCTCGTGATGTGAATTTGATGAAGAAAAGTGCTTCTTTGCAGAAAAAGATTGGAACAAATTGAAGGACTTGACAAAATTCAGAAACTGATCGTGCTCAAAGCCTCAAGTTTCTCTTGGAAACCCTCAATTCTTTAAACAACAATAAGGAAGGAGATATACAAATTCAACAGACTTCTGAAATTCTGCAAACGACTTCTGAAATTCTGAAAACGACTTCTGAAAGCCTGCAGCAGCTTTCTGAAAACCTGCAGCCGACTTCTGCAAACCCGCAGCAGACTACTAAAAACCGCCAACAGACTTCTGAAAACCAGAATAGCCTTCTAAAAACCTACAACAGATTTCTGAAAACCTGCTGCAGACTCCATGTCCTCATGATGTCTCTTCTACAAATCCTACAACTTCAACTGAGGCTCAAACAACCAACGTTGATTCTGATGCTCACAATCCTGAAATAGCCATTCATAAAGACGATTCTCCTTTGCCTCTCCGAAGAAGTACTCGACTAAGGACTGACCCTGCTCTTTTGCTGAAAAAACTGTTTTGTTATAATTCTTCTAGTGCTCATCCTATTCAAGGTTTTTGTTCTTTAGCTAACTTTCCTAATGATCATCAAGTTTTTCTTCGCAAAATTGACCAGGAAACTATACCAAACACGTAGGAAGAAGCAAATGATAGTAAAGTGTGGTTAAATTCTGTTGATGAAGAACATGGAGCCATGACAAAGAACCACACATGGGATGTGGTGGATCTTCCTCAAGGAAAGAAAACAGTTGGATCCAAATGGATTTTCTCAATCAAATACCATAATAATGGTAAAATAGAAACACACAAACCTCGCTTAGTGGGTAAAGGCTTTACTCAAACATACGGAGAAGACTATAAAGACGCTTTTTTAACATGGATCCATGTTGCCAAACTCCATGTTAAAAAAAGCGTTTCTTCAAGGAGAAGTCTATATGTTGCCACCTCCAGGTATTGACATTGAAGAAGGCAAAGTCTTAAAATTGAAGAAAGCTATGTATGGTCTTAAGCAATCGCACGTGCTTGGTATCACAAACTAAGTAAGACGTTCTTGGTAGTGGATTTTCAAAGTCCCTAGCCGATCATTCGCTTTTCACAATTAAGGGGGAAACATGTATTGTGGTTGTGCTCATCTATGTTGATGATATTATTATCTCAGGTAATGATAAAGAAGGTATTCAAAATACCTTCTTAAGTCCTCATTTGATATCAAAGACTTAGGTGAACTAAAGTACTTTCTTGGCATAAAAGTATGCCGTTTTAAGGAAGGATTATTTCTATCTCAAAGAAAGTACACACTTGATCTTCTTAGTGATACAGGAAAGCTTGGAGCCAAACCGGTGAAGACTCCTATTGAAGAAAAATACAAAGACTCTCGTAAGGGGGAACCTGAGGGGAACCTTATGACAACATTGGACAATACCATAGAATTGTGGTAAGCTCATTTATCTCACAATTACTCGTCTTGATTTGTGTTTTGCTGTGAATCAGGTTAGCCAACATATGAAAGCTCCTACCATCTACCACTGGAACATGGTAGAAAGAATCCTCAGTTACTTGAAAGGATCTCCAAGCAAAGGCGTTTGGATGCAAAAGAATGGCCACACTAAGATTGTTGGCTATTGTGACTCGGATTATGCTGGAGACAAGTCTGATAGGAAAGCAACTGGAAGCTACTGCATGTTTGTTGGTGGTAACTTGGTCACTTGGAAAAGCAAGAAGCATAAGGTGGTATCCAGGTCAAATGCTGAATTTGAGTATCGTTCCATGGCTGATACTACAGATGAGTTGGTTTGGCTTAAGGCGTTGCTAGTGGATCTCAGTGTGAAGATATCTAAACCTATTATCATGCATTGCGACAATCAGGCGGCTATTCACATTGCTTCTAATTATGTGTTTCATGAGCGTACCAAACACATAGAAGTGGACTGTCTCCATATTCGTGAGAAGATTGAACTTGGGATCATCTCTCCCGTCTACACTCAAAGTTCGGATCAACATGCAGATATCTTCACCAAGGTAGCAAATTCAAGGGTGTGCAAATTCATTCTAAGTAAGCTTGGCTTAGTTGATATTCACAAACCTAAAATGTGATTGTTGTGCTCTTTTCCCTTATCCATGGTTTTTCCCATTGGGTTTTCCTAGTAAGGTTTTTAACAAGGCAACTCCATTCTAGGCATGATCTCCTTATGCCAAGCTTGAGGGGGAATGTTGGAAAGCATCATATTGGAAATCATCATCATTAATGTCTTGTCTCTCTCCTTCATGCAAGCCATTTATAACAGCTAGTTTATTTATTATTCTTTCTATATATTTGTTTCTATGTTGTAAATTCAGATTCAAGGGAAATGATATACAGTTTCTCTCTATTCTCTATTCTTCTATTCTCTTTATTATCCTTTACAAAACCTAATAAGTCCTTATAAATGCTTCTAAAATCTACACCCCTTGACTCAGTTCTTCGAATAGCTGATGGACCAACTCTTGAATGGTGTCCTCCAATAGGATCATGTACCTGGATTGGTGACTATGATTCTGGAGCCTCACATGTGAATTCATATGATGGTTGTGAATCATCATAAATGTTCACATGATATGTTTCTTCATTCTGTTGGGTTTCCGGAAATTCATTTGATTCCCAACCATCGCCATTATCACGATCAGGTGAAGAATCTATCTTATTATTTTTGCAACCCTTTTTTTATCACCCTTTTAAAAAATCAATTTCCACTAATTACCCTTACTACAAATCATTTTTAAAAAGCTCATTAAGGTTATTTGTGTAATATTAATTAACGGGTCGGTTTTTCATTTCAATTTTTGACTCGATTGCAAATGATGGATCTTAGTCTTTTATTTAAGAAAAATCGAAGTTGTCATTATTGTAGTAAACATAATAAATACGAATTAATATGCTATCAAAGTTTCAAAAAAACTAGCCACATTAACTACTAATCAAATTTTAAATCCTAAAAATAAGGGAACTAATTATATCGGTTCCAAGCTATAAATCCGTTTTTGGTAATCAAACAATCAGTTCCATATTATTATTATTATTCCCTGAAAATATAAACAGTAATCATATTAATCATATTACGTATATGTAAAGGTTCATATGATTTAATAAAATTTTATGTTTTTAATTATTATAACTATAATATTTTAACTAATAAATTTAAACTGAATTAAAATTTTAAGATATTATAAATATTTAAACATATATAAAGTTTAACTTATCATATAACGGGGTTATATAGTAGGACGTGTTATTACTTTTTTTGGAGAGTCACCTAACGGGTTATAACAATAAATATAAAATAATATAGAAATATGGATAAATAGTCATTTTATTATTTTATTAACATGATCAATATTTAAAGAAAGAATAACTTAAGTATTCTTATTTTTCACTAAGCCATTTCTCAAACATTAAAATTGAAAATTTACTATAATTTTGTAAATCACTCTTTTTGCATTTTAGTATAAATCTTGATTCATTCCCATTACTCTTCTATATCTAAAATTAGTCATACTTCCTATTTGACAATATATTAAAAATATTAAAATTTCATACAAGATGACAAATTTTACTGTAACATCTATATTAAAAACAAGAAATTCACCATAGTATAAATTTGGTAAATAAAAACAACATATATATAACACCGTTAAAATATAATTATTAAATGTATTAAAATATAATGAATATTTAAATTATAAAGGTTAGAAATATCATAAAACGGGGATATATTACAGAATATGATATAAGGTATGATGATTTACTCATTATTCCCACGAATACTGGTTAAATATTTATTATTCTGCTAACACCATCAATATTAGAATATTAGACTTATCTAATAAGTTCATTAAATTAATTGAAAGAACCATCCCATTTTTTTCTTTTAAACATGCAAACCGTATTAACCCAATTAATTCAAACCAGCCATAATAATTTAAATCAATTAAACCAAGCAATCTCATTAAAGTAAACCAAGAATATTAACCAGCGGAAAACTTAACCAAAAATCCAATAAAACAATTCCATTAAACCAACAAGTTCAACCAAACATTATTCCAAAACATGATCATCCTAACATGTTTCTAAATTTCATTCTAACACCCTAACAAATCCAACAATAATCTAAAACACCAATGAGAGCTTAGATCATCCACCTCTCCTCGCCATGATTCCACGTATCACACTTTGCTTTTACCTGCATCAAAGAAAGATATGCATAAGTATTTCATAAATACTTAGTTAGGGCGATCCTCCCATCTACGAGCTATACACACAAGCAATGAGATAACACCATCCAGTAAGCTAAACATCTAATAACACATTCAATTCACCTACAAATCATCACAAAACAAGTTACTAAGAAACCAGACTGAGTCTTAGAATTAAACATGTGATCGGCCGTCCAGTGCTTGGCTCTCCTGTCTCCACGGTCGAGTACCCCTGTGATCCCTCGATCTGTGCCACTGGCGGTGCTCCCAGCTTAGCCAAAAACTGCCCTCCCAGCTGCAATACTGGCTGCACCTACTGCTGCACCACTGACTGCGTCACCGGCTGCACCGCTGCTACCGCCATCTACTGTAACTTAGGACACCTCGTCTTGATGTGTCCCGTCTCTCTACAGTGATAACAGACACGGGTATCTACCCACGATTCGCCCTTCTTCGGGCAGCTCGCCACCCTGTGATCCGTGCTCCCACACCTGAAGCACCCCCGATCACCCTGACTCACTCTGGAAGTGTCATCCAACTTCCTCTTCTGTCCCTGAGCAGGTTTGCCACCTCTGCTCAGAACCGACTACGGCTGGCTCTTCTTCGGCTGCACCAACGGAATAGAAATCACCCCTTGACTCCTCAACTTGTCCTCGATCCCTGCCGCCACCTCAACCAGCTCCACACACGATGCATAGGCCCGCACCTTGCACCGCACCCTCATGTCAGAACTGAGACCCTTCATGAAACGACGCACCTGCATCTGCTCAGGATCTTCCGCACACCCTGAGTACACCAGGAGTCGGCTGAACTCCGATTCGTACTCCCGCACCGACCGCTCGCCCTAAGTCAACGCCAAGAACTGCGACTCCATCCGGTCAAGTGCCTCCGCTGGGAAATACTTGGCATTAAACTCTGCCAAGAAATCTCCCCAAACCGCCAATCCCTGCCCCCTCTTAGCCAGCACACTCCGCCACCACAAATGTGCAGCACCGGCCAAGTAGTGGGCCGCTAAGTCTACCCGATACGCCTCCGTGCACCTCATCGACTGGAAATACCGCTCCAATCGCACTCGTTACTCATCCGCTACAGCCGGGTCGGAACCTCCGAATAACAAAGACATCCCGAACCGCTGCAGCTGCTCCAACATACACAGGTAGTACGGCTGCTCGACCACCGCACCTACCCCTTCAAGCTGTACAACCCCAACAACAGGATGCACACCAGACCCAACAGGATGCACCTCAGACCCAACAAGACCCTGCAACTCAGGCCCAACAGGAGCCTACACTGGTGGTACCGCACCCGGTAACCGCTCCAAGAGCTGCGTCAGCAAATCCGCAAGCCGATTATTCTGACCCTGGGCTCCACCTGTTGGAACACCCCCAACCGGGTTTCCAACAACACTAGTACCGTTCCCGGACGAACTGGCTCCCACAGCACTCACACTCTCACCACCCACGGGCCCCTCCTGATGCGACTGGGACTCACTAACAAAATCGGGCGTAGCACTCCGGCCCACACTCGTGTCGCTACCTGAGGCAACACCACGCCCCCTACTGCGACCACGACCACGACAGACAGCTCCACCTCTAACCATCTGCAACACAACAGAAGGCTAAGAACACCAAACAAATCACCAAACCACACAACTTACCGTGGAATCTCATTAAAGGCTCGAGAGGATGATCTAGGTCTCCATGTTCACACAATTGATTAAACACACAATCAATCAGCATGCAATCCACATCATCATTCCTCATCAATGAAATTCACACATCACATCACAATTTTTAACAATTAAATATCGTTCTAGAACCGTAAATGCTCTGATACCAAATTGAAAGAACCCATCCCATTTTTTTTCTTTTAAACATGCAAACCGGATTAACCCAATTAATTCAAACCAGCTCAACCGGCCATAATAATTTAAATCGATTAAACCAAACAATCTCATTAAAGTAAACCAAGAATATTAACCAGCGGAAGACTTAACCAAAAATCCAATAAAACAATTCCATAAACCAACAAGTTCAACCAAACATTATTCCAAAACATGATCATCCTAACATGTTTCTAAATTCCATTCTAACACCCCAACAAATCCAACAATAATCTAAAACACCAATGAGCGCCTAGATCATCTTCCTCTACTCGCCATGATTCCACGGATCACACTTTGCTTTTACATGCATCAAAGAAAGAGATGCATAAGTATTTCATAAATACTTAGTGAGGGTGATCCTCCCATCTACGAGCTATACACACAAGCAATGAGATAACACCCACATATATAACAAAAGCAAACCATCCAGCAAGCTAAACATCCAATAACACATCCAATTTACCTACAAATCATCACAAAACAAGTCACTCGATCCCAATCGCTTATATAAGCTCATGGTCACGCACTCACCTTAACAAGGTGATTTGAATTAAAGAAAACCAGGAAAGACTCTCCTCACGACTGCAACAGCCAAACAACGCCCTACAATAAACCAAACAAACAAAAATCTCTAAGAACCAAAAGGACAGAAACAACAGAAAAACTACAGCCGTAGAAATGAAGCCCTAAAACATAAACCAACTGTTAACTTCTTAATCCCTACGGTGAAAAGCAAGATCCAGACGTGAAAAAGCTGCCCACAAAAATTGGTGCGGATCAGAGAATCGATGAAATCACGATCGCACTTACAAACTCCGCTGATCCCAGTTTGCAACAGAGAAAACGCGTCTCACCAAACTGCATATAACTCACTGAGTATTAATCTGAATTAACTTCAGTAAAAAGTAGAATCAACATACACGCCTTAAGAACTAACCTACCAAAATTCATTATCTTTCGATAATATTTGATACGTCGTAACTCTATTCTACCAGTACGTGACGAATCTGCTTCTCTTGCATTAAACACCAAAGCAAAGCTAACCCTCTCCTTCTCACAAGTGAACTTCTCCTTCTCCTTTTCTCAACTCAACTCTCAGAAACAACAGCGACAAAACAAAAGAGAGAATGAAGCATTCTTTATAAAACTAGGGTTTTTGGTTTAATTTTGATTAAACCAGGGTTTACCTAAACCGACATAAATTAAACCTTCTTTAATTCAATTAAACAAATCGACCAGTTTAGGAAATCCACCGGAATTAAACCGACTCCACCCTAATTCTTATACACATTCAAGTCTTCTATTAATTTCCAGAATACGGGCGTTACATTAATGTTATGTAAAACATGTAATCTTGCCGTATAAGATATTTTACAAACAAAAATATAAAATTTTAAACACTATACAAAACAAACATTACTACAAACAAACAAATATAACTTAAAAAATTTAAATAATTAGTTATAAAATATTTATATGATTAATTTTCACGTATCATTTCGTTCCACGTGTCATGTATCACAAAACGCTGAGTATTAATTTTAGGTTCATTATATTAATATAGTATTACACATACAAAACTCTGGCTTTTTCAAATCCAACAAATATTAAATGCAATAAAAATACAAGTTTTACTGCAAATACACAAAAAAATATATAGCCTGCCTCAATTGTATTAAGAGTTAAAAAAAAAAGTCAATCTGTTTATAATAAAAATCATAAAAAAATATATAAAAACATAAAATAATCTCGTGGTCATGTACCACGGGATAAATTCTCATTTATAAATACAAAACCTGAAATATATATACCGCAAACGATACATTATTTCTGCTGAACTTCGAATAATATGCTAAACAAACTCTTATTAGAACAGGTTAAACTATAACCGATTAAAATTCTATATAAGTGAAACACGTTAAATGATTGACCCGTGGTACACCACGGGTAAAATCTAATCTATATTATAATTTTTGCATCCACTTTTTTGACTACCTTGGTTTCATTTTTTTTATCCCATGGATTACCCTTAATGTTTAACTAAACATATATTTCGATGAGATTAATGAAGGTTACATTTGTAACTAACCATATCGGGTCGGTTTAAAACATTCTATTTCAACCCGATTGCAAATTATGGATCATGCATCTATCCTAATAGTTGACTAACATATTGACTATCTTAAATGTTCGCTCGGACCTTAACGCATTGATTATTATTATTCAATTGTTAGAGTTATTGTTAGAATTATTGTTACGATAGATTGTTACAATGTTTTAGTAAACTGTATCAAATCTTTCTTATTTGACATATATATTTCCTAAATTTTAGCTGATCAATAACTACAAACAAAATCAATTACATTGTCACATTACCAGTACTTACCTTTCGAAAATACTAGAATATTCTTTAATGGGAAATTCCTTAACTAGGTGCTAAATAATTGATTTGATATCACACATAATTCATAATCACCAAAGAACTCTATAAATAACTTGTGAATAGAAGACCCAAAATGCACCAAATCGTATTGTCTTCTACAATGGTAATATATGTAGACTGTTATTTATGCTATACTATAAACTAAATTGGTAATATATGTAGACTGTTATTTATGCTATACTATAAACTAAATTCTTTTTTTCCGTGTAGATATGAGAGATGCTAATGCATGTGCTGAACAACAAGCCAACAAAGGTTTCACATTAAGAAGTTAAAAGTTATATAGTTTAATACTTAAATATTTATAATATAGACTTCTTTTCATTGTATAACTAGGATTTACCCCGTGATACACCATGGATCCATAATTTAATATATTTGTTTGGTTGATCATTTTTGTAGTTGATTGATATAGTCTAGTTTTATACGTGTTTATTTCATTTCATTTTACATAGTTTTATGAATTTGTATTATAAATAGATTCATAGATATATGTGGTTAACCCGCAGTACACCACAGAATAATTTTGTTGTAAAACAAATTATATTTTAACTTAACCCGTAAAAATATTTTATTATACACAACCCATAAGAAAAATATAATCCTATTTATGTAAACTCAAATACGTCCAATCATATTTATGTACAATATTATAATATTTTTAAAAAATTAGAGTTAAAATATTAATAATACTTTCAATTAAATGTTAGAATATTACGGCATTAGTAAGAGTTTCTATAATATTTTAAACCTTTCTAAGAAAGTAAAATTTATAATATTTTGAAACTTTTAAAAAAATTATTTTTCTTAAATATATAACCGGATTAAACAGAATAAATTTTTTAATTTGGATGCCTAAGAAACCAAATTTCATGCTCATTTGTAGTTGGAAACATATTAGTCATATTTATAATGGTTTTGAACTCTTATATAAACATTTTCCCTTTATCAATTGAGTTATATACGTCCGTTTTCAAAAATTTCAATTACAAAATGTGTGAAATTTTTTTGTATTTTTATTATAATTTTTTATATAATAATATAAATGGAATATAAATAAGATTATATAAATATATTGGAGAGAGATTCAAATTATTAGAGAGATATTTTAGGAAATTTTTTTGATGTAATAAATATTTATTTCCAATTTTGAGATTTGCTTGTGATTTAATTACAAAATTTACTTTAAATTTTGTTATTTATTCAAATGGCAAGGGTTTGATTATGCAAATATTACAAAATAAAGGTTATAACCTAAATTAGATTTTAGTACAAAATGTACTTCAAAAATGTTAAGATAGATAGTGAAGTAATCTATACTTTTCTGTATAGTGATGAGAAAAAGAGAGAGTGATTGTTGTGAACCTTACAAGTTAGCAACTTACCAACAAGGAGAGAATAACAATTCCAACGAAAAGAAGTTTCCTTGGTGTACCATGTGTTAAATCCTAGATATGGATTTAGAAGTTTTAAGCATATGGCATGTTTTATTGTTTGGTAGTTATTAAATAAAAAACTTTATTCATTATAATCTATACTAGACTTGGACCCGCACGTACGTGCAGGATTGATTTCAAAAACAAAATTTTTTATTAAATTTTGAAATATATTATGTATGTACGGGATTATGTTTGTAAACGTAAATTTTAGGAATGTTATTAACATTTATAATCTAAACCAGCACCAATTCAATATTTGATTTGTTTTAAAATTAGGTTAAACAAAAAGAACGATACGATTTGGTTTTATTAAAGACAGGTGTACCTTAAAAATAGTAAAAGATCTATAATTTCAATTTTTGGACATAAATCTTGTCCCGTGCGTCTTAATATGTCATGTTTTTCCATCTCATAAACATTTTAATTAATTACCCATTTGAGACTGTATATTTTAGTCAAACAGATAAGAAAATAGGTCAACGATTTAGACTTACACATAAATGTAGGATTGTATTTGTAGATATATTTATTCGCTATAGCATTTATAACATAAACTAATATTACTACCAATTTTTTTGCTTATAAGTGTAAAACCATATATTATTTTTGAGGTAAAACTAATTACGATTATGAACTACCTTTAACGGTGTTCTGTAATTGCATTCGTAATTTTAGTTTTTTCCTAAAAACATTTCATTCAATTCCGACGATATGTTTTACATTGCATTCGTAAAAACATTTCCGACGATATGTTTCTTCAATTGGCCAGTTATGATGACGTTCTTAATGGGAAACAAAACAAGAGTTATTTATTCGGTTAGTTATGTTTTTATTAGTTTGAAATTAAATTAAATGTTTAGTTAAAATCTATAAATATTTTTTCTTACTTTTCACATTACAGACTTTTTGGACCAAGTCGATGATTGTGGTGAGATTCAAGATATTCCTACTTCTACTAAGCGTACCAAGAAGATTGACTTTCACTTGAGAAACAACGAGTAAGCTTACAAATTTTCAAGTTTAAATTAGCAATTCATAAAAATACTTGGTAGGACATATTTCTATTATTTTCAAATATTAATTATTTGCTATACTAGGGGTACTCGGGTGTTATGTACACTATGGGAAAAATTTGCTGAATCACTAAGTCAAGCATGTCAAGAATCGACGGATGGTAATGTATTTTGTTTGATACGATTTGCCAAAGTCAATTTACGTGACATATGGTTTTACATCAAAATATATCTTGTATACAGACTAAAAGACTTTCGCAATTACAAGCATATATATTTATTCACTAATTCAGATGTTTGGAGTGTTTCTAATTCTTATGACTCATGACAATTGCTTACTAATATGGCCATACCTATGTTTATAGACATTAAGAAAATGTATGTTTCCGAAAAAGATTAATATTAGTAATTATCTACTCTATAAATGTTATAACTAATATCATTTTATTTTAATATTATGTAAACAGCCTTACCAGTGATGGTTCGGAATCGAAGGTCGTGGGTAACTTACAAACAACTGTCTTCTTTGGTCGTACTAAAAAAGAAGACATGGATGAGTATCCTATCATGACTATTGAGGAACTGCTGCAAGCAACTGAGGTGGTTTCATATTTTCGTTTAATTATTTTAAGAAGATGTTTTATCTTACAATCCATTCTACTCACATGTCCATTTACAAGATTTTAGGTAGGATCGTGTCGCACTCTTTGTACGGTTAAAGAAAATGATACCGACTATTCTTGGTTCTATTATGCATGTCAAAAATGCAACAAAAAACCATTAAGGAGGACGTCATTAAGCTGGAAGATGTTAAAACAAAACCCTATATCAAAATTCTGGTGTGAGGTCTGTAAAAATTACGCTAAAGGCGTAACTCCAAAGTGAGTTTTTTTGAAACAAAATCTTTTCATAATATGATGAAAGTTGAGTCATTTTATTTAGTATTGATATTGATATGTGTTGTCATTATCATATAATAAGGTTCTGGATTCACATTAATGTCATGGACCATACTGGTGAGACAAGAATTATGATCTTTGACAATTTTGCTGAAGAAATCGTTGGGACGGCTGCAACTGAAATCATACCTAAAGGGTCATTGGATCTAATATATTATGTATTAACATTATACTAAATAAAAATTTCATCAAAATACTTTACTAACTCAATGATTATATAGTTTGAAGATCTTACAAATTTGCCAGATCCGATCAAAGCTTTAGTTGGGAAATCATTTGTTTTCCTTCTATGCATCGAGCCCAAACATATTCATGGTTAATGTGACATTTATAGGGTTGCACAAGTTTCCGATGGGGAAATTTCATCAGTCCCTGAAATTTCAGGTTATTTTCTCTTATACATCGGAAACTTCATCAATCCCTGAAATTTCAGGTTATTTTCTCTTATACTTGAATAAATATGTATGTCTGCCTACACTGTTTCTATATATGTTCTATGTTTAACTTATGGATGTTTGACAGGGGAGGTTCAATTTAAAAGAAGATTGGCAAAAAGATGTAGTCTTTAGGCAGATGGGTGCTTTGTGGAGGGCTTCTAAATTTAAGCTTGTTACCAAAGTTAGAGCTACTAAAAGCAAGCTTGAACTACAGCAACTAAAGCCTAGCAACATCCAATGTGCATCTGCTTGGAACAGTTGGGTGAAGGAGAAGAATAGCCAAGCTTTTAAGGTTATTAGTAAATGTATATTGCTTATTAGTAATCTATTTTGGATATTAACTATGCTAAACTAACTTTTTCTGTCATTAGGAACAAAGTGAAAAATACAGGCAACTCAGGAAGGGTCCAATTCCTCACACTACCAGCCGCAAAGGAATGACTCAAATAGCTCATGATATGGTATGTATGCTATAGTGAATTGGTTATGTGCGAATTTTATATTGAATGATGTTATGATAATCATTTGCATGAACTTGTAGAAAAAAAAAGTTATGATCCAAGGAAAGTTACTAGAAGTAAGGTGTGGGTCGCAGGACATACACATTGGGATGGGAGACCAGTGAGGGAAGAATTTGCAGAAACAATTGTAAGAATCAATTTAAATCTTATAAATGTATGTTCTTCTGGTATTTTTAAAGTATTTTAAAAGTATTTTACTCTTTGATTTTAGGAAAAGATCAAGACAATTGATAGTGAAATGAGCTCCACATCCACATATAATGTAAGGGAAGATGTTGTGAGTCAAGTAATAGGAAAAGACAAACCAAAAAGGTGCTACTATTACCAAGTTGGCATCCCTACAGACTAGAGGCTCACATGTCCAAAAGCTTGAAGCTACCCAAACAGAATTACTTAGTAAGCTTAAAGATTTGCAGAACGTGGTTAGTGACTTAGTTGGTTATAAGGTAAATTTCCACACTTATTTTTGAACACTGTGAACTTTTATATTCAATTTGTCTGGAATTTATGTGTTGGTCTTGTTGTCTTTGCAGAGACAAAATGTTCATGTTTCCAAATCTGACTTAAGTGATGGTAGAAAAGGAGGAATTAGGTGCCAGCTATTGGATTGGTATTCAAGTGATGAGGTGGTTGTTGGTGAAGGAGAATTCTGCTCAAGTGAACCAACATATAAGATTGGTCGAATTCCATTAGGTCCTAATGCAGCTGCTGTAATTGTGAACTCTGCATCAAACCTTGAAGCATAAGTCTGGAGACCTACCCAATCCATTGTCTCACTTAGTCAAGCTATTGGAAGTAAAATCGCTTGGCCCTCTGACAAGATAATTTTGGACGATGAAGAAGAGTTAACCCAACCTCCTAACACTGTTGACTCAGAGGTATATTACAACTTCATTTTTCTTCCTCTATATACCTCCTAACCTTGCATTTTTCCAAGGTTGACACTGCAAAAGTGTGGAGACAAAATTTTGAAGTTGAATTCATAGCTGATGCAGTAGGAACCACAATGGCTTGGCCTGATGATAAGATGATATATATCTGAAACAATAGTACCTAGTGAAACATTTGAGGTTGATGTAGTACTTTGAATTTCTAATCTTTGTGTTTGTTATGTAAAACTTATGTTTATGTTTTGGTTGGTGATAATGAAGTATTTTTCATATGAGTAATCGATTAAATATAAATATAAATTAATATATATATTTAATATATAATACGTTGCGATGATTACATTTTTTATAAACGCTATAGATATAATTTAAATAACAAATTAAAACCGTTGTTAAAAAGGTAAATAATGACAAAAGAAACACGCTATGATAAATTATTTAATTGCTGACAAATAAGTGCTATTATATATTACTATACAATAGGATAGAGAAAAACCGCTATCTAAAGTGTCTGATCTATGATGATGGGCGCAGATCTAGCGCTTGTAAAAACGCTATACTATAGTAAGATAGCGTTATTCAGATGCTAAGAAAAACCTATATTCTTGTAGTGCTCTCTCTCTTTTGTTTTCAAGAAGCGACAAAAGCCAAAAGTAAGAAAGAAATGCTGCTTCCACGAGTTTAAAGTCGTGCCTAGGATTTCTCCAATCAATTCCAATTAAACCGACAGTTTAAAAGCTAAACCGTCTAACCCAATTTTGTTGGTGTCGATCGACACCCCACACTGGTGTCGATCGACACCACCAAAATTTCAGACACGGGTGTTACAGTCATAGGCCGCTCATTAATACTTTTCGAATTCAACATTTTATATACTACTACTCCATTTTAAAAAATGCAGTCATTATTTCTTCAACTATATGAAATAATATAAACTTATTAAATAACCAAATCACAATACAATATTTAAGATAACTAAATCAACAATTTATGCTTTTAAAATACACCCGCACATCGAGTCATCGTCTAGTAATAATTAAGAAAGCATAATGGAAAAATCAGGCTACAAATGGTTGCACAAAATTTAATAGGTTGGAAATATTAAGTTAAATAAAATTGGATTGAATATCATTCAACTCATTCATCTCCAGAATTGTGGATGAACAAGTTGAACATTTTTCCTTTGTAAATTGTTCAATTTTTCAAATTTTTAGGTTGAATGAACTAAATAACTTTTTCAACTTTTTCAACTCAAATGGTGAAATTTGACTGAATATTATTTTTCAACTTCTTCGACCTTTTAAATTGTGCAACCATTTGAAGTCTCAGATTTTTTTGTTTGTTACATAGACATGTAAATAACAATATTTTTATATATTTATTAAGTTACACATTTTTATTTATTTGGTAATTTTCCCTCTAGTTATACTAATGAATCAGAGTAAGGATAATTTTGTAATATCAGAAATATACTTATAAGCTATAAAACACTTAGGTAGTTGAAAAAAAAAACAAAAAAACACTTATCGTTCTTTCCCCAAACCTAAAATACCTTCACGCCGGTGAAACAAACCCTTCATCGTCGCTGCGAGTCAGCAAATCGCCGGTGATTACTTCCTCACAGTGCCGCAGGTAAAGCTTCTCAGTCTAATCAAGCTTTCGCAACTCAACTGTAGTTTCATTGAACAAAGCTCTCAAATCCCTCATACTCTTTTTTGTAGATCTCAAATGGCGATTTCCAAAGATCTCTATCCTTCTCAGGAAGATCTTCTTTACGAAGAAGAGATATTGAGGAATCCGTTTAGTTTGAAGCTATGGTGGAGGTACCTCATTGCGAAAGCTGAGTCGCCGTTCAAGAAACGTTTCGTTATCTACGAGAGAGCTTTGAAAGCTCTTCCTGGGAGTTATAAATTGTGGTATGCTTATCTTAGAGAACGGCTTGATATCGTTAGGAATTTACCAGTTACTCATCCTCAGTATGATTCTCTCAACAATACTTTTGAGAGAGCTTTAGTTACTATGCATAAGATGCCTAGGATTTGGGTTATGTATCTTCAGACTCTTACGGTTCAGAGATTGGTTACTCGGACTAGGAGAAATTTTGACCGTGCGCTTTGTGCTTTGCCGGTTACTCAACATGATAGGATTTGGGAACCGTATCTTGTGTTTGTGAGTCAGGATGGGATTCCTATTGAGACTTCACTTAGGGTTTATAGGAGGTATCTTATGTATGATCCTAGTCATATTGAGGAGTTTATTGAGTTTCTTGTGAAGTCAGAGCGTTGGCAAGAGTCTGCTGAGAGATTGGCTTCTGTGTTGAATGATGATAAGTTTTATTCTATTAAAGGGAAGACGAAGCATAAACTGTGGATGGAGTTGTGTGAGCTTCTTGTTCACCATGCCAATGTTATTTCGGGTCTTAATGTTGATGCTATTATCAGAGGTGGTATTAGGAAGTTTACAGATGAAGTGGGAATGCTGTGGACTTCTCTTGCGGATTATTATATCAGGAAGAATTTGCTGGAGAAAGCTAGGGATATCTATGAGGAGGGTATGATGAAAGTGGTTACTGTGAGAGATTTCAGTGTTATATTTGATGTTTACTCACGATTTGAGGAAAGTACTGTTGCGAAAAGGATGGAGATGATGAGTTCAAGTGATGAAGAAGATGAGAATGAAGAGAATGGTGTAGAGGACGATGATGAGGATGTCCGTCTCAATTTTAATCTGTCGGTTAAAGAGCTGCAGAGGAAGATACTGAATGGGTTTTGGTTGAATGATGATAATGATGTTGATCTGAGATTGGCTCGCTTGGAAGAACTGATGGAAAGAAGGCCTGCACTGGCAAACAGTGTGCTCCTTAGGCAAAATCCGCACAATGTTGAACAGTGGCATCGCAGAGTCAAATTATTTGAGGGAAACGCAGCAAAGCAGATTCTCACATACACAGAAGCAGTGAGGACTGTGGATCCTATGAAAGCTGTTGGGAAGCCTCACACATTGTGGGTTGCTTTTGCCAAGTTGTATGAAAACCATAAAGACCTGGTCAATACAAGAGTGATTTTTGACAAAGCAGTCCAGGTAAACTACAAAACCGTAGATCATCTAGCCAGTGTGTGGTGTGAGTGGGCTGAGATGGAGCTGAGACACAAGAATTTCAAAGGAGCATTAGAGCTGATGAGGCGTGCTACAGCTGTACCGACTGTAGAAGTCAGACGGAGAGTCGCTGCTGATGGCAATGAACCTGTCCAGATGAAGCTACATAGAGCGTTGCGGCTTTGGTCCTTTTATGTTGATTTAGAGGAAAGTCTGGGGACTTTAGAATCGACAAGAGCAGTCTATGAGAAAATATTGGATTTGAGAATAGCTACACCTCAGATTATATTGAATTATGCTTTCCTTCTTGAGGAAAATAAGTACTTTGAAGATGCGTTCAAGGTGTATGAAAGAGGTGTCAAGATATTCAAGTATCCTCATGTGAAAGACATATGGGTAACTTATCTTACAAAGTTTGTGAAAAGATACGGGAAGACAAAGCTGGAGCGGGCAAGAGAGCTGTTTGAGCATGCTGTTTCAATGGTAAGCTCATCTGTCCGTTTACCCATGCTGGTCAAATCGCTGTTTTTGTTTTTCCTGCCACAGATCTGATCAAATAAGCACCTAAGTTAACTGCTTTTAAATATATAGCTGCGTAGAGAACTTGTCTGTTGATGTTGTGATATTGTGTGTGATGTAACCTGTGATTTATCTTTCTTTCAGGCTCCATCTGATGTTGTCAGGACCTTATACCTTCAGTATGCTAAGCTAGAAGAGGATTATGGTTTGGCCAAGCGAGCCATGAAGGTTTATGAGGAAGCAACCAAAAAAGTTCCAGAAGTTCAGAAGCTTGAGATGTATGAGATATACATTTCCCGTGCAGCAGAGATATTTGGTGTTCCCAGAACAAGGGAGATATATGAGCAAGCAATTGAATCTGGGCTTCCACACAAGGATGTGAAGATCATGTGCATAAAATTTGCAGAGCTGGAGAGAAGCTTGGGAGAAATTGATCGTGCTCGTGCACTCTACAAGTATGCCTCTCAGTTTGCAGACCCAAGGTCCGACCCTGAGTTCTGGAACAAGTGGCATGAGTTCGAAGTCCAACACGGAAATGAGGATACCTACAGAGAAATGCTCCGTATCAAGCGAAGTGTTTCTGCAAGCTACAGTCAGGTTAGTATCAGTCTCCATTGTTTTCAGCTCTCAGAGAAGCAATTTTTTTTCGTCAATTCTGAGAATTCATTTACTAAGAGTTGGGAACTGATTATATTCGATTGTTTTGTTTCAGACTCATTTCATTCTACCAGAGAACATGATGCAAAAGGACAAGATGGTAGATGTGGATGAGGCAAAAGATGAGCTGAAGAAAGCAGGCTTACAAGAAGACGAGATGGCTGCTCTAGAGAGGCAGCTTTTGACTACAACAACTACGAACACAGATGCAATGAAGGATGGTGTAAGAAGACTTGGGTTTGTAAGCGCAGGAGTCATCTCACAGTCTGGCGAGAATGCGGGGAAACCAGTCACAGGGAACGGAGAAGACATCGAACTTCCCGATGAAAGTGATGATGAGTCTGATGGGGAAGACCAAGTAGAGATCGCTCAGAAAGAAGTCCCTGCTGCTGTTTTCGGAGGACTTGCCCGAAAGAGAGACGAAGACGTCGAAGAAAATGGTCAAGACGGTCCAGCCCAGAAACTAGGTGCTCTAGAGAGGATGAAGAGACAGAAGCTTACTCAGTGAACACATTAGTGTTGTGCTTGTGATTCTGGTTCTAAACTTAATTGTAAAATCCAGAAACAAGAACTTAGGGAGGAACTTTGTATTCTGTTTTGTCTTATTTCGACACTGTCTTGAATTTTGATTGTGCATTCTCAAATAGTTTTCTGCGAATCATTTCCTTTCACGTAAGAGAGTTTTATGGATTTAAAACACAAACTGATTATACTTTCATTGGAAGGCTATAATTTCGTTTTCTTCCAAAGTGAGTATTTCATCTAAAACTCATCATCACATAAAATTGTTGTAGCTACAAGGAAAAAGCAAACACTAAAGTCTCATCTTCATACATTCTCTTTTGAGCTTGAAGAAACCTCATTTTTTTTCTCCTCTTCTTTGTTACTCATTGCTACTGGCGATGAGTCAGTAACAGAGTCTTCAGGTTCCGTCTTAAGCTCAGACTCAAACTCTTTTGCAGCCTGCATGATGCCAAACACACACAATGCTTCAACAAAACAAGTAAACCGATAAAAGGAACACAAAAAACATATGACAAGAAACTATATATCGCAGACAACCAAATTAGCCATAACCAAATCAAAGCTCAGACTCAAAACTCTTTTGCTGCCTGCATTATACCAAACATGCACAATGCTTTATCAATGCAAGTAAACCGATAAAAGGAACACGAAAAACATACAACAAGAAGCTATATATATTCCAGACAATCATATTAGCCATAACCAAATGACAAGCAGCCCGTGCGATTGGGTTTTTGGAAAGAGATTAACCAAACATAACAACATGTATTCATCTATACTATACAACAAAGTTATCAATAAACTTACTGTTTAGAAGCAAATCAATGTTCTATATAGCAAAGTTACCTACTCAGTTTCCAATCTTTCTTAGTGTTCTTATCAATTCCACACAGAACTAAGCAGTTACTAAGACCTTCTTAAGACCTTCTAATCATGAACTCCAACAAGCTTTTTCACATAACTTGGCATAAGAAAACTCCAGAGCATATAACTCAATGTGTATAAGCAAATGAATGTTTCATTTCTTGATCTATACAAATATACAGTGCAAAGTTATAGCCACTAAATTTCCAATCTTTCTTAGTATTCTTATAATCTCCACACATATCTACACAAAACTAAGACCTTTTACATCAGTACCAACAACAAACAAGCTTTTCACATAACTTAGCACAAGAAATCTCCATAATTGCATAACTTTTTTGAGTCTTCTTATCAATTCCTCATAAATCCAGAGACAATAACTAAGCCCTTTACATCAATTTCAACAACAATCAACAAGAAAACTCCAGAATTGCATATAAAGTTCCCAATTTTTTTTCCAATTTCTATCAAACAAACCTATTGAAAGCTAATTCAGACACAACTCATACGAAACTAAGAACTTATAGTAGAAATTTCCCAAAAACACATAATTCAACAACAATCACTGAAATTGCATATAAAGTTCCAAACTTTTTTTATCAAACAAACCTGTTGAAAGCTTTTAACAGTTTTCCCAATACTTTTCCCAATCTCAGGAAGCTTCTTAGGTCCAAAAAGCAACGCAGCGACGCCAGCAATCACAGCGAGTTCAGGCACACCGAGACCAAACAGGGCATTACAAGTGAGTGGCTTTCTCGTCTGTTCCGGTCGGATTTTTGGTCGAATCGCTACCAAAGAACGGTAGTTTTGTCGGGTTGGTACTGTGAAGCAATTGGAGAAGAAGGAAGAGCGAGATGATGAGAGAGGTAGAGATACTGGTGGAGGAGAAGATAGAGTCGCAACAGATGTCGCCATTGCTGCTTACTTCTGGTTCTAATGTTATGTGTTTTATTTTTTCTTGGGTTTTATCCAAAATAAATCATGATTCTCATCTAAAATAAAATAATATATATTTTAGCTACTATAATATATACAAAAATTGTATTGAAAATCTTTTGTAAATAATTAAAATGAAAACCCATATCAAATTTTACTTAGGTTTTTTTTTTGGAACAAATAATGTTTAAATAGAATCAGTTTTTTTTATAAGAAAATTAAATACGAATATAAAAAAGAAAACTGATGTATTAAATCGATTCATTTTTGTTTTGAAAAAAAAAGTCCAAATATGAACAAAAAAAATCATAATTAAGCTTAACTTTCATTACTATCATTTGTAAACCTAAAAATGTGAACCAAAATTGAAAATCAGGATTGGAAAGCTTACTTCTACTAAGTTCCATAATGTTTTTTCATTTTAAAAACCTTTAAAAATACACCAAACCCAACCTAAAACCAAAATTGTACAAAAAAAACAGTCAAAATTCTGTAAAATCTACACCCTTAGTTAACTTACTTTTAGATTAAACTTGTAATTTTAATTTTATTAATGAAAATTATATTTTTGCATTGTTGCTACAATATCATTTCAGTAGATTTATACAAGTAAAATATATGAACCCGTCAACCATACTATTCTTTTTAACGTACCTTTAAGTAATTAAAAAAGGAGATCGGTTTTCAAATTTGGAATTAGGTTCACTATTATTTGATGCAAATCTACATCCTTACTAATTTTTTTTAGTCTCACAAATATATGCAAAAAATAGCATCAAATATTTTTTTTTCTTTTGAGATAATTTTCAGCCAAAAACTCTACACTCAAAGTGTTTTACGAGAGATACATGTTGCGGAATAAATACAAAGGTTTTAATAGGCATATGGGAATTTATACTTCATAGGCTTAGTTGACCGTTTAGTTAAAAATATGTCTCCGATGTTGTGATCATTTGCTACCTTTGTTCAAGACCCTTCTAACCCTAAAACTCCCCCTAAAGACTAAGTTATTGTTTTTAACAGTGAATAAAATAAATTTCAAGCTCCTCTCTTATAATTTGTATCGGCGCACGTGATGTTGTGTGTGTGATAAAGCTGACGTGTACAAACGGAGCTCTCTGCTCTTCTATGAAAATGAAGCTCACAATAAATGATCTCTTCGTTTCTCAACCATTATTTCACTACCCTTGCTCCTCCCTCGTCTGCACCGTCGCCATTTCCGTGGCTTTCATTTTCCGATCAAACTCACTAATGAGAAGAATAATTCTCTATCCATCATTGTTCTTTCTGATTCCGATCTTCCAACCCGAGCCGCTTTCTCTCGCCGTTCTATTTTTCTCTCACCGTTCCTCACTTCAACTGCTTCCTTGATTCTCAAATTGTTTGTCTCATTGGCCTCCGAGGAGAACTCGTCCGCTACAGTGAATTCGCATGAGGGATCAACAGCTCCTGCGACTGCCACCCCTCCATTTCTGTATTGAATAAGTTAGTCAAAATTGAATAACTTAGCTTTATAAATTTCAATTTATCGAATATAGCATATTAGCTTATCCTGTTAATATAAATATTATTTGTATAACAACTATTATATATGAGATTATTAAGATTTCTTTTTTTTTGAATAATCAAAGAGGTTCTGGGCCGAAGCCCATACATCCTCTAAGGCCCGAAACCAGAGCACGTTATATGGTTTCGTCCCAAGCGCTACTGGAACCGGCGACCTCTGAGCTTTTGCCAGAGATCTTTACCAATTGAGCTATTAGCACTTGGTGATTATTAAGATATTTAATATGTTATGCCAGAGGAAGAATCATCCGGTGGTCAGAGACAAAACTTCGGTTACTCCACCCGATAACCTGTAGATAGTAGATAATTGTTAAATGATCGAATATTCGAAATTTCAATTTATCGGATATTGAATAAGTTAGCATGCTAAAATTTTAATTTACAGAATATTGAATAACTTAACATACCAACTTAGCATGTTAATATAAATATTATTATCTGATAACAAGATTTTTGCTAATGGTATCAATCACCCAGTATAATTGTAGTATAAAGGGCTTTATTGATCCATAAGGACGCATGCAAGCAGTTTAGATGCACTCACTGATTAACAAGTTAAGCCAAGCAGAAAAAGTTTTAGACTACCAACTACTGAATTGAAAACAAGTAAGAACTAAGCAAGACACAACATTAGAACATAAATGAAACTACAAAAGCAAAAACATGCAATAAACTAGAAATGCATAAACATAAATTAAGCAAGGTAATCAATCAATTAAAGGGAGGTTCCGGGGATGAGATGGTGACTTCAGTGGAGACCTTTAAGTTCACTAGGTTTCTAAATCAATCAAACACTAACAGTGATGTTCCCTAGACAACAAGCTCATAAGCTAACCAGTTCAATCTCTTGACAAAGGCTATCAAACTCAAATCACTTCCTAATCTCAACTTCTGGTTGATGAAACATGAAATGAATAGACATTAAGAATCAACGCATTAATGTAAAATAACACTCTAGACAACTAATCTCTTGGGCTAGACATGAAATTCTCTGGCATTAGATTATCCGGCATTCCATCGAACACCTCTCAGGCGTGGAAGCCTGAAAGCTAATCACCACTTGATCAGAATGGGATTAGTGTTATATACACTAATCCAGAAGGAAATCTAAACATTTCTACCTATGGGCAACCAAGCTACCTAAAGTTCTCCACCTACATCTAGCTCATCCCCAAAACCTAATGAATCTACTCAGATTTGAGATTCATCATCAAGAACACAAACCTAGAAATCTCTAAATCATGCATAAGTAGATATATCTAAGAGAGATAAGCAAAATAATTCAATGAAGCAACACAAAATACTCAATAGATCAAAAGTTATGAAAGTTGCAAGATTCTGGAAATTCTAAAGCAAAATAAAGATAAACCCTAATACAACTCGATATATCAAGTCATTAGGCAAAGAGCCTTTTTATAGTGAGATTAGGTAGCGCTAAAACACTAACAGACAAAATAGAAAGTCGGTTTAAAGGTGCTCGATCGGTCTGCTCGGTCGAGCACTCGATCGGTCTGGTCGGATGGCTCGATCGGATGGGTGGTCGATTGCTGCTCTGGTTCACTTGGGCACTCGATCGTTTCCACTGCTCGGATCCTCATGCTCGATCTGATGCATCATCTACACTTGGTCGATTAAGCTTGTTTTGCTCCTTTTCCTTCTGGTAAACACCTGTTTATGCACAAAAACTACAATGCATGCAATGCAAGGCTTAGATACTATAAGTGAAGCAAAACAAGGTAAATATGTATAAATGATCAAAGAGTGAGACCTAAAATGACAAAAACAATGCATAAAACTAGTGTTAAAATGAGTAAAATTCAAACACATCATTATCCGTATAATAACTATCTTACCATGTGCATAAGAACCCTCCCCCTTCCAAATGTCAGCGCAATTAAGATATAGTCAGATATTTGCTCAGAGCAATTGTAGCTTCCTATAGCCAACCTATAGAGTTAGGGACTTGCTTGTAACTTTGCAAGCATTCAAGAGAGAAAACTAAATTTTTAATTATTGATCCTCTTTTTTTTTAACTTCTTTTATATTTTTAACTATTCGGCGACAAGGCTTGGCTCGACAACCTTATTAATTCGGCGTGAGTCATGACCCGTTGGCTCGGCAGACTCGTTGGTTCGGCAGACCTGCTACGACGATAAGATCGAGCTGGTTTACGGGCGAGAAGCTGGTTCGGCGGGAGAGTAATTGATTCGGCAGAGATTTTTGGTTCGTCGACGAGGGGTTGATTCGGCGAGTGGGTGTTGGCTCGCGCGAGGGAAGAGTTGGTTCGGCGAGGTGAGACGAGTTCTCAAGGAATTTGATTTTGGTTCGTGAGTTCGAAAAGGGAGACCCCAATTCGCCGACGTGACTTGATTTCGGCAGCTGGCTCGGCCGATTCGTTGGCTCGGCAGGTGGACGATGAGTGTGACATTGGTTCGGCCAGCGTCTCTGGTTCGAAAAGGAGCTGGTTTGACGAGAAGCTGGTTCGGCGAGGAGAGTGGCTTGCTATACGTTCACGTATCGTGTTTGGTTTGGTGGTCTAAACATACCTTGGGGACATCATCTTTACTCAAACGCGTCGTTAAAGGAATTTCAACAACAACACGAGGGATTGAAGCTTGTCGACGTTTTGCGGTTGAGACATTGCTGAGGTTTCAGGTGATATCGAAGACGAACCTTCCGGAGAATTGGATGAGTTTCTCGAAACGATGGTTCCCGTCTCAAGACACGACATTGGGAAGTCTATGAACCGTCTCATAAATTCAGAAGCTGTTGTGGATACTTCTGGAGAAGCTCCTCATCGATCAGTTCTTCTTAGACTTGGTGCTGCAAACAGATCTTTATTAGCGTTTGGGTCGCAAAATCTTCTTCCCCTGTTGACTATAGACCATCGTTGTGCACCCCGGACTCGTAGAGGTCTATGTTTGACGCATGTGACATTCCGGGTGACGTGGAGGTAAAGAAACCAAAATCTCACGAGCGACCATGGACTCCGCTGGATGGCTACATATGCGCATACCGAAGATGTGTTGTGGTTTCTGATTCACGAGTTTGTTACAAGTTATTGCACGAGACGTGGCATAGCCATGTCGCAGCTTACTATTGCTTCAACTCGTAATGCGGTGGTTTTGGTGATTTTGGAGGCCTCTTGCAACGTTATTGTTTATGTTGTCCTTTTCGAGGAGGCGACTATTATGGCAAGTTCTAAAGACAACCCGGGTTTGTGTAGCACGAATGTGGTATCTGTCCATAAGATTTGCGATAAAGTGAAGAGCAAGGTCGGCGATTGGCGTTGGATGTACTTCTATTTGAAAGTTGCCAAAGACTCGATTTGTCTCCTGGTAGATTTTGTGTGATTTGGGAATTATGAAGTGTTTTGACGAAGTGTTTTGATTTTCCCTTTCTGCTTGCAGTTCTGGTGAAGCGGTCTCGTAAGCGTTCGAAGAAGTTTTCTCCGAATCTCTGAAAGATCTTCGCGAAAGGAACTTAATCGTGGCCCGCCATTCTCTCTTATTTATCTTGCACTTTTTATACGTGTTTTGTAGGTTTGGCGGAGTGCCTCAAGATGGGTAGCTGTTAGATTCTGAGTTATGCTGATGAGTTCGGAGAGCATGATGGACCACGCAACAATCCTCAGATTAAGCTTGGGCTGAGGGAGTTGGCTGACGAGCCTCTTCTACGTCAATCCGTGGATTCCGACCTTGACGTTTATGTCGTCGAACCAATCGGTGACTCGCGTCAAGCCATATCAGCTGACATCAATGCTGCTCGCGCTAAAAAAAGAAAGTTTCAAGGTCGGCGAGTGGCAGTGTGCCTCCCTCATCCAGTCGTTTGCGAAAGAGGAGTTCTCGTGGGAGTCCGTTGAATGCTCCTCGGGGAGACGTTCGTGAGGTGCCTTTTCGAGAGGTTGCTGAAAGTGTCGATCATTCCTTCTCTTACAGTTACGGCGTTAGAGACCAAAAGCTTTGTACCAATAGAGTTGCATGTGCCTGTCTTACCAGCAAGATCCATGGGGATTTTCCTCAGCTTCCTCTCGTCGGGTCTCTTCTCGGGCAAAAACTCTACGAGGATCGGGCTTGTGAAAAATTCAAGATACGTGTTCGTACTTCGTATTGTTTTTGGTGATGGTATTATTCTTATCCTTGATTTTTTTTCCAGAACATAAGCAGGACGAATCACCTTGTTGGCTTTTATGAGGAGAAGTCGAGGACAGCAATGAGAGAGGTAGACTTGACTAAGGCCTCCCTGGAAGCCAGAAAGAGGTCTAACCAATGTCATTTGAGAAAGATTGGTTCGAAGAAGAGGAAGTCTGCGATGCTCTTGGAACACCTCAGAGAGACCAAGGGAACGCTTGCCTCCAAGACGGCCAAACGAAGGAGGACTCGTGAGCAGGCACGTCGTTGGTCTTCGAGCTCAAAAGGATCCTCTTCTAATTCTCAGTCAAGTGAAAGGAACCCAAGAGTGCCTACAAAGGCTTATTACTGAAGGCACTTCTCTGTTAGACAAGATGGGAAAGCTGGCAACAGATCGTGCTAAGTGGCAGTCCATTATTGATGGGATCGTAGTTTCTGGTATTCTCGAAGGCGATCTCGACTTCTTCCCAGGGTTTACTCCTGATCCTTCAAGGATGCCGCCGCGTGATGAGGGGCAAGGTGCGGAGGAAGCAGATGGTGCTGAAGGTGTAGAAGGCGGTCATGATTGAGGTTGTTGTTGTTTTTATCGTATTTTTCTTATTTCGGTATTGTAGTTTTTGTCCAACTTTTTAGCCTGTTGTGCCTTGTCAGATCAGTGTTGGTATTCGTGATCCTCTGTTGGATCTTATGGACTTAAACTTATGTTGTTGTTTCTTTGGTTGAATTTGATAAACGTTGAATTTCCAAAGTTTTGCTTGTTTGTTCTGTGTTGGCTATACTTGTCGTAGATTTTCTTGTGATGTTGTGATGCAACAGGTTATGTAGGGACGCCTCGGCTTAGTTTTGGGCGAGAGATCTTTAGCTGTTTTGCTTGGTTCTAGGATGTATTCTGCGGAACGAGACGTCCCTCGGCTTATCCTGTTACGTGCTCCTCAGAACGCTAAGCTGAAGGAGAAGACGAGGCGGACTCGTCGTATTGTTTGGATGCGACTCCGGTGTCTGGCTTATCCTGGTTGTTGCTTGATGTCGCCGAGAGCGTGCGAGCCGGGGCTGGTGTGCGAGACTAGGCTCAGCTTTATCTTTACCGAACTAAAGATGTGGATTATTTCACCACTGCATCTATGTGAAACGCGTTTGGTAATCGAGCTCCTGGCTAGGGAGACGATGTTTGAGCTTGTCGATCGATTGAGGTGGACACATCCGAAAGAGATCGTTGAGCATTGCTTGTTGAAGCGCTCTTCTTTTGTTTTTTGTTTAAGTTATAAATGTTCCTTGTTAAAGGCTGCCTACGTACCCTTGCGAAGGGATCAAGCTGTTCGTAGTTCATCGTTGTGGCGCGTAGCGTTTGAGGTTGCCGGAGTTCCACAATCGACGAACTGGCGTGCCATCCATTATTAGGAGTTCGTAAACTCCGGGTTTGACGACTTTAGAGATAAGGTAAGGTCCTTCCCAGTGTGCGCCAAGTTTGCCGACATTAAGTTTGGCCATGTTCTTAAAGACCTTGCGTTTAACTAAATCGCCTTTGTTGAAGTGACGGGACTTGACCTTCTTGTTTTAAAATTTTGCTGCAGCCTGTTGGTTATTCTAGATGCGGAGGAGTGCCTTATCTCTTTCTTCCTCGAGGCAATCGAGGCTGTCACGCAACATTGAGTTGTTCAGTGCGTGGTCGTGCACAAGCAATAAGCAGCAAAGTGTTGGCATTCCTACTTCGGCTGGCGCGAGTGCTTCCATGCCATATGCGAGTGAGAAAGGGGTTTGAAAAAGGCTTTTTGTGTGCTCTTTGAGTTCAATTCCCCAATGCGATGTAGCATAAGAGGTTATCGGTCGAAATGGATGTATTGTAAGCAATCAGGATATGGCAGCACTAATCAAGTCAAGCCAAGTAACTGAAGGGTTGGTTTAAAGAACTCTAATGCATAAAACTTAACTACAGAGACAATAATGAAAGCAGAAAGTAGAAGCAGATAATCAATTATATAAACAGGGGTCTATAGCACTTCCTAATTTCAACTTTCATTGATGAAACATACTATAAATAGGCATAAAGAACAAGCTCATTAATGTCAGTCTACTCCTTAACAACCAATCTCTTGGGTAAGCTAATAGATCTCTGGCATTAGTTGATCAGACATTACATTTGAATACTTTTTGAGTGCTGGAATGTCTAAGATCTAATCCTACATGGTTAATGCTAAGATTAGCATTAAGATCTCCTAATCCATAAGGTATCTACCTAAATCTATACTTAAGCATTGATCTGCTCAAATTTGCCCTGAGCTACTCTCTCAATTAAGAGATCACTGTAGTACTTAGGGATCGAATCCACAGAGACTCAAAGATTACAGAGTAAATATTCGGTATTAAAATTAAGCTAAGCAAGCAGGTTTTAAATCAAATAAAAACAGCAAATTAAAATAAAGATTGGTTTTTAAACAGTAATGAGGAAACACTAGGCATAGGGATATTCTCAGGAAATTCAGAATTGCAAATACATAATTGTCAGGATTTATAAAGCACCGTTCTTGAACTCAAATCACAAAAATATAATCAGTCAACTTTCGTTGCAAAGACTATCTATGTCTAGAACCCTAAATTCCAAATCTCTTTGCAAATTTATAAGTTTAAGACATGCATTTAATTCAGGTTTGATAAGTTCACAAAATCCCTAAACCAAATCTCTTTGCGAATAGGTATTTTGCTCATCTAGATTATTTTCAGGAAATCAATAACACTTTCGTGTCTACCAATTAACCTAAGATCAGATTCTAGGTTGCTTTCACTACTCTAGAACAAATTAACCACAATCTAGATGAAGAACTCTATTGATTCAATCCGAACAATCTAACAACCTAACAATTCATGAATTCCTTTGAAAACCCTAAACCTAACAAGAGATCTACTCAGACATGGTGAATGAAACAAACATCATGAATAAAATAGATATCATAAAAGAAAGTAATAGAAGAAATAAAGGAGTTCTGAATCTTTTCTGAAGGAGGTTTTGATTCTTCTCTCCTGACTCTCTACAAATCTCTCTCTCTCTCCAAAATAAAGCTTAAGTCTTAACAAAACCCTAAAAACTCCATATATATGTCTTAACCACGAACTGGGCTTAATTGCAAATAAGGAAAACTTCTGGGCCGAATCTGCAAATCTTCTGAACTTCAATTAAGCGAGAAATTCAATTGCCGTCAGATATTGGTGTCGATCGACACCGGAAGTTGTGACGCTCGACACTCACACCAAATATGCTTTCCTAATACATTCCTTCGACACATCTTCTCCAAATGCTCCAAAATGCTCCAAAAAGCTCCAATCCATGTCAAATAGTTCCTAATCCTGAAATGACTCAAAAAGACTCGAAAACACTAGAAAAGCTCTATAAATAAGACTTATATCATGACCAAAAACCCGTAAAACCATGATATATCAAGCATCCCTAGACACTAAGATTCCTCATCACGTAACCCATCCTCTAAACCCAGAAAACTACTCAGATCTGGAGTTCATCATGAAGAACATTAACCTAGAAATCATTGAATCTTGCATAACTAGATAGATAATGATCTAAGGAGCAAAATAATATAAAGAAGCAACTACAAATAATCAATAGATCAAAAGATATAAAGATTACAAGTGTTTGTAAATGTTTGGTGGCTACAGAGAAAAACCCTAATTAGAACTCCCTTTTTTGCTTAATGACCTCAGAGGTCTATTTATACTAAAGGCAGGAAGCCCTAAAACACAAAAAGACAAATTACAAAGTTGGTTTGAAGAGATCTCGGTCGGGTTTATGTCGGGCTCGTTCGGGTCCTCTCTCGGCTCGTCCGTGTCCAGCTTCCTCCTCTGAGTCCGGGTGTTTGATCGTGCTCGTTTAGTCGGGTTGGACACACTCGATCGGGTCCATACTTTGCAGTGTCCGAGTGTGCCTGTTTTTGCTCTAAAATTCAGATGATATAAAAATCCCTATGCTAAAGATCCTATATGCGAAATATAATGCAAAGAGACTAGAAATCCTAAGAAGTAGAGATCTAGATATGCAAATAATGCACAAAACATATGCTTAAGAGTATAAAAATATAGGGTTATCAACTCTCCCAAACTTATTCTTTGCTTGGCCTCAAGCAAATTCAAAGTAGGGAAAGAGGTTTGAAGGTGGGGACTCAGAACCAAAACTTGCTGCAAAAGAGTTTAACATCAATGTCCTAGTTCGTAATTCTACAATGCAATTCAAAGGCTGTACTATTAAGACTTTAGCCATTCCTATTTCAACATAAGATGTCATCAGCCACATAACCTAGACAAGCAATCAAGTCAGCCATCTTTTTTAACGTTCATTAAGTAGTAATAGTGAATCCAGATGTGAATTTGAATTTAAACTCATTTGGCTAGGCAAGTAAAAGGTTTAAGAGATAAAGAGAGTCTCTTTTTGGTGAGGGTGTAATCATTTAATTTCTGGGATCTCTCTATGAACAAGATTGAGCTTTTGAGAAAATGCTAAAGGTAAGGACCAACAAATGTATACAGGAATAACATCTTAACTACCCAAAGTACCCAAGTGATATCCTAATTGTCTAAACCCATATGATCATATTCTACCCTTTAACTCTTTTCATCCCAATTTCCCTCTTTGTTCTAAGTCTAAGGAGAGTTTCTTATGATAAACTAGTGGATAGGGGGTTCTTTTATAAACACTATGGTTCTCTTTCTTCTTAATACTTAAAAAATAGAAGTGTTTTGCTATCTTCACACTTTTCTCTCTTTCTTTTAAAATCCAGAACCATTTATTTTCTATACTTTGCATTCCTCACTTATCTTTCACTAGAACCTTGAACTTTTCTGAAACTTTTACTCTCCTAAAGACTCAACTCATTCCCTTTTTCTTTTCTTTTCTTTTCACAATCCCAACAAATCCCAATACCCAAGTAGAATCCATCCTACTCCTATCTGATCCAAAAAAATGCAAATCAGAACTACTCAAGACCCTATTCCTGTCGGCACAAACCTAACACGTTCTCTTAAAGCTCAATCCCGAAAAATAGGCCTTCCACTCAGAATTAAAACAAAGGCTTGAAGGAAAGGTTAAGGGTTTTAGGGTGTGGTTAACTAGTCAAGGTTATGACCAGGTACTTGGATCAACAAGAGAGTGATAAAAAGAGGGAAAGAAGATCCAAGTATGTATACAAGATATCCATGAGTTTAAAACAAATTACAACCAGATAATTATCAATTCAAGTTAAGGTTCTTAAAAGTAAAGGATGGCATCATATCAAAGCAAGCTTCAGTTTAGACTAGAATTCAAATCATGCAATCAAAGAATGGTGCGGTCTCATTTCAAGCTCAAATGAAAGCATTAAAAAACTATGAACGAGGGCATTGGTCTTAAATCTAATGAAACAGCAAATTCTTTGGTTATAGTCATCATAATCCCATATGCTAATGCAATGATCCTAAATGCAACAATCTTAAAGCAAGACTAATATGCAAATACAACTATATGAACACTCTGTTTTTTATAGGATTTTCTGAAATTTTTCAAATTTTTAGGGGTTTTTGATGCACATAGATGAATGCAAGACTAGATGCTAAAAATTCGAAATAAGAAAATAGAAAACATGTCAAATGCTATCCTAAGCTCTCCTCCCAAACTTAAATTACACAGTCCCTTGTGTAATAAAAATCTGAAGGAAGACTTAGGATCAAAATGAAAATATAAAAATGCAAAGCGGTATTTACAAAGGTGAGGGTAATAGAATTACCTTTTGGGTGGTCCAAACCATGAGATCATGAAGTCGAGGTTCTCCGCTACATGCTCGTCTTGGACATTATCAGCGTCGACTGCGAGGTGATAGGTTGACCCGACCGGGCGTGATGAGCTGGCCCGATCGGGTGTACGATCAGGTGAGGCACTCGTGTCAGCTCCCGGTTCTCTTCTGTTTCTTAACAGACTTCTCCTTGGATCAAATGAGGCTCTGGGCGGGCTAACTGGTAGGTTGGACTTGGTAGGTGTCCTGACTAATGCACTCCTACCCAAGCCACTAGGCATGGCTGTTGACGAGGTTGAGCATCCAACCTTGTTCTGAAGCTCCTTAATCTGCTCCCCCATATCCTTAACTGTACCAGCAAGATCTTTCACAGTGTTCTTCAATGCCTTGATAGTCTTGATTTGGAACTTGTTCCACTTCTGAAGGATGCTAATCTTTTTATGAGCTTCCTTTACCCCCCCCCCCTCCTTGATTGCCTAGAGGACTCTTCCCACTCATCAAAATAGAAGTCCTCTTCCTGCTCTTTCCTATCAGGTTCTTCTTTTCTGATTTCAGGTGCATAGGTTTGTTGGGCTGGCTCGAAGGTAGGAACTTGGTCTTGGACTGAGTTCGGGTCATATAGTTTCGAGACAGGTGGCCAAAATTCGATATTAGCACCCAATCTGATCTTTGTAAGCTCGGTGTTTGGCAACACATTCTTGCTGCTCCAAGTGAAGGGTGAGTGAACTTATATAGGTAAAACCCGTTGGGACGCTCGCTATCAAGGAAGTGCGTCCTCGTCAAGGTCTCAATGTCAATTCAGCAAGCGTTATAGACTTTCCCCCACAATTCAACATCACAAGCTACTAATAAGGGGGTGACTAATCCACCAATACTGAGCTCTCCTTGCACACCTCTCCTAACAGCCTTAATTACCCAATCCTTGCAATACATCAACTGGTCTAACATAACCGAGACCATGCTACCATCCGTTCTATCTCCTACCAGTTCTCTACCATCCCTAGTACTTGGCAATACACCACTCAATGCTATGTCTATGAGCTGAATCTCACTCTCATTCACATTCCCGGTTTCCTTTCTACCAAAAATCGTATTAGCCAAGGACTTATGGAAATACCTCACAACTGGACTTCGGATTCGAGCACTCTTGGATTTCGAAGAAGTGTATTCTTTCCCATCTCCAATGGTTTTCCAAACAGATTTGATCTCCTCCTTTAGCACATCTTAACTCATTTCGCTTGCTTGCAAAAACCCATAGAGCTTCTCGACTTCCTTAAACGTGAGAGAATAGGTAGTACCTCTCACGCTGAAGGTGATGTATCCAAGACAGATCCGAGTGAAACTCGGATTCATCCTCGTAGAAATGGAGCTGGAGTGAAGCTAACACGTTGCACGTCTCCTCGTCGTAGGCCTCTAGATTCCTGGTCATGAATGAACCAAGCCTGCTTCTCTCGAACAGAAACTCCACATCTCGTGCAATGCCCAGCTCCTTCATCGTTTGCCGATGAGGATAGCGAGTTCCAACGAACTTTTGGCGCCTAAAGATTGCGTATAACTCTTCTGGAGGGGGTAGGTTCTTGGTCTTCCTTGGTGCCACTACCCTCCTAGGCTCCACATCAACCATTGGTTCATCTACATCTTCTTCTGCATGTCTCTTCCCCAACAAAACTTCTTCTCTGAATATCGGGAGGGTCTGACCCTACCGACTGGCCCGATCGGGTGATCGGGTTCGTGCTTGGGCTTCTCTTCTCCCACTTCTGACCCGATCGAGTCCGACTCCAGTGGCTTGGACTGTTAAAAAAATTCTTGCAATTTCCTCAGCGGATTGGCTGTGATGAGCTTCTCGTTGTGCTCTTGAGAGGCTCTTCCTTCTGGGTTGAGGAATCCTTGAAGACATCTTTGTTTCCTGGGAATGAGAAACTCAAAACTAGTTCTTTTACTTTTGTTTCTATTCGATCACTGATTTCTACCTTTGCTACTTGTCTATCTTGCATTTCAGGTACACTCGACCAAGCTACACTCTGCACTCGACCGAGCTACACTATGCACTCGACCGAGCTACACTATGCACTCGACCGAGCTACACTCTGCACTCGACCGAGCTACAATCTGCATTCGATCGAGCCACCTGCAGATCCGATCGAGCCTAACCACGTGTTTCTGATCAAGCAACCTTGCATGCACACTAGATCCAAGGGCAACCAGCACCTAGTCAATTACCTCAATAACATTGACTGCTTGCCTAGATAACTTGGAAAGCAACGCGTTCAAGCATCAGACATCAACACTCAGCCAGTGGAATTGGAGCCTCCACCACGTGCACTTACCCTAATTGGAGCTGGTGATGCCCCACGAAACCACACCACTCGACAAGGGATAGTTCCGCCAGCAGTACAAAACAACAACTTCGAAATAAAAAGCAGCCTCATTTCAATGATACAAGGAAATAAATTCCATGGATCTCGATCACCTCGATGAGTTCGATCGAATGTGTGGCTTAACAAAAATCAACGGGGTGAGCGAAGACGGGTTCAAGCTGAGATTGTTCCCTTTCTCCTTAGGCGACAAGGCTCATCAATGGGAGAAGTCCTTGCCAGCTGGATCATTCACGACCTGGGAGGAGTGTAAGAAAGCATTCCTATCCAAATTCTTCTCCAATGCACAAACCGCCAGATTGAGGAACGACATCTCTAGCTTCGCTCAGCGCAACAATGAAACCTTTTATGAAGCATGGGAGAGATTCAAAAGCTATCAGTCACAGTGTCCTCACCACGGTTTCAGCAACGAGTCGCTGCTTAGTACTCTCTATCGAGGGATACTACCTAAGTTTCGCCTACTTTTCAATACTGCTAACAATGGTAATTTTTTAAACAAGGATGTTGAAGCTGGTTGGGAACTTGTGGAGAATCTAGCTCAGTCTGATGGAACGTACAACGAGGATTATGACAGAACCGTTCGGGCAACACAGACCAAGAGGACAAGTATAAGAAGGATATGAAGGCACTTAACGACAAGCTCGATAAGTTTTTGATGAACCAGCAGAAGAATGTTCACTTTGTTCAAGAGGAGGAGACCTTCCAACCTAATGATGGTGATTGTGACAATACTGAGGAGGTGAGGTATATCCAGAATCAAGGAGGTTACCAAAAGGGTTACAACAACTATAAACCCAACCCAAATCACTCTTATTGAAGCACCAACGTCGCAAACCCTCAAAATCAAGTCTATCCGCCTCAACAACAACAGTTCCAGAACAAGCCATTTGTTGGCTTTAATCAAAAACAAGCTTTTCAACCTCAAAAACAGTACCAAGGTTCTTATCAACAACCTGTGGCACATCCTCCAGGGTTCCAACATCACCCTACTCATGCACCCCCAGAACAAGATGTTCGAACAACACTTAATCAACTTCTCCAAGCACAGTCCCACAGCCACCTTGATCAAGCCAAGTAGTTAGCCAAGCTTCGAAATCATATGAATGCATCTATACACGAGCTGAACTAGAAGTTCGATGTTTTAAGCAATAAGGTAGCTCTCTTGGAAGGCAACCAAACCTCCACTTCTTCCGGCCAGCTCCCAGGAAAGTCTTTCATGAATCCCAAAGAGTTTGCTACTGCTCATGCGATTACACTGGGAAATCCATACCCAACTATCACTGAGGACAGTGAGGTTCAATAGGGGGAGGATTCAGCCCAAACTTGTGTCTTACACGGTGAACCCGATCGAGTGTACAGCAGACACGACCGTGCCAACATCGAACCCGATCGAGTCTACCACAGATCCGATCGGTCCAATCAAGGGTACCACGGATCCGATCGGGCCCGATATCGTGTACGCTGCTTGTCTAACCGGCTGTGTGAATTAAGTTCCGACGAGCCTCTTCGCCCGATCAGAACTACCAGCTCCAAGCCCTCGAACCGAAGACCACTACTTTACCCAGAAGAATCTAAACGGAAATCAAGGAAGAGTATAACCACATTCTCGATTCTCTATCAGGGAATGATCAGATGAAGGCTCTAGTTGATGCTTTCGCAAACATTCCCTCCTAAAGGGAGATTCTCAAAGAAGTTCTACTGGAAAGGATGCAGCAGAGGAAGAGTTGGACTCCACCCTCTCAAGATTCTGGTTTCTCCAAGAAGATGGGGGATCCTGGAGCTTTCAAACTCCCATGCTCAATCAATTCAACGATCTTTAATGGGTGTCTATGCGACTCAGGCGCTTCGATTAGCTTGATGCCCCTCTCAATAGCTCAGCAGATGGGCTATACAACATTTACACCATGCAGCCTGACGATTGTGATGGCGGACATAAGCTCAAGACAACCCGTAGGAGTACTGGAGGATCTCCTTGTCGAAGTTGGAGGAGTACAGATTCCCACGGATTTCCAGATTCTAGAGATGGAAAGAGAACCGCAGTATCAATTAATTCTCGGAAGACCATTTCTAGCCTGAGCGGGTGCAGTTATTGATATGAGAAAGGGAATCATGACCTTTGATCTTGCTAGAGGAACGAAGATGAAGATCAATATGGCGTATCCATACCAAAGCACAACGTTCAGAACAGAAGAAACCTCGACCTCTTCTCCAACTTGCGTTGAACTCCAAGTGATCAAGACTCTCAAGAAAGACCTACTGCGGCTAGCAACTACTATTCATGGGTTAACCGAGGAGACTGTGGTGTTAAAGAAGAGGAACAACATGTTGACTTCTAGGAAAGCAAAGAGGGTACTTACTTTCAAGAAGAGATATGCTGCAAATAATAGGTATCAGATACATTGGTCACTAGCCTTGGAGAGAATTGTCGATTCTCTCCATTGTTCAACTGCTTCGTGAGGACTATACCAAGTCAAGCTTAGTGACTATAAATAAGCTCACTTGAGAGGAAGTCCCAATGGTATCCATGTACATATTTCTTTAAGTTTTTATAATTTGATGTTCGTTTTAGTTTGATGTGTTTTCAGGTTTGATTGTGAGTGAAGAAAGGTGTTATTGGGTCAAGATAAGAAAAGAAGGAAGAAAGACTCGATTTGGTTTACGGGTTATGGTAAACGGTTTAAGGTTTAGGGGTTAAGATGTTTGTTTGATACTTATTTATGATTTTTTTACCAAATCACAAAATTTTCATGAAATAGGTTTTAGTATGTTTTTATATTACTAAACACATAGTAATTATAAATACAAATATAATAAAACATAAACATAAAAATACAATGGTATTTTCGTCTGAAAAAATGACACCTCAATACAAAAGAAGGGAAGAAGTACACCTTCCCTTGAAAGTGTGTTTTCTTGTAAACAAGTTCACACAAAGTAGGTTATTGTGTGATTACTTAATCCTTTCTTGGTCAACATATCAATAAATTTTGGGAGGTAATCTTTAGTATTTTAATATGGGATATCTTAAATTAGTTTGGAAAGAATCTTTAATTTAAGTATTTGAAATCTTTTTTTTCGGTTCAAAGTGTAATTAAATGATTCAAATATTTTTTGATGGGTTAGATATACTATACAAATTTTTTTTGTAAATTGTTATAGTTTCAAAATCTAAAAGGTTTTGGAAATCTATAGATTTGTAATTAACTTTTTATATTTAATGAAACAAATAGAATATTTGAATGGCGTATTTATTTCTTTAATGGGTATGCTAATTAAGAGCTATGGATGTTTTTTTGTATAACTAAAAATTCAAAAATAATTATATTTTTTAGTTTTTTTAACACAGAAATAAAATTATAAAAAACAAAAAAATTGGATTATTTTTTTCGGTCAAAAACGGTCAACGCCAGAGTCATTTGTATTTAACTACAAATTTACATATACAAAACAAAATTATATTAAATTACAAAGGTTATAATATACAACTCTTTTTAGACTTTAGAAAAACCAAATTAAAAGTATACTAATTAATAATAAGTGATACAATACGCAAACTACACATACCTAACACACACTGAAAAATATGTCTTACATCTTCTTATCTTAAAATATAATACATTATTACGAAGATTATATTTACACAACCAAAATATTTATTCACAAAACATATGTATATAATATCTTTAAGTTAATTAATTAATATCTATGATAAAACAAATCATATCAAATTAAAAAATGTTATTTTAAAGTACACCGGTCAACTGACTCTGGCGTTGACCGTTTTTGACCAAAAAAAATAATCCAAAATTTTTTTTTTATAATTTTTTTTCTGTGTTAAAAAAACTAAATACTATAATTATTTTTGAATTTTTAATTATACAAAAAAACATCCATAGCTCTTAATTAGCATACCCATCAAAGAAATAAATAAGCCATTTAAATATTCTATTTCTTTTATTAAATATAAAAAGTTAATTACAAATCTATGGATTTCCAAAACCTTTTAGATTTTGAAACTATAACAATTTACAAACAAATTTTGTATAGTATATCTAACCCATCAAAAAAATATTTGAATTATTTAATTACACTTTGAACCGAAAAAAAAGATTTCAAACACTTAAATTAAAGATTGCTTTCCAAACTAATTTAAGATATCCCATATTAAAATACTAAAGATTACCTCCCAAAATTTATTGATATGTTGACCAAGAAAGGATTAAGTAATTTATGCTATATATGTTACCAAAACTTTTTGTTGACCATGTTTGTGTATATTTACGTTTTTTTTTTGGAGCAGGTGTATATATATACATTGAGGAACAAACAATGTGTATTCATCCATTGAAACGAGGAAAGAGCAACAAGAGTGAAAAAGATAGTTAAAATTAGCACAAATAAGAGTGAAAAATATAAAATACATACCAAAAGAATCATGAGATCTGTTGCTTTGTTGTTGGTTTCTTGCGTTCTTCTGTCTTTCATTTTGGGACATGTCAAAGGTATAATCCAAAAACCCCTAATCTTTTGTCAACTACAATATATGTTTTTTTTTTCAAAAACAAAGGGTTTCTACGCCATGGTGTTTTAGTCATTCTCAATAATTAATATCTGATTTATGTTGTTGTTGATATATAAAAAATTAACAGAAGTGGAAGCTCAGAAGGATATATTCTTGGGAGGATGCGGCAAGGACGGAAACAAAACATGCATAGACGACTTTGTTAAGAAAGGAGCCAGTAAGCCTAAGAGTTGCGAGTGTGATGACTTTGGCGACGAACATTTATGTCGATGTATCATGTAATGTTTCTTGCTAGTTTTTTCTTTTGAATTTGTTGTAGTCCTACAAATATAATTTACTATGAATAATCTAATACATAATAAGGAAACTGGTTTTATTATGATATGAAATTCTGAATTTTTTTCAATGTTGGAAAAATCATAAAGAAGATAGACTTGGATTACTTAAAAGTTTTGTTTTCCTTAAGACTCTCTGCATCCATTTCATAGTCACTTCTTAGATTTTAACATCATAAATTATATAAACGTTGTTACAATATTTGTTTCAGAATGAATTTAAAGATTAAGACTAATTTTGATTTATACGTTTAAGAACGTTCATGATTCGTCATTGTGTGTATATGTCCTGCCATCCTGGTCGTGTAAACATTATCTCAGAATATCTCTAAGTTCAACTAAATTTATTAATACGTTAGTTAGATAGAATCAAGATTTAAATAGAAAATATTTCTTAGCTGGCCTAATCTATACTAGTAAAAGGGGAGAACTTTTTGTAAGTGTTGCCAAGCAGAATTAAAAATAAGAAATGAAATAAAATGTAATCTCAACCATGTAGCCAAACATAATTAAAAACAGCAAAAAAATAATTAAAAAATAATAATAATAATAATAAAATTAGACAATTAAATTCGAAATTAAACATATTTCATCTAAATTATATATTTTTGTGATATTTTCAAAAAAAAATTATGATTGTAAAATTTCATATATTTTAGAAAAATGATATTTTAGGAAAAAAAAAAAAAAGAGATACGTAATTTTAGAAAATAATTACATTTTATGTAAACTTAAAAGTTATATAATCTTAAATACTAATTGCATTTTATGTAAACCCAAATTTGTAGTCAAATACCCTTAAAACATATCTATCCAATATTGTTTTTAAGAAATTCGGATTTTTAAATTGTAAAAATCTTTTGTTTAAATCTTCCCAACTAATTTTCTGCAGGTTATTTTTAAAAAATAATCAATATAAATAATTTTTTTTTTAAAAAAATCTTAATCTTCATTAATTAGAACATACTATATAACAACTCAATCAATAAAATACTAACTATATTTGAGATTGTTTAAATATTTAGCAATACAAAACTTCAGAATATGAATCTTATATACAAGTTTCAATGTACTAACCATATTTTTAATTGTTTATATAAAAATTAATTAACCATGTCTACTTATCAAATGTGCGCACAATAATAATTACCATCACCTAAAATATAGATATTTCTAATTAAAAAAATAACGTAATTATAGGAACAAAAAAAAGCAATTACGAATGCAATTAAAAACATTGTTAAGGTAGTCCATAATCGTTATTAGTTTTACCTCACAAATAATATATGGTTTTACACTTATAAGCAAAAACATTGGTAGTTATAATTTAACTATAAAAATTCACTAATTTGGTAAAAGTCAACTTTGGGACGATTATTTTAAAATTTTCAAGTATATTTTTTTTATAGCATGTAAATGGTGTTATTTATAAAGAAAATCTAATTGTATTGGAAATAATGGCTACCAGACGGAAGCGGATAATTTGAAAAAAATAAAATATTATCCAAACTATTTCTCATAAAAAGCATGATGAGAAATAAAAGTAACGAGAGGAGATCATAAAATCAAGAAAATAAATTCAATTTCAATTTTCAAATATCAAATAACATGTATGATACATGAACAAGAAATTTGAATTTTTATATTAGTTTTAATTATTCAACTTTATTCCAAATATTGGAATATGAAATAACATGTACGGGTAATTTAAAACATAAAAAATATCATCTAAACTATTCCTGATAGAATATGCGACACAAATTTTGGGTAACGTGAATTTAAGAAGAACATATGCGGACATACTATTTAATAATGTGGATTAAAGGAAATGTATTTTTTGCGGGTCAAAATATTTTAATCTGTATTGGGTTAAAAATATTTTTGAGTGTGGAACATGCATAGCGGACGTGTTTGATCCAGTTGACAAATATATTTAGTCCATCCAGGATCAATTGTTTTTTTTTATTATTATTGTTTTTATTATGTTTGATAGCTCACGGTTCACACTCAATCTGGGTCTGTTATCATGTCGACCCGACATTCACAAACTTTATGAAAGTAAACTAATATTAGTTTATGTTATAAATGATATATAGAATATATATATCTAAAAACAAAATTTTATATTTATGTGTAAGTCTAAATCGTTGACCTATTTTCTTATATGTTTAACTAAAATATACACTCTCAAATGGGTAAATAATTAAAATGGTTATGAGATGGAAAATATAATATTTTTAGGATGCACGAGAGAAGGTTTTGGTCCCGAAATTGACAAACCACATTTCTTTTACTATTTGTTTTAAGGTACAGCTGTCTTTAATTAAACCAAACCGTATCACTTTTTCTTTTAACCTAATAAAAATATATTGAATTGGTACGGGTTTGATTATAAATGTTAATAACATTTCTAAAAGTTACGTTTACAAACATAATCTTGTATGTACGTAATATATATCAAAATTTAATACCAAATTTTGGATTTGAAATCAATCCCGCACGTACGTGCGGGTCCGAATCTAGTTTTGACTTACATCACCAACCACGATCGATCTCGAGATATACTTCTGCGGTTCTGCCAATAATTTTATTTTCTTACGACTAATGTGAAAAAATAAAATACTACTACAAGACAAAGTATAGGTAGGCCGTTACAAGCTTTTACTGATTATGGCTTTAGATTAGTCTAGCTCAATTATATAAACAGTTTACTAAAAAAATGATTAATTATAAAATAATGGTCATTTTATATAAAAATCGATATTTTTTTGTCCCATGTGGTTTATCTATTATAACATTTTTTTGTGTAATGCCCGTGTTCTTTAAATTAATACGATACTTGAATGGGTATAAGAATTAGGTTGGAGTCGGTTTAATTACGGTTGATTTCCTAAAATAGTCGATTTGTTTAATTGAACCAAAGGAGTTTTAATTAAAGTCGGTTTAGGTAAATTCTGGTTTAATCAGAATTAAACCAAAAACTCTAGTTTTATAAAGAACGCTTCTTCTCTCTTTTGTTTTGTAGCTGTTGTTTGTGAGAGTTGAGTTGAAAAAAGGAGAAGAAGAAGTTTACTTGTGAAAAGGAGAGTGTTAGCTTTGCTTTGGTGTTTAAGGCAAGAGAAGCAGATTCGTCACGTTCTGGTAGAATAGAGTTACGACGTATCAAATCTTATCGAAAGGTAATGAATTTTGGTAGGTTTGTTCTTAAGGCGTGTACGTTGATTCTCCATTTTACAGAAGTGAATTCGGATTAATACTCAGTGAGTTATATGCAGTTTGGTGAGACGCGTTTTCTCTGTTGCGAACTGGGATCAGCGGAGTTTGTAAGTGCAATCGTGGTTTCATCGTTATTCTGATCGGCACCAAATTTTGTGGGGAGCTTCGTGAAGTCAAAATATTGCTTTTCACTGTAGGGATTAAGGAGTTAACGGTTAGTTTATGTTATAGGGCTTCGTTTCTGCGGCTGTAGTTTTTATGATGTTTCTGTCCTTTTGGTTCTTAGAGATTTGTGTTTGTGTGGTTTGTTGTAGGGCGTTGTTTGGCTGTTGCAGTCACGGAGAGAGTATTTCCTGGTTGTTTTTGTAATTCAAATCACCTTGTTAAGTTGAGTGCGTGACTATGAGTTTATCTAAGAGATTGGGATTGAGTGACTTGTTGTGTGATGATTTGTAGGTGAAATGGATGTGTTATTGGATGTTTAGTTTGCTGGATGGTTTATTTTTGTTATATATGTGGGTGTTATCTCATTGCTTGTGTGTATAGCTCGTAGATGGGAGGATCGCCCTCACTAAGTATTTATGAAATACTTATGCATCTCTTTCTTTGATACAGGTAAAAGAAAAGTGTGATCCGTGTAATCATGGCGAGGAGAGGAGGATAATATAGGCACTCATTGGTGTTTTAGATAATGGTTCGGAACTTTTATAAATAAGATTATAACCTTCCAATTATGAATGACAGGACTATAAACATGGGTTTAATTTTTTTGGGGAATATATGATGGGACGGGTTGTAAGATGGAAATGACTGTTATAATTACATATAAAATTTAAAATATGACGATTATATGACATACCGGAGTGTTATTAATATTAATATTTTAGTCCTACACCAAGTTTATACTAAAATATTATTGATTTTACCATTTGTTTTAAACATGGATTAATTTTTTGGCGATTATATGACATACCGGAGTGTACACGGAAAAGGTTGTAATATGCTTCCAACAGATTATATGACGGGACGAGCTGTAAGACGCAACAATTTTAAGTTGATATTACTAAAAAATATAATATTATTAATCTCATATTTCAATACGGGTCATTTTACTTTTTTTTAACAACACCGATATAAAACATGTATAATAAAACTGATTTAGTAAAGTATGATATTATTATATATATATATATATATAAGTTTGATATTATGCAATCTTGATAAATATAAAACCAACTCCAACTAAACCTATCGAATTTTAAAAATATGAATTACAAAAAAATGTTTATCCCGCGGTGTACCGCGGGTTAAAATCTAGTAATTCATTAACTAGAGTATAACCCGTGCTACTGAACGGATGACATCTGTTCGAAAAGTTAATATATAAATTATAATTATATTTATTTTAAAAATATATATTTATCTTAGATTGTGTTTATTTTTTATATTGTAAGTGTTTGATAAATCAGATGTTTTCAGTTTCGAACTGTACTGGCCGGTTTGACTGGTTAATCTGTGACCCAGAAACTGGATATTTTTCCGTTTTCAGTCTAGTGCAAATAACCAGTAATCTTATGACTGAAAAAACCATAAACATTGTCGTTAACCCACGACTATATGAACCAATTGTACCGGCCATATTTTATAAGTTATAATATTTTTATTCTTTCTCAAACGATAATACATACGATTAAAATTGGTTACCGTAAACTCTTGATGTATTATTGGTGTTCTTTTGGTTTTATTTGAATTTTAAAAATTTCAGAAATTTATTATTATTGTTAGACTACATATTTTTTTTAACATGATATAGTTATTTTTATTTTTCTATTTATAAAACTGCATAATCTATATAAAAATAAAAATAAAACTTTTAATCAATTGACTTTGGTGCAATTCGGTTAGCCTAGTGACCCGATGACCCGGTAGGTAATCCGGTTTAAAATCCTATTTGAGTTCAAAAGCATTACATATATGTTTCTGAATTTGACAGGTATAATTTGTTTGTATGTTATTGCGTAATTGAATAAACTTTTTTAAAAAACAAATATCTTCTAAAAAATTTAGTAGAATATTATTTGATATTTCACCTAAAATATTTAAATCTAAATACTCTAAAGTTTCAATATTTATAATACTTTGAAATTTTTAAAAAATTAAGTATTACAATATTTTGAAACTTTTTGAAAGTTTTAATTTGCTCAAATAAAGAACCGAATTAAACCGAATAAAATTTTTAAATTTTGGACAGTTGAGAAATCAAACTTCTGGTTTATTTGTAGGTTGAATATATCAATCCTATTTATCATGATTGTGAACCATTTTCTAAAATTTTCTAGCCGATGTGGGACGTTTTACATAACCTTTTGTTTTATCGATTGAGATTTATATGTCCGTTTTAAATAATTCAAATTACAACATATGCGGAAAATATTTTCTATTTTTATTTATTCATCTTTTTAATGTAATAAAATAAATAAAATATAAACATGATCATAAGAATGTGAAAGGAGAATAATAATTATTTTATATATATTATATTAAATAGGAAGAGATATTTTAGGAAAATCAAAACTAAATATAGAAATGATATAATCTGTTGGAGAAATATCCGATTCATTATCCATACCCAAAAATCCAAAAACGATATAACTAATTATGTGTATTTTATTTCAATTGAAAACTTTAGTGTAAATTTGATGGGTACTTCAGCTTTAATAATATAGATTATCTTAACTGTAATTGTTCTCCAGACATTTGATATTGTGTTATGTTATTACAAAACTGATTAGGAAGCGTAGATTGAGAAGTGGAAATGACGGAACATCACAGTTGAGTAATATGGCGTCGTTTCGTGAGTTTTAAGGTTCCCTAATCAAAGAATTGCTAAAGCAAACACTCATCGAATCTTCAATTTGAGAACCCTAAACTCACGAAATGACGTCGTTTTACTCAACTTTGATGTCCCGTCATTATCACGGTCTCGGCTGACTCATCGCTGTTAACTGACACCGTTTTGGTATATGTTGATTTTGGCTAGTTTTATATAGTTTAGGTTGGGAATTTAAAATTTTTGTGAGTTATTTCCCGTAATATAAACCTTCAAATTTAGTAATGATACCACATATGGGGTAATTAGTGAAAACACTTAGTTAAAAAAAATCTTATTGTTATTTGTAGTGTAGGGTAGTAACTTAAAATATGTATTTTAAATATATTAATTTTTCATAAAACTGGCCTAAATAATAATAATATAGATACTAGAATATATACATACTTACCGTCCATGCACATATATACTGTTAATATGAACATAAATAACCCTTACTTTTGGGTTCTTTATAATTTAAATCATTGTACTACTGTAACATTTAAATAAAAAATCAAAGAAACTGACTTACCTTAAACATTAAAAAATAATTATGTGTATAAAAAGTTTAAACTATCATAGAATGGGGTAATATGGTGGGACATATTATTAGGGTAAGTTTGAAAGATCATAGATCTCTGGTTGAATCATCTTTTTTTTAATTTTTTTATACCATCAATGCTAACTTTATATAAAAATCCAAATACTTACATTTATTTCAAATTTAAATGAAATATATTCAATTAAAATGTACAAATAAAAATGTATTCATTTTTTTAGAGAAAATTTTGAGGTTCATTATATTGAAAACTAGAGGATAGCCCGTGCTTCCGCACGGATGATATTTTTTAAACTAAAAAAATAATTGGGTTTGTATTAATATTTGGTATTCAATAGTATATGATAAACGGAATAGTCTTGTATATTTTAATTTTAATTCTATAGAGTGAAATCGTGTGTTGATTTGTATATTTAAATTGTATAGAAAGTAAATAGCATGTACAGTAGTAATTAGGTCTGGTTTTTATATAAGCACGCATATATTGTATTTTCCGTAAAACTGTTAAATTTTTCGATCACAGACATTACCTCAACAATGTATAAGAAAATGCAATCTTTTAATATAGTTTACTGAAATTGTATATTGGTTAAAAGATAACATAAGTGATATATAACAATTTCATAAATTTGGATAATCTATTTATGAATTCCTTGTGAATAGAATTTAATTATTGGCAAAAATATATGATAAAGTAATCTGCTAAAATGTAAACTTGAAAGAAAAATGTGATAAATATTGTAATTGTAAACAATTTTAATATAAAATTAAATCTTTAATCTAGTTTAAAATAAGGTAAATTAAATGTTTTAAGTTTAATAATGTAGGAAATATTTAATTTAGGAATATTAATTAAAAGTATAATATACTGAGATTTTTCACCTAAAATATTTCCTTAACTGAAAATTATAATAACTATAAAATCTTGAGAATTTTTGAGAAATACCCCTTTTGGTGTACCCCTTTTTAAAAATGCCACCTTTATCTATCCATTTTCAAAAATACCCTTATTTAAATATAAAAAATTATAAAGTTTTATATAGTTTATAAGGTACTTCTATATAATAACTACTACTAGGAGATTCGATAAAAATATTTAAAAATGTTTTAAATAGTTTTAAATCGTTTTTATAAGTTTTATAAGGTTTTTAAAAGGGTTTATACAGTTTTTATAAGGTTTTTATATGGTTTTTATAATTTATTTTCCTGCTATATATGAAAGTTATATAAATTTTTATACACATATAAAGGTAATTTGTGTATATCTTTATAAGCTTACATACATATTTGGATAAATGTCAACATTTTTAATCGTTTTTTGATAAAGTTTGAAAAGAGAGTATTTTTAAAAAGAGGTATATGAAAAGGGGTATTTTTGAAATTCCTCCTAAAATCTTTTAGATATTAGAAAATAAGATTTAATTGCAGGACCTGATTAAAAGACCTGTTTTAAGAGATGACCCGAATATCTTTCAAAATAATGCTATTTTAAAATTTAAAAATTTAGTTTCAATTAATTAAATGCTTACCAAACTTAAATTTATTATTCTTTTTATCTAAAATCCGTTAGTAAACGATATATAAAATATTAGTTGAAATTATTTTTCTTCCTTTTTTCGTTTCTAAAAATGATTTTTTACTAAGGGTCCAACTGGTGACCAATTTTTTTATAAGGAATGAAAAAGAATAAGTTATTCCTCCTTTTTCCTCATTTTATTTACCATTTAGCAGTAATATATATTCCAAATTTTGACACATGGACCCCAGACTATTCTTATACGTTCCTGTTTTTTTTAGGAATCATAGAAGAAAATTGTTCCTCTTCAAATTTGATGTGGAACAAATAGGATAACAAATTAAAAAAAAAAAACAAAATCATGCAAAAGTTGTTGATAACGTAGACTCTTTTAAATAAGTTTTTTTATTTAAGTAGCTAAACTACTAGCTCAAACAGCTAGAAGGCAAGTTAACCGAGCTAGGAAGCACGATAAGCCAGCTAGGTCAGCTGAGGTGAGTTACACTAGCTGGAGGACTAGCTAGCTCAGCTGCGTGAGCTGGCCGATAGCTCAACCGAGCTCAGTGAGCTGATTGAGTACTGACCCAGCTGGATGGACTGGGCAACTGACAGTCGAGCTGGTAAACTGTGGTAGCTCGGTAGCATGTAGGGTTGTGATCGGAAGGGGTGCAGCTCTCCGAAGGGATGCAACCTTTCGGAAAAGTGCAAAGAATGGGCGTGTCCTTTTATGGAACACCCATTGGCATCCTATATAAAGGATGAACGCCCACACACTTGGGGATCATCATTTTTCCATCAACACCTAAGTAGAAAAGGGGGTGCGGCTCGGTGAGTACAAGAGACTCGACCGAACTGATACGCACGCTACCTCTCTATCGACGGTGCGAGGAAATGATCGACGGTTTGTGATCATAGATTGGACCGGTTGGAAGATGGTCGATAGTTCGACCTTAAGGAAAGAATGACCGATGATTGGGTCGGTAGGCCAGATCAATCGATCGTGAGATTAATGAATCGTTGTTGTATCGATTGGGTCATTGGATGATCGATGCTTTGATAGGGGGATCTAATCTATCGATGTAATCATTCTATACCAAGTCCGATAAGTCGAAGGAGGGAATGATAGACTATCACCGTGCATCGGTGGGAGCTATAAGTTCCCGTCTCTAATGTGTACTAAGCCAATGGGGTTGGTTGGTTGTATGGCTAAGTCACAAGAGATGGGTCAAGGTAAACTATTCCGCTGCGTACATGGGTTTACAAAGCAAGGCCGTGAGCCGAACTTAAGTAAACAAGACAAATCTTGGTTCTTCGGCCGGAAATGAGGCGGAACCGGTACCCTTGATTGTCGGATGTCGAGACATCTAGGGTGGGGGTCTTTCAAGTTGGTATAGTTTGTTCTGTTTTTTGGTTAACATTTACCATATCATTTGTTCTATTTTTTCCCTGCGTCCATTCCTTTTTTTTTTGTTCCTTTTTTTTTCTTATGTTCCTTTTTTTTCTTGTTTCTCTTCATTCTTTTTATTCCTCCATAGGTTACCAGTAGGAGCCTTCGTATTATAACACTATAACATTTATATTAATCACTAAAGAAACTCAATTATTTTTTAACACAAAACCACAAATATTACATATAAAAACTAAAAGAAAATGGACACGTGGTAAATCCTAATCTTATATAATAAAGTAGGGTTCCTCCAAACTCATGCTTTAAGGAGCTGACACGTGTCATCTCTACTTGTGACATGTGTCATCTCTTTTAAAATCAAATATTTCAACATCTATTTTTATAAGTTCAAAAAATTAATAGACTTTACAATGAATTACTTAACCATTAAACACTATTTAATTGATTACATATAAATAACACACATTTTACTAATTTAGTATAAGGGAAATTTATTGGGTATGCCATTTTGGAAACTCAATTTTGTGAAACTGCCATTATTGAAAATGTCTTTCAAATCATGCCACAAAGCATAAAACTTGGACGATTTTGCCCTGGACATTGGAGAGAGAAATTTTGTTTTTTCTGTTGGCAGCAGTAGCCATTAATTGCTGGGATGTAACCTAATATCTTGTGGATAATAGACCATATATGTCAAAAATAGCGGACGAGTAAGTAATATATGATGGACAAAATATATAAAGTAGATGTGGTCCATCGAAAACTCACTTGACAGATTTCAAGAGACAACTCCGATGTGTGTCCTCTGACATGTCGTTAGTAAAATTTGTAGTCCAACAAGGTTTGTCTATGCTTTCTTAAACCGGTGAAAGACAAACACAAAAATATGAGTTAGAAGAAAATATGGACAACTGTGTTGATGGACATATTGGATGCAGTAGATCTGGTCTATCAAAACTTAAATTGAGAAGTTTTGAGAGACAACTCTTGTTTGGGTACCAAGACCAGGAGTTTGGTCCTCCACCACAAACGTTCTATAGAAGGACACAAATAAAGTTTTGATTTATTTAGGGGCACAATGTAAACCAGATCTGTATAAATTGGAGGCTGCTAATGGAGAATAAGTAGAGAGATTTTGTGGAAATTGTGGGTGGTGAAAGAGCAGAGACAAAAAAACGATAGACAAAATCAAAAAACAAAAAAAGAGATCTCGTCCACAAGAAGAGATCTGGTCCACTACATCTGAGCCGCCACAACAAGATCTGGTCCACTACATTGGTTCGCCGAATCTTGTCCATCTACAGAAAAATGTATTGTCTATAGTGTAATAACCGCATCACTTGTTTCATCGTCTGGTTGGTCCACCAAATCATGTCACCAGAACTGGTCCGCCGGTTTTTGTCACCTAGAACAAGTCTATCATAACTAGTTTTTGTCCGCCTGCCACATATTTGCCGGATCTGGTTTGCCACAACTAGTCTATCGTAATTGGTCTATCTGGTTCGCTGAATCTGCTCTGCCGGAGCTGGTTTAAGTTCGTAGGAACTGACTATGGTCCGCCTGAACTCGTCCGCCAGATCTGTTCTATCGGAACTCGTATTTCTGGTTGGTCGAAACTGGTCCGCCGAATATGGTCTGCTTGAACTGGTTATAGTTCATCAGAACTGACTGTGGTCTGCCAGAACTGACTGTGGTCTGCCAGAACTCGTCCGCTGGAGTTATGATCTGTCGGAACTGGTCCGTCGAATCTGGTCCGTTGATTCTGGTCTCCCAAATTTGGACCAGAATTGACTATGGTCCGCCGGATCTGGTCTGTCGGATCTGGACCGTCGAAGTTTGTCCGCAGGATTTGGTCCGCCGGAGTTCGTCCGTTGGATCTGGTCTGCTGAAATTGTTTGTTGTTGGAAGAAGAAAAAGAAGATGAAGAAGAGAAAGAGATAATGCAAAAAAAAAAAGTCACGACACAAAAACAGAGAAGCCAATTCGTTTAGGGGTACATTGGTCTTTTTACATGTCTCTTGTGGCAGGCGGGAGAAGAGGTTTTTGTAAATGGCATTCCTTAAGAGTTTTGACACTGTACATGGCATAAAGAACAATTTTCTCTTAGCATTCATAAGGTATGATAAGACATATATTTACCCTTTCTTATGTTTTGGTCTATTCGATAAATAAAATAGCATATTTAATTTCATACTTTTTAGTTGTCTTATTTTTCTAATATTTTAATTATGTATATGAAAACTATATTGTTTGAAATCATATATATATATATAAAAGTATTTAATTTTTGGTCCATTTGGTATTTTTTTTTAAATATAATATTTATTTATAAAAAAAACAAAAAATGTAGTTGACAAAAAAAAATGTAACACATTTAATCATATACATTAATTCATACTTTAAGTCTATACTTTACTACTAAAGTAACTGAAATTACATAAACACTATTTAATTGATTACATATAAATAACACACATTTTACTAATTTAGTATAACATAGCATTCATAAGGTATGATATGACATATATTTACCCTTTCTTATGTAAACTGAAATTACATAAATTAAAAATTTGAATATTTGTTTTCTCCATTCAATTTCCATTTAACACATTATAAAATTCCAATTATAACTCCTCTAATTTAATTATTTTAGAAATGTAACTTGCATCACTTCTTATCCTATAAATAATCATTCTCACATTCTCCACCATATCTCATGTCCTAAATAAATTCTTTGTTTTTTAATTTTTTTGCATGGGTTAAAAACTCAATTAAGATATCATTGTAAGGGCTTGATTATATATTTGGTTTAAATACATCTTACTTTTCCAATTTATTTTTTCTTTTTCTTATATTTTTAAATGTATAATACATACGTATAATAATATATTTAAAAATATATATTTTCAACTTTGTAGGTTTTCAAACCTTATTTAAATTTAATACATATGTTGTTACATTCATAATATGTCCATTCAATTCGTATATATATATATATATATATAATTATTTATTTATACATAATTTAGTTGTCTTATTTTCTATTATTTTAGTTTTTATAGGATTATTACATTATTAGAAATGATTATATACTATTTTGATTTCACAATTTCAGTATGTGAAGAGTTTTATAAAAACAATTGTATAATTGAATGGAGTTTGTTATATGGTTTCAATATAAAAATTATAACATTCAATACTAAAGTTTTTTAGTTTAGAAATGAGTTAACTAAATTTCAGTACAATATATATTATTATGTCAAATTTGAATTTCATTTTTTATGTTTTCTAGGCCACTACACATCTTCCTAATTAAAATCTTAATCTTATTTACATATTTATTTAATGCAAGAATTCAATAGTGGAAATAGTGAAGCATTTCAAATTATCAACACTTATAATCAGTTTAATTAAATGATTTAATTATATATATGTTTGTAAGTGAATTTAGCTATGTTAGAGCATTTTAATAAATGCGAGTGGTGGAGCATATCAAAGTATTATTATGGTTATGAAATGATATTAACCTAGGCTAGTAAGATATTTTTATATAATTATTTTTGTGATGGAGAATTAAGATATTATAATATTTGTGTGGTGGAGAGCATCAACTATATAGTGTTATTTGAAAATTTATTTGTAAGTGTCTTCCTTCCTATTTATTCAACAACCCATTTGCATAACATATATAGGAATTTAACTCTCCTTTAATTGGTCCAATTGACATCTTTTCTTTTAACAAAAATTAAATTGTATTAAAGGATAACAATAATAATTCACAACATGTGTGTCATGAATTTAACATTTAGACTTCATATTCCTCACTATTCAGTTTTGTTTTGTAATATGTCAAACATTTCCAATTTAAATTTATTATCAATATAAATGACTTTCTACTTCTTCCATTCAACTTTGTTTTGTAACATTTCTTCCAACTTATACAATATCAATTGTCTTAGAATTAAGAAAAATTAAGAAAGGTGTCTTATATTGTCTTAGAATTAGCCACTATGCTTATAACACAAAAGAAAGTGACATAGTTATAAGGAATTTCAAAAATACCCCATTGCAAGTACCAATTTTCAAAAATACCCCTTCTTTCAAACTTTATCAAAAAGCCACCAAAATATTCAAATTTATCCAAATATGTGTATAATCTTATAAATATATACACGAATAACTTTTATATGAGTGTAATATTTTTGTATATTTCATAAATACCTTATAGAAAACCCTTTAAAAACCCTTTAAAAACCCTGCAAACCCTTTAAAAACTTTGTAAAAACGATTTAAAACCTTATAAATTATTTGGATAGAATCTCTCAGTAGTAGTTATTATCTAAAAGTACCTTATAAACCATATAACTCTTTATATTTTTCATATTTAAAAAATGGTATTTTTGAAAATGGATAGACAAAGAATATTTATCAAAAATATGGATAGACAAAAAATGGTATTTTTGAAAATGGATAGACAAAGGGTATTTATCAAAAATTCTCTAATTATAAATACATATCACTATTCATATATCTTTTGTCTATCTCTTATAATCATCATTTTTTACAAAAAAATGGTCTTAGGTAACATTTTACATTTATTTTAAAAGTAGTTTGTCATTTTTAATGTATATCTAATCATAAAAGATTGCATAATTTATAATCTTAAATTTCACCCACGCATCGCGTGGGACTCTCCCTAGTATAATATAAAAATGGAGGGAGTATTATTTATTAGTTATGAAGAAAATATTTTCATCCATTTTCTGAAACTAATCTACCATTATCAAATCAAATAGATTTCGCTGTTTCAGATTGTTAATTTGTTTGAGCTTAAAAGAAATTACGGGTTGTGATCACAATTTATTTTTTTTTGTTTTTTGGGTGAAGATTTTCCGATTAAGTTTGAAAGTTTTGTTAATGCAATTTAAATGTCAACAGTTTTGCAGAACTTATAGAGATTATTGAAATATATTTTTCTGTTTTAAGATTGTACAGAAAATTAAAAGAGCTTCTTAAATTTACAAAGATATATACAAAGTAAACCACTTGCAAGCGTTGGATATGAATGAAAATTAGAAGTTTCAACACAAACAATCAAAGAAGAAATTGGTTAAAACATGAAAGTTAAATAATCTGAAAAACAATTCTTTACAAAACATACAACATGACATTTTGTCTCAACGTCTCTCTTGATAATGTTACAAATCAAGATTCTTCTTAGCAGCTAGCTACTGATCACCAACGCTTCGAATACGTTTCTGCAGATGTTCCAAGCTCTCAACTCTACGCATCGAAGCTGTTCTGTTCATCTTGCAACCAATCAAGCCCTTGCTTTTGTTGCCAGAGCTGACTGGCTCTGGTGTGGTCACATGGCTGCTTGTTGTGTCTAGAGAATTTGATGTCTCTGTAGGAAGAGAAACAGTTGTACCAATTTGAGGAATAGTGTGGAACATTGGGTTGAAACCTGTGAGTCTCTTCACTGTCTCCTCAGCCATTTTCACCTAAGAAAATAAACATGTTTTCAAAAGCCTTATATCGCTTTGCTAACCGAAGTTTCAGTAGAGAGAAGAAAACGAATGCTACCTTTGCTCGTAAGGTCTCGATATTGGCTTTCAAAACTCTGTTTTCTACAGCTGCGTCATTGAATGTTTGAGTTACATCAGTGAGACCTTTCATGAGCTTTGAATTCTCTACACGCAGCTGTGAAACCTATGGAGATTGTAACAAGTGAGCTAAAGAAAGATAAAGGAGAAAGGATAAGAATGCGGCGCGATCAACATACTTGTGTCTCTAGCTCACTCAAGTGTGCTTGCTTTCTTCTTCTAGACCTTCTAGCTGATTCTCTATTAGAAAGCATCCTGTAACAAAACACATATTCATGTTCATTTTTCAAATCAAGATTTTGTCTTGTCAGAGTATATTTTATTACCTTTTAACGCGTTTGACATTAGTTGGGTTCATATTAGTTTCACCATCAGCTTCTTCTTCATCACCAGAGAGCTCAGACCCACTTGTTATAGCACTGCTCATCATTGGTGAAGCTAGACAAAAGAACGGTCAACTAGCATGAGCTACAAGAATCTTGGAAACAAACACAACACACTTAACATCTTCTAAAAATACAAAAACCATCAAGAGCATAAGTAAAGACCTTTGGAAGAAGCTAGAGAGCCTTGTTCTGATGTATTAGTTGTATATACTCCTCCATTGTCAGATCTACCAGAAGTATCCTGAGGTTTGATGAAAGATCCCTATCAAGTTTTCAATATTAACACCACAAAATCAATTCAACTAAGCAACTATTAAAAAGTATAATCCTAAACAAGATAATGTTATATCCTATAATAAGATTCACAAACTCAAAAAGGACAAAACAAGTTTAGTTCTCAGTTTCAAAGACTCATAAACTTAATAGGTCAAATCTAAAGATCAAAAAGGTTTGATTTTTATAATCTACAAAACAAAAAGATTTGATTTTTCAGAATCTACAAATTATAAAAGTTTGAGTTCTTTAAGCAGAGAGAGTATAGTTTATTGTACCCTTTTCATGGCGACAGCAGCACAAGCAAGATTGAGTTTACTTTTCAGAAAAGCTCTGTATTCCTCTGAATCTACCGGAACATTCGGAGGAGAAGAGACTGAAACACCACAAACCGTCGTGGTCGTGGAGTCTCCGGCATTAGCGTCGTCGTCTGCGGCGGCGGCGGAGGTTTCTTGAATGAAACGATGGAATGCCCATTCAGAGGCACTGCGATTCATCGCCGTCGTCGTAGTTCCATCTACCGCCGACCAGTTAATGTTACCGGAGATGTCTTCGCCGGAGAAAACTTTTTCCATGTTTTTGGAGTTTGTTGTCTTTTCTTTATTTAGCTTTTTTTTCTTTTTTTGGGTTTCAACTTCACATTACAGTTTCTTCTTATCCGATTGGGCAGTCTTTTTCCTATAATAATATGTTCTTTTTAATATTTCTTTTAATATTTCTTTTAATATGGTCAAAAAAAAAAAATATGTTCTTTTTAATATTTCTTTTAGATATTTAATTATCAGGTTATTACACACAATGGCCCCGACAAGAATAGTGTGTTCCCATTCAGACCAAAAGTTTTTGATTTATTCTGTTTAGGTCATACGTACTTTTCTCTATTTTATTACCGTCTTATAATTTAAATTTTACAAATTCAAAAATTTAAAAACTTATTAGAAGTTCTTAATTTTATCCCAATAGTAGAACTTTGTTAGAGATTCTTAAAAATCACATATTTGATAATTTATGGCATGGATAGAAAAACACAAAAAAAAATGCTATACAAAATTACTTTAACAAAATGTAATACCGAAAAGAAATAGTAATATAGAAAAGAAACTGGGCTAAGTGTGACACCAAGCAAGGTGCTCAAGAGAAACATATCAAAGAAGTCCAAGCAAGGTGCTCAAGTGAAACAGATACAAGAAATTTGCAATTTAAAAGCTGCTTCATGGTGAGGTCAAAGCTTTGAATTGCATTGAAGAGCACAACAGATGTAGTATTATTGTTCACAACGCCTTTTCCGAACAAAAGACTGTAAAGCATAGGTGTCTCATCTTGATTGAGAACCTGAAGCACAAAGGAGCAACAATTTTTGTTAATTACATTTTGATTTTGGCTTTGTAGGTATATTTGCCAAATATGATTATATGGAATGTGCATACATACGGGGGATCGGTTTTAAACACCACAAGAATATAAATGATCTACAACTACAGCCTCACGCTCACTAAAATTCCCTTAGAAAAAATCCGAGCATAAAATCTCACCACCTTCACAACCATCCATAACAATAAGTACGAAAACTGAATCCTTATAAGCCCCCTTGATTTGGACAACATTAAGGGTCTCCGGAAGACGATACATGATCCAAACATCACTCTACACATCATCTTAGTCTTCTCGGTATACTACAGTTTATTACTACTGTTTATGGTATTGTTGATTTCTACCACTTGTGTGATTTACTGATTTATAACTATTATGACCGTCAACTATTTGTAAGATATTACCTAATGCACATAATGTAAAACTCTAACACTAGCACAAAATGATACTATGTATGCACAAGATAGATACGTAAACACATTGTATTTTGTTTTATCGGTTAGCTTTTTTAAGGAAAACTAGATTTTAACCCGTAGTACACCGCGGGACAATATTCTGAACTGTATTTTTATTAATATTGTTTGATATATAAGAGTGTATTACTGTATTTTGATTGTTAATTCTTTCATATAACCCGTAAAATATTGTATGATAATTTATCTTTTATATAATCATAATTTGATCATCTTAATTAAATAAGTATAATATTTAAAATAATGAAATGATGTTGACATAACATTTTCGTTTAAATAGTATAGTTTCTTATTAAAATATTTGTTGGTTATACTATAGTAGACAACCCGTAAAAATATCCATAATCATAATTATCCATAATCATAATTATGTAATTTATAACTTGTTCTATCACATGATCCGTACTACACAATTACCAATAATACTTTAATAGATACATTTTCTGTATCGATTAATATACATTTGTTTTCAAAAGTTCATATTTCAACATCTGCGGAAAAACAATTTGTATTATTATGATACATATGTTATATGTAAGAATATAAATTTTAAAAACAACTAAGATCATTTAAAGATATTTAAGAAATTTTCAGTTTATTAGGGAGATATTTTAGGAAATTTTGTTAAATGTAATAAATACTAATTTCTAATTTTGTAATTTTATTATGATTTAATTACAAAATTTACTCTAAACTTTTATTATTTAATTAAATGGCCTTGGTTTAATTATGTAAATATTATAAAATAAAAGGGTAGAACACAAAAGGTACTTCAAAAATGTTAATATAGATACTTACTCTATACCATTTTATTTAATGTTTAAGGTTTTAACATAATTTTTTTATAAATTGTATTAGTTGTATTTTTAATAATAAAATATCATTTACTTTCTATCTAAACACTATCTAACCAATAAGAAAACTCAATGGAAATAATTAATTATCTTTACATTAAAAATGTAAAATATTTCAGAAAGTTTTGTCAAAATATTACTTATTGTGAAACAAAAAAGTGTCATGATTGTGTAACTTTATTAAAATAAAACTATAACCAAGATTCTGATTATTACAAAGGTTCATCCACTTTTCAATTAAGTAGTATAAAATAATGTAAATAACTTTATTAATAACATATTAAAAACTACAATTTATTACAGAGTTACTCAACTGATAATGACTAAGATGATCGTAAATACAGTCTTTTTATTTGACTTCATTTTCTACTTCTTAGTTCTTAGTTCTTACATACTTTTGAGGCTTCTCTTTACAAAACTAAATATTGGGATAAGTTAATGAAAACATGAGACTATGAGGAGCTTAAAGCAATATTGTTGAAGCTACCACAAAACTACACGTAATAGTATATTTTTTTATGTCTTATTGGATAAAATAATTAATTGTCCAACGCTTTTTGGGTCAAATCCAAGTCATACTGACGTGGCCATGGATACTTTAATCAATATAGATTTTGATTTGTGTTACACGAATATTTAAACTATATAATATATAGATGTTTGTTCATTTCCATTTGATATTTTGTTTTTGTTACTTATTTCCATTAATAATATTTCGATTTGCATGTTATAAAGGAGGAGAGATCCGAAAGAAACATAATATATAGTTTTTTTTAATAAGTAAAGTAAGATTAGGGAAATGTACTAAACTTATCAGTTTTGGATAAGAATCTATCAAAAGTTCAAGTTGCACATTTTTGTGGGTCCTTTCTGATTTTGCATATATTAGTAAACTTGTGTGAAATCTCTTTCAGATATGATGGGGATCAAAACACTTGTTGAATGTTTCATATTCTCTCTTTATTTTTTGCCACAAAAAATTAATATAATGCAATAATTTCATGAATATAGGTAAGTCTAACAAAATAATCAAAAATGTAATCTCAGACAAAACCGATACAAAAATTACATTACACAATAATTTCATGAATGTTGATAGGTCTAAAAAGACAACCAAACTATAAACCCGAACCAAACTGATCAAAAATAATTAGTTAAATTTTGTGCTATTAGTTAAATCGATCCAAAAGATATCTAAAAATAACCAAAATTACAAATATGTATTCCGATGATAATTTTGAGTAGTGTGACTATTTTAGAATAAACTTGGGTATAAATTAGCCAATAATTTATAGCTTTTTTTAACTTACGCATTTTCAAATAGTTCTCGTATATTATGGTATATTTGGACAAAAGTAACCAATTGTAACCATATTCGATAAATATTTGGGTTTTAAACAGCTTTTCAATTAAATATCCAAACCTAGTTGGAATTGATATAAATCAACCTGGCAACCAAACCAAAATTCTTTGGGTCGTAATTCATACTCGAACCTAAACATAATAATCAAGTTAAATGTCGAGCAACATGTAAATTTTTATAATTATAATGAATGTTTTTCTCTAAATTAAATTATATTAGAAAGAAAAAAATACATATTGGAAAATAAGGACTAAGACTGTCTAAATTGTTTGGTCCTTACAAAATAAGTTGACCAGTTATAAATCTGGAGGACAAGCTTTCTCTCTTGGACTAGCTCAATCGTGAAATTAGTTGGTTTAACTCAATTATTGTTAGTCTACACTATAATTATACTAATCAAAACCATCAGAAATTATTAAATAATAATACCATGCATTGTAGGATGTTGTAGACTTTTCCACGTGAGGTCGATAGACAAATTTTGTTTTATTTCCATTTAAAAATGTCTTTTTATTTCTTTTGAGAAACTAGTTCTACTTTTATGGATTTTTTGTGTCGTTTATAAATTTGGTTGTATGTTTGATGGATTTGTTATTTTTATACAATACAGAAAATTTTTGAAAAAATTGCCGAAAAAGATGTGCAGTTCGCATGGTGGGATGTGTTAATGGGTCTATTGAAACGTGATGGTTCATTCACCTATAGCCCCATTTTCTTAGCAAGGCTACATGAACCACATGAAATATTTATATTTTGTTCATGTTTTTGTCGCCAAATATTTGGACAGTTTAAATAATAATTAGTAGTATTCATATTTTTTTGTGGCAATGTCTTAGATTATTATGACTCTCGTCCACATTTTCTTAGAACGTAATATTTAAGGGATTTTCTTAAATATCAACAAAATGTCTCATCTAGTAAAAATCAATCAAGATGTAATAATTAGGTAATTAATAGACTAATTCCATAAATGTCCAATTCTAATGGAATATCAAACTTTATAAGTGGTAATCCGGGGTTGGCAACAGCAGGCGGTGTATTACGGGATGCGGACGAGAATTGGTATGGTGGTTTCTCCTTTAATATTGAGATTTGTACGGCTCCATTAGCAGAATTGTGGGGAGTCATTTATGGTCTCTATATGGCTTGGGAGAAAGGTATTACATGGTTAGAGTTGGAGGTGGAGTCGGAATTGGTGGTCGGTTTTCTAACAACGGGGATCAAGGACTCTCACCCGTTGTCATTCCTAGTACAGATGTGCTATGACTTCTTATCAAAGGATTGGATAGTCCGTATCTCTCACGTGTATAAGGAGTCTAAACGTCTGACGGATGGATTAGCAAACTATGCGTTTTCTTTGTCCTTGGGCTATCATAGGTTTATGGCTTGTCCGGAGGATGTTAGTTCTGTTTTATTTGAGGATGTTATCGGGTTTGCGCACCCACGTTTTGTTAGTGTGTAGTTTTTGTTCTTTGTTTTTCAATAATACTAGGGGTTTCCCCTCTCTTCCACCCAAAAAAAAAATGTGTTTTTACTTATTATACATAATGGAATATTTCACAAAAGTTGTTCTTAGAATTCCTCAATGTAAGTTTTAGTGGACTAGATCTACCGTAACGTGTCCATCAACACAGTTGTTCATATGTTTTACTACTTTTCTATTTGTGTTTGTCCTTCACCAGTTTAATGAAGCTTATGCAATCTTTTTCGGAGTACAATAACCTACTCACCCTGCGACAGAGGACACACAATGGAGAAGTCCCTTGGAACCGTCAAAATAACCTTTCGATGGACCATATCTACTTAATATATTTAGTCCATCATATAAAAATTTATTTGTGTCCTTCTATAGAACGCCTGTGGTGGATGACCAAACTCCTAGTTTCTATACCCAAACATATTAAACAGCAGAGTTGTCCACACGTTAGAGGACTCGCAGCAGGGTTGTCCCTTGGAATATGTCAAAGTAAGTTTTTGATGGACCAGATATATTTTATATATTTTGTCCATCATATATTTGTGAGTCCCGAGTTTGCGGAGAAGTTTAAACGAATTGATTTGACCACCTATGTCACCCAAATGCACTTATCTTTTCAGTCAAGGGTTCTGAGAGAACTCCACAGTTAAACGTGCTTATGCTGGAGTAGTCAAAGAATGGATAACCTTCCAAGAACTGGTTGTCGGAACTGTGTGTGTGAGGTCAAAACACAAGGAAAGATCATGTGGTGATTTGTAGGATCGGTAAACAATCCTTTGAGCCTCCGGGACGTAGCAAACCGGCCGTCGTATATTGATTGGTTCATGACCTAGTGAGAGGACGTGATGCCCATTAAGAGAGCTAAGCCCATGGGTCGGTGGTGAACATGAGACCCACTGGAGTGATGGTGGTCGGGGCGTTACAACTTACAAATGGTATCAGAGCCAAACCTAGAAAAGTGTGGAGTGGTGGGCTCACACTGTCAAGGGGTGACGATCGTTGTGCGCAACGAGGACATTGTGGTCTGTTAGTGGGGGAAAATTATGAGATCCTAGTTTGTGGAGAGGTTTAAATCACCGGAGTTGATTTTTAATAAATGAATTAATAAATATTAAAAATAGATATACTTCAACTACATGTTTTATTTATTTTTATAATGCAAATGCATGATTCATGAACATAAATTTTAGAACCGTTACTAGTATGGGTTGATTAAAAGTATATACATGGTAGAGTGTAAAACAAAAAGTTGAGTATCATTTAGTTGAGAATTAGTTCTCTCTCTTAATGTCATAAATAAAGAAATAAGTACTCCTATAGAGTGTAGGTGGTGTTTACAAAAAAAAAAAAAGAGATTTATGTGGTTTAATAACTCTATCAATAAATGATGTCGATGATATCTTCAAAGATATATGATATAATTATATTTAGTCGATATCATTTTGTTTAGTGTATAACTCAAGATAACAATTAGTATGTATTCTAAGGTAACAAGCCTTGTTTTCTAAATTAAAAAATTGGGTATTAAATACAACAATGTACTCACGAAGACACTAAATATACACTATGGCCTTCTAGAAGAGTATGTAGACATAAACATAATATCGTGGATAGTTTATAACAAAAAAAAATTAGAAGACTACAGCCTTGATTGATTGCATGTTTAAAATATTTCCAGCCATATTTTAGTTCACAGCTACAAATCCACAACAATTGAAATTTACAATTTTTGTATTTTCTTTTTTTTATTCACATCTAAAATATTTCCTTAATTATTCTTTTTGGTTGTGCAAAGCCATTTTTTCTAAAGCACGCATTTTTTAGCTTTCCAAAAAATTGATTCCTACAGCCAAAATCCTACAGCAATAAAATCTACAACCACAAGCAAAAATCTAAAAGGTACAGTCGTAATCAAGGCCTACGTATTTGTCATCAGGCAAAAGAGGCGAGTTTTGTGATCATGATCATTAGAGGGTTGGCACTTAGTGCATCTTTTAATGAGAAGTGCAATGTAACCAACACATACTTTTAAGTCCGAGTTATGGCTAATTTTACCAGGTAAAAATTATCTTAGTGATACACTCCATATTTACAGTTTTATTAAGAATTTTAGTATCATTTTTATCATGTTTCAATTGTATTTTCATTGTGTTTTGTTGCATTAAGTGTCGAAATACGTAAGTCTTTTTGCCTTTTAGAAGTCATATAATGTTTTTGAGTGTGTTTTAGTGCGTTTTGGGTGTCTTTTAAGTCATTTCAGGTTAAGATAATAGAAGACACATGTTTGAATGCAAAGAGGAGAATTGATGATGCAGATCAAGTCTGAAGTCCCTCAAAGATCGACCCAGACGAATGCTTTAACTTGTGATTTAGCTTTGAAGCTCTGAACAAAAGTGATAGGAAATCAAATTAGCGTTCTAACGGTGGTGGTTTAGGCCAATCAGAGTTACGGGTATGAGTTATAACTGATTTAGTGAGGGTATATCCATCCAGAACGAAGATAGAAGCCACAAAGAATTCCTATTGACCAACATGTCGATTGACTGGTCGGTTGGAGTGAAACAGACGCCAAAACAAGTTTTCAGTCGACCAGTTGGATATAAAGAATTTGGGTTTGACCCGGTTCATTTCGGGTTGACCTGGATCGTTTTCTTTTACTATGTAAGTGTTTCAAGGCCTAAAAATATGGATCTTATGTTATCTTTTGTGCTTGTTTTCAGTTTCTTTTATATCTTTGGAATCTTTGTATGAATCTTAAGTACATTTATGCAATTCAATCTTGTTCTCTTTTATTTTTATCTTTTAGTTTTCTCTAATTATGTTTCTTCAAAGATCAATTTCATTGCTTTGGGATAATTTATTAGTTAGGTTTAGGACTAGATTGTTTAGGATCCTTGCTTATTAGTTGCTAATAAGGCTAAATCAACCTTGATCATATTGATTTAGAACTTTGGAATTTCACGCCCGGAAGGTGTTCTATGAAATTCCCGAACCAAAACTTTTAAATGCTTTTCATTCCTAGCCTTTGAAAATTGTTGATTATGGTGATTGGTGGTTAAATAGACTTGTTTATAATGCTTATTGATCATTTGATTGTCGTTGAAAGAAATTGATAATTGATTGATTAGTAAAGGGATTAATGTCATTGAAATATGTTAGTCTTGCTAAGTGTTCTATGGCCTAAGGGTAATTCTTTGTTAGAAGTTGTTTGAGCCTCCATAACCCATCTCTTTTTCATTCTAGTTAATTGCCTTAACCCGAGAATTCGTCTTTTATTTATTGCTTAGTAATTTACTATTTCTCGCTTTGTTGATTCAAAACTTGTTAGTCTTTTGGTATTTACTTTCTTTTGTCTTGCTTTGCATTATTTAGTTTGCATTGCATTGTTAGTCAAGTTTAGAAAACCATATCAAATATCTTATTAACCTTAGATTAAGCAAAATTTTGCATTATTGGTGTGTTAGTTAAGTGCTTCTTAAGGTTCGATGACTACATCACCTAGGTTGATAATTTATAGAACAGAAAAAATCTAAGAAAATATCTCATACAATTTTTATTTAGACTTAATAGATAATATTTTATTTGTTGGAAGAATAATACACAAATAAATAAAAGTGTGTTAAATAATATTTAGAAAAATAGATGACAATTTTACAAATGCCCCTTTTGGGGAGCACATTTTTTAAAAATGTCGTAATAAGGAGAGTATTTTTAAAAATACCCATTTTCCTGCAAAAAGACAACCTTACCCTTAATGAGCTAACCTAATTTTTTTTTGTCTTCCTGAACTGTTCTTCCCGTCAACGATCAAGCCGTTGTCGTTTTCTCTGGATCTCTTCTTCTTCGATTTCGCCGTCGATAAATCCGTCCTCGTCAATCCTTATGCTGGACATGTATTGATCAGAACTCACTATCATCAATCTCGTTGTCGTTGATCTAGCTATCGTCCATCTCGCTTGTCTCGTTGTACTCTTCTCAGGTCTCTGATAAATAGGGATTTGAGTTTCTCGTCATTTTGCTTCGTCCATCATAAATTTATGATTTCCTTATAGAACCTCCTCCAACATCACTACTCAAATCTGTAGATGAAAGAGCAGAACTCTGACGAAGAAGATAACTCGAGAGGATGCAATCACGAATTGGATTAGAGCAGTGTCTCTACTTTTTCATAGGCGAGCGTCTCTGGTTTTGGTGCGTGTTCACAGCATGATTGATGTCTATGATTTTAATGGTTTTTGAACATTGTTTCTGGGATAGTTTTATGCATTTTTCATCATATTTAGTGTGTTTAGGTTGCATTTTGCATTTGTTGAGTCTTATTAGGTACTTGGAGCTTTAAGGAGTTCTTGGAGCACAAATGGAGTAAAAGATCAAGTTTTGGAGTCAAATTGGATCAATTAAAATTAAAGATCAAGAGAAGTAAAGGAAGAGAGAGCCGACCGACCGATCGATCGGTTGAGAGGTCGGTTGACATCTATTCGTAGCCTCGGACATGACTCAATCGTTCGATCAACCGTTGGCAGGTCGGTTGAGGTTGGTCGGTTGGCAGGTCGGTTGACTGTTGAATTTCTGCAAAAATCCGGTTTGTCCCGGTTATCTCCGGGTTGTTCCGGTTTAATACCATATTTTCTTATAAATACTCTAATCCTAATTGGGATTTGGGGGGGGGGATGCTTTTGTTTTAGGGTTATAATGATAAGATTAAGGTTCTCTTTGGATTTTGTATTTGAATTTTCAAGTTTTAATCTAAGTACTTCTTTGTTTTCTTATTTTACTCTCTTTCTTAATGATTTCACAAAGAACAACCCATTTGTTATAAATCATAGTGGATTGTCATAACAAGCCCAGAAAGGCCCGACCCATGTCAAGCCCGGTCCGGCCCAATGTTATGGAGGTTTAACCTTTTCCTAGTTGTATTAGGGTTTACTCATAACCCCTTGTATGAACCTATATATATATATATGACTCTAAACTAATGAATAAAGCATCCCAGTTCCCTCTCTATTCTCTCTAGTCTATAACACGTTATCAGCACGATTCTCTAAACCCTAAAAGCTAAAGCTAAAATCGCCCCTAAACCTTAAACTTAAAAGATCTCGGTGGTACTGTTCATCGCGGTTCGTTGCAGAAGCTTGTGTTACCGAGGTCTTTAGCTCCCGGTCTAAATCCATTCCGAATTCAATGGGTGTTCAAGAGGTAAACAACATGAACCCTAAAATCATTGTTTCATGTTTATAATCTTAAAACCATGAAAACTTGAACATGAGATTGTTGTTTGGATTACTTTTCACATGAAATTATGAAACCCTAGAACATGTGATTGTTGTTTGAAGTACTTTTATATGAATTTATAAAACCCTAAGAATATGAGAATGTTGTTTGAAGTACTTTTCACATGATATTATGAAACCCTAAAACATGTGATTGTTGTTTGGACTGCTTTTCATGCGATATTTTGAAACCGTAAAATATGAGATTGTTCTTTGAACTACTTTTCATGTAACCCTAAAATCGATTAAAAACTTGTTTCTTATATGGATTGTTGCTTGTTTATATTAATATGAATTTATGAAATCCTAATATATGGTTAACATAAAAATCGAATATGAAAGCATGAGCACCTAGAACTGCATGATAAATTTTAAAAGTCTTAAGATCATGAAATTATATGCTTGAATTTGCATGATGGGTGTTTGATCTTATAGAAATCGCATGCTAGGATGCTTGTTTAAAATCGCATGAATACTTGATGAATATGAATGCCGTTTGGCATGTATGAGACTATGAAACCATGAGATCATGAGATTATGAGATTATGAAATCTCGTTTGGCATGTATGAAACTATAAGACCATGAGATATGAGAATATGAGAATCATAAGACAATGCATAGACCTTGTCCGGGATAATTGTTCGGAGAAAAGGGGACGCGGCTCGGCGAGTTTATACTCGTCCGAGCTGATGCGCGGACTACCTCTCTACCGAGCGATTGGAACGGGCAATGGTAATAAGAGGTTTATAACGAAACCTAAAGATAAGCATTTGTCCTTCTTTTCAGATGTCGAAACTGAATAACTTAGATTTTACCGCCCTTAATCTCTCGGGAGATAATTACTTCCAATGGGCGTTGGATGCTAAGATCATCCTAAAATCAAAGGGGCTCGGTGAATGTATTGTTGATTGAAATGACGAGCCCGATATGAATAAGTATTAGGCAATATTAATTTTTCGCTATCACCTTGTGCAGAGTCTCAAGGATCAGTACTTGACTATTGAGAATCCCTTAGACCTTTAGAACGAACTCAAAAATCGTTATGATCACCAACGTACGGTGTTACTACCAAAGGCCATGTATGATTAGAGGAATCTCAGGATCCAGGATTTTAAATCCGTGGACGAATATAACTCGGCCATGTTTAAGATAGTCTCTATCTTGAAACTGTGTGGAGAAGAGATAAGTGAGATGGATATGCTTGAGAAAACCTTCTCCACCTTCCACACAAGTAACGTATTGTTACAACAACAATATCGTGAAAAGGGCTTTGAGATATATGCAAGTCTGATCTCATGTTTATTGCTCGCCGAACAAAACAATGAATTGCTGATAAGAAATAGCGAGTTGAGACCTCTGGGATCAGCCCCACTCCCTAAAACCAATGCTGTTGCATCGGATTTTATAAAAAAAAAAGCCAAAGAGGCTAACCACGTCCAAAGAAATAATAATACATCCGGCCGTGGACGTGGTAAATGGCAAGGACGTGATCGTAGTCACTCCTCCGGTCGTGGACAAGGTCGAGGCCGCGGGTATCACGGCGGAAAAGGCCGTAGCCGTGGTACATCTTTCAAACAGCAAAACCCGACCGGAAAATTAGTTTGCCATAGATGTGGGATGGGGGACCATTGGGCTAAGAATTGTCGAACTCCCAAGTATTTTGTTGACCTCTATCAAGAGAGTGTCAAAGGGAAGAATCCGGAAGCTCAATTGGTGCATTATGATAATGAGGATGATTTCGATCATGACAAGGATGATCTCATGGAGACTTCCGGTTGCCTTGAATAAACCAAGTGTTTCGACATCAAACTTTGTTAAGCTTTATAATTCTCTATAATAATTTGGATGTATTCTCAATAATTACTATGGATCTATCTGATGCGGACATCGATTATCCTGTCCAACCCGCTGAACTAGATCATGTTCTAGATCCTGTACCACACCCTGTACCAGTCGTCCCAGTAGGTCCCATGACTCGTTCAAAGTCTAAATAACTTAGAGAGAGGTTCAATCTAGCTGTACAAGACATTGTGAGCTCACTAGAGCTGAACTACGTCAACTGGTCTGTACCACAGTTACTCCATCACGACGGATATGATCCCATCGCCGAGGAAGAGCTTGCTGAAGCATTCACCCAAATGAGTCTTGAACATACCATTTCCCCAGGTATGAATTCTTCTTTGACAGGTCAAGAAACCTCTAGAATCCAAGAGAAGACAATGGAGTCACAAGAGACGAGCAAAACAAGCTTCACCTTCGAGAGTGATTGAGTGAGTGAAGATCAAGAACAAGACATCAAGGACTTGGAAGAGCTTCAAGAGACTGATCAAGCTACCCAAGAGAAACTACAAGAAACCATCTACTTCAAGAAACCAACAAACAAACATGCACCTGACAAGACCCCTGAAGTAGATCAAGACGTAGTTCAGAGAACATCGATTGGGCCTAGGTCGCATCCAGGTAAGTTCTATTCAGTATTTTCGATATTTGCAGGTCCACTAAGCCCCAACAACGGCTAGAATACGTGCCCTTCAAGTGAGTTTAAGTGTGCAAAATTAGTTTCTTTATTTTGTCATTTTCTTTCCAAAAACAATGGGTTTTGTGTTTGCTTTTTATTTGTTTCCTTTTGTATTTCTTTGCATTTATTTTTGCCCCTAGGGCTAGCTGATGGACTCTTATAAAGTCCCCCTGCAGCAGTTGTATGATTTTTCACCCTTGATTATCAATAAAGAACCGAACTTTCTTCACTTCTTCTCTTTAAGTGTTCTTAAGAGAATAAGCTTGTTCTTTATCTTGTGTGTGTGATTCCACAAGGCTAAGATCGTGTACTGTATCAGAGACCAATTACATCTCTGTGGTGTACTTAAATCTGCCAGCACTTCCCCTTCATTCGATCCCACACGAGAGAACCGACCGCCATCGTGTCAGATCTACATCAACGACCATCTTTCCTACACAAGAGAGAAGCGACCGCCATCTTGTGTAGCCATCATATCTATCATGATACAAGCTCACCACCGAGTCTTGTATCATCTGGTATCAGAGCCTCACGATCTTCCCTTACCAGGTTTACCTTTTCCATCTTCTTTTGATAGTTTTGAATTCTAGTTTTGTTTTATTTAATTTTCAAAAAAATAAAAAATTAAGAACCCTAGTTTGCTGCAGCCTTGTTTCTGTAGGTTGTTTAGTTTTATTTTCCTTAACAAAAAAAAAAAAAATTTTGTCAGTTTTCTTTCCTTAAATCGCCTGCGTCAGTCTTTGATTTAGTTTCCGTACTAGTTCAAGGTTTCGTCAAAAAAAAAATATCGTTTTTAATTTTTGCGTCATTATCTTGTTAGATAGTATTTTTTAAGTATCTTAAAGCTTATTAAAAAAAAAGTTTTCATTTTCTTATCTAATTCAGCACGTGCATCAGTTTCTCGTTTCTAAAGTTTTCATTTTCGATTTCTGTGGTACGTTGATTTCTTTGTTCTTTTTGTCTAAGTGCAGGATAATTTTTAGACACTCACAATGGGAGAACACGCAGCCATACCACAAGATGCCATGATGCAAATGATGCAAACCCTATCGAAAAAACTAGAAGGGTTTGGCGAAAGGATAGGTCGTTTGGAGCAGCCTCAGCCCAGAGCTGAAGCTGAACCAGTTCAGGTTCGAAGAAATGCCCGTGAAGAGGAAGAAGACTCCCTTGACCTGGATGACGACGATGATCCACCACCTGATCCATTAAGGCGTCAACATCAGCGGAGAGAAGATCCCTTGATGAGGAACCGTGCCCGAGAGATGGACACCCGTGAAAAAAACGGAGATGTTAAACTAATACCTCCTACTTTTGCAGGAAAATCAAATCCAGAGGTTTACATGGATTGGGAGAAGAGGATGGAATACATATTCCAATGTTATGGATATGGAAAACCCCGAAAAGTAGTCTTAGCATCGGCACAACTCACCGACAACGCCTTATCTTGGTGGGATAGGACAGTGGCCGAGAGGAGGAGCCAAAGATTTGCTTGCAAGAGTGTATAGCCCGAAAAGTGGAGACGTCCAACTATAGCAGCCTACATGAACTACTTCACAAGGCTGTACAAGTGGAGCAACAATACAAGCGTAAGATGTCTCTGAGCAATCGTACCAGGAGTAGTACACCTTGGAACGCAAGTAACAACCGAGGCATGGACAAAGGCAAAGCTATAGACAACGATTCTCGATTCAAGAATAAGTCTAGTGAAGCGCCTAAGATCACCAAGCCTGAACCAGGTAAGTTTCCTAGCACTAGTCAATCTCGTACCCGTGACATTACTTGTTTTAAATGTCAAGGTAGAGGACACATGGCGAAAGAGTGTCCAAACCAACGAGTGATGATTCTCACTCCTAGTGGAGACTATGAGTCTCAAGATGAGCAAGATGAGAACCTGAATGATCCAGAGGAAGATGTGGAGTATCCTGATGTAGGAGAACTCCTTGTGATCCGACGTATGCTGAGCGTGTATATCAACCCCGAGGAGAAAGTTCAAAGAGAAAATATCTTTCACACTCGGTGCACAATCAATAACAAGGTATGTAATTTGGTTATTGATGGAGGTTCTTGCACTAATGTTGCTAGCAAGTATATGGTAGACAGGTTAGGTCTTCAAAAGAGAAAGCATCCGAGACCATACAAACTTAGGTGGTTGAACGATGATGCTGAGCTAAAGATCGCTGAACAAGTGACTGTATCATTCAGCGTTAGAAAGTACCAGGACCAAGTTATTTGTGATGTAGTTCCAATGAGAGTCGGACATCTTCTCCTTGGAAGACCATGGCAGTTCAATCGAGCTACTAATCATGATGGTCGCACAAACCACTACTCTTTCACCCACAATGACCGTAAGTTTAACCTTGCCCCTCTAAGTCCATCAGAAGTTCATGAGTTGCAAAAACACATGAACAAAGAGGTCGAGGTAAGAACTTC